>NC_054707.1:49789442-50114442 GCF_016097555.1 Gigantopelta aegis | reverse complement strand
CAGGTTTGTAATATGACCAATACCTTTAACACGGTCCTTTCACCTCGTGCACACACACACAGGTTTGTAATATGACCAATACCTTTAACACGGTCCTTTCACCTCGTGCACACACTCACAGGTTTGTAATATGACCAATACCTTTAACACGGTCCTTTCACCTCGTGCACACACACACACACACACACACACACACACACACACACACACACACACACACAGGTTTGTAATATGACCAATACCTTTAACACGGTCCTTTCACCTCGTGCACACACACACAGTGTTGTAATATGACCAATACCTTTAACACGGTCCTTTCACCTCGTGCACACACACACACAGTGTTGTAATATGACCAATACCTTTAACACGGTCCTTTCACCTCGTGCACACACACACACAGTATTGTAATATGACCAATACCTTTAACTGGGTCCTTTCACCTTGTGCACACACACACAGGTTTGTAATATGGCCAATACCCTTAACAGGGTCCTTTCACCTCGTGCGCACACACACACACACACACACACAGGTTTGTAATATGACCAATACCTTTAACACGGTCCTTTCACCTCGTGCACACACACACACACAGTGTTGTAATATGACCAATACCTTTAACACGGTCATTTCACCTCGTACACACACACAGTTTTGTAATATGACCAATACCTTTAACACGGTCCTTTCACCTCGTGCACACACACAGTGTTGTAATATGACCAATACCTTTAACACGGTCCTTTCACCTCGTGCACACACACACAGGTTTGTAATATGACCAATACCCTTAACATGGTCCTTTCACCTCGTGCACACACACACACACACACACACACACACACACACACACACACACACACACACACACACAGGTTTGTAATATGACCAATACCTTTAACACGGTCCTTTCACCTCGTGCACACACACACAGTTTTGTAATATGACCAATACCTTTAACTGGGTCCTTTCACCTCGTGCACACACACACACACACAGGTTTGTAATATGACCAATACCTTTAACAGGGTCCTTTCACCTCGTGCACACACACACACAGGTTTGTAATATGACCAATACCTTTAACTGGGTCCTTTCACGTCGTGCACACACACACACACACACACACAGTTTTGTAATATGACCAATACCTTTAACAGGGTCCTTTCACCTCGTGCACACACACACACAGGTTTGTAATATGACCAATACCTTTAACAGGGTCCTTTCACCTCGTGCACATGATGTTGGACGAGTACGTGTTCCTGGTGTTTGAAACGCAGCAGGACCAGGAGAGAGAGGACAGACTCCAGAAAGACGTGCAGAGACACATGAAGAATGCAGGTCAGTCAGAAACACTGCAATCCGATTGGTAAGGCAGGTGAAGCTCCACTATCTACACGGGTCAAATCATCTAGGGCATGATTTCCTCGTGATTCAATCATGATTCATGATTCAAAATTGGTTTTAGAGAGGATCTTCTGAACTTTGCATTACACGTTAATACTACAATGCTTAGGGGTTGTTGGGGTTTATTTTCTGGGGGTAGAGTTTTTTTAATCTACGCTCAAAATATATTATTCCTTGATTTAATGTTTTTGGCATTTTGAAACATTTCCGACACAATCGACTGTTCATTATAAACCGAGTTATCTGATCGTAGTTCAGTGTTTAAGTATCTTATTTTTGAAGAACTTATAATAAATCTGTCTTAAAGGAGACGAAGAAACGTTATTACAAACTAAAGTCGGTAAATATTTATGTATGTAACACTGGAGTGGATATAAAAGTATCGGATTTACTAAATGGTTGTGTTTCATATAATAGCTACTGTCCTTTTTAAGCTGTAGTGCAAAGATACAATTTCATTTGAATATTTCTTGTACCATCCTGTTGTTATTACATATATTTCCTGATCTATATTTTTTTAATTTAAGATATAACCCTCTAAGACTATACCACTGATAGTTTCCATAATAGTATACTTTTCTCAACAGAAGAGATACGAATGCACGCCAAGCTGAGGACACCGTCAAAGGCCCATAATTCCCCTAAAGGCCGGAAACGGAAGCTAACCGGAGATCAGTATGATAGTGTAGAGGGTAAGAACAAATTTTAACACGGCAAAACAGAAATCTTTACCATAATCATTGCTAAACGTATGCGTGTTCCTGTGGAGTAAACTAATGCCGCCGTTTGCATCGGAGGGCGGGGCGTAGCTCAGTGGTAAAGCGTTCGCTTGATGCGCGGTTGGTTTGTGATCGAACCCCGTCAGTGGGCCCATTGCGCTATTTCTCGCTCCAGCCAGTGCACCACGACTAGTACATCAAAGACCGTGGTATGTGCTATCCTGTCTATGGGATGGTGCATATAAAAGATCCCTTGCTGCTAATCGAAAAGATAAACCCATGAAATGGCGACAGCGGGTTTCCTCCCTCAATATCTGTGTGGTCGTTAATCATATGTCCGACGCCATATAACCGTAAATAAAAAATGTGTCGAGTGCGTCGTTAAATAAAACATTTCCTTCCTGTTTGCATCGGCGCAGTAATCGTAATACTAGAACAACGTTTACACGATTGTTATGGACAAGCATGTGACGCATCGTAATCTTAAAGTAATTCTTTGTCTTGGTCTGTCTGTCAATAACTAAAGTCATATGTTTTTCCTTTTCTTTATATTTGGTGTTTTCAATGTTTTTATTATAGTCAACTTTTCAAAAAATATATAACTTTTTGTGTAATGAAATGCATGATATACTCAATGTTTGTTCCTTCTGTTACTGATGCTTCAGAGGCAGGAAGGAGAGGCGACGAGTTTTAGTATTGTGTGGATCGTTTTGAGAAGGATACTTTGGTGTATTTGTTGGTCTTACCGGAATTCTCAGATATCTTCTGGAACAATTTAGTCATCTTCTAACAGTCTTATACTGTGGTTTTATTTGACTCTTGAATTTTTATATTGATGTTGATCATCACTTTACTTGTTTCATTTACCATAGTTTGACACCCAATAGCCGATGTATTATTTTCGTGCTGGGGTGTCGTTAAACATTCATTCATTCATTCCAACAGTCTTATGAGCACTGATCCACTGGCGTGTTTGACTGCTTGACTGGTAGCATCGTGTTTTATCCACTCACATTAGAATTATTTTTTTTCCAGAAGAATCTGAAGATAATTCACTGCCTAACGAGAACCGCCCCTCTACTCTAGGATACCAACCTGTGAGCGGCACGGCGTTTTCCCGACCTCCACCTTCCAACCCAGCCCGCGACCTGTCACTAAACTACCCAGCGGAATCGGGCCGCTCGGGATGTCCCGTCAGCTCCCTACCTCTGCCTCCCATCAAACACTACTCCACCTCCTTCAACAACGGGTCATATGACCGACCTTCGTACCTGTCGCAGCTGGGCGTAAACCCGTATTCTGATTACGTCACCAACAACAGCAGTCTGACTGTCTCGAGAATGCAGCCGTTCTCAGATTCTCATGTGCTCCCACAGACATTCTCGTCTGGGCCGTTCTCAGCTAACGTCAGCCCAGTTGGGGGAACTTACTGGACAGATTCTAGGACTCTCACTTCGTTCACTGCAGACCCTTACAGTCAGTATGGCTACAACAGTCTAAGTACGTCGTACGACAACTACAAGAAAAACACTTTAATAAGAGGAGGCGTCTATCCTGATTCCTACAGCAGGCCAGCGTTTGACACTTCTAGAGGATACTACCCTCGAACGCACGATAACCTACAGGGTGAGTTTCAAACAGATATTTACAGACGAATCTTCTAGAAATGCTTATTTGTACATTATTCGTGTAATACGTGCAAAATGTATAATATTCTTAACTGCCAGCCTCAAAGAGTGGCATATATGGTCGATGTTAGTTGACGTATTATATTAGACACCAACTGATCCATAGAAGGCTAGATCTACATTTAAGACTACCCAAGTGCCATTTTTTAAAATTCCATGAACAAATGCTGCCAGAATTGATTGTCATGCTTCTAAATACAAAGATTAAGCTATGAAGATAATTTTGATTGCCATTGCAAAATACGTTTATTTAACTGGTTGATATATCAATGAAATCTATAAACTATGAAGGTGTTGCATGAAAAGAGTGAATCAGTTTAGCGGAAACTAAAGCTTAACCAAATTTCTGTTATCTATATACTTAGAAAGATAAATAGATATATGTCAAACAATATTCATGTGGGACTTCCACTTTATTCTTTACATGTACACTATCATTGCAGTTTAAATCGTATAAATATATAATTTTGTTTTCTAGTTGGAAACACGATTCCCGTGGGCAGCTATGGTGGAAACTTCATGGAGATTGCTTCAAACAGCGCTCAGTACCCACGACAAGACGGAATTATCTACGACGAAAACATTTATCAAAACAACATGACGCCCAGCCTTGCACTAGGAAAGTCGTATCTAACTACTACGCCGTTTAGATGATGGTTAACGCAAAATGAGTATCAGTCTAGTTTGCCATTTCTGTGAAAAGAACAATTGTTTGATTTCATTGAAACACTATTTGCGGGGGGGGGGGCGGTATGTGTGCGTGTGTGTTGAGGGAGTATGTGTTATTTTAACTATTACCAGTGGTGACTTTACCAGGATGGAATAAAACACCGGTCTCCAAACAAAACTGATGTGCAAAAAGTCTAGATTGGAGACTTCAGAAACACATTGACCAAGTGATCTGATTTCAATGCTATGTACTTTATGTGACTTTAGCTTGATTAAACTCTTTGATATATGACTTGGAATATTCACAATACAAAGTTGACCAAAATAGTACATGATGAACTCGTGATGTATATATTATTTTTTTCAGAAAGAAGTGCTATATAAATTCCTGTAACCTTTATAAAGGCATCTTAGCAAGCAAGATTATATTTTTTTAACCTATGAAAAATCTAAGTGTACGTGTATTCATCAGCCTTGAGAAACAATACGTTGTAACTATTGCCCCACAGCTAGTAAATAAAAGGTCGTTGTGTGTTCAGTAGACATAGTCCATATCGGAGTAGCACATTTCATTCCACACCGTAACCCATATATGTTCAAGATGGCGAGCTGTCGCTTGATAAACCTTTTATTGTACGTCACCCGAGATGAATGTTATGTGATAGAAGACGATGATACCAGTTTAACTGTCCGCGAGCGTTCGGCCTCCTGAAAACACAACAGACGACATAAGTAGATGAGTTGCCTACCCATGACAGCCTTTTTGAATTTTAGAGAAAATAGACTGTATCATCACCATCAACGCCACTTTATGATGTGTACCCCGTATTGATAATGTAAGTGTCAGTTTTTAAACCATACAGAGTCCATGAACCTCGGCCTTGAATCCAGTCGTTGAACCCGAATAATTATTACTGATCAACAAGCAAGATACATGTAGCTAACGAGTTAGGAAATTCATCATGTATGTGCAGTTAGTTATAATTAGAGTTGTTTATGCATCAGTTGTAAAAAGAACCCCAAAAAGAACAAAAAAGAACCAAAAAAAAGAACAAAAGCCATGCTTGCTCACCAGAAAAAAAATATTCTTCCAGTTACTGGTGCACGGGGAAGGAGAGATGGTGCTTCTGGTTCAGAGGTCGAAACCCTCAAGCAATTTGTTTCCAATATATTTTCCGGGGGAACATGACTAGCGAAGTTTATAGGGGAGCATGAGTCCCCTATAAACTTCGCTAGCCACTGTCTATACCAATGTAGCTCAAATTCCTGCGCACGCGCATGACTTGCTGACATAAATTGTAAAATATCTTGGGAGTGGCAGTCCTCATAAGAGCACTTGACTAATGGAAGCAGTCACAATTTTATCAAAATCTTTTGGAATCGGTCTTGTGGAGAGATACGATTTTAAATACGTCCATGATTTTTTCGTTGAAATTAACCAGTAACCTATCATTGACGTATGACCAAAGCAGAAAATACGCTGTTAGCAGACGAAGTCATCAAAATAAAGGGACGTAACTTAAAGCCATTTATATAAATGTAACCCGAGGAAGAAGTTATCTTCCTTTCAACACGGTCCATGTGTACACCAGATTGAACTACCTGCCATTAATATACGAGAGGGGTGGGGCGCACCCCTCATAGTCTGCCGAGGTCCATCCGTGGATGTGTACAAAAAAATTTAATTAGTCCGACAATGTGACAAATTTACTTCCCAGAATGCAGAAAAATGCATCTCTTGCATTCTAGATTTAAAAAAAGTTCGGGGGAGCATGCCCCCGAACCCCTAGCAAATCCGGCCCCTTGGGCCGTCGATTACGCACACACACACACACCCACCACCCCCCATAAATTTCTGCGTACGGGCCTGTATACCGTTGGTAATATTATGTAACTTGGCATTCGGTTATGGTTATTCAGCGTTAGTTTGTTAAAGTTAAAGTTTGTTTTGTTTAACGACACCACTTGAGCACATTGATTTATTAATCATCGGCTATTGGATGTCAAACATTTTTCCATTAGTAGCTAGGTATCTTTTATATACACCATCCCACAGACAGGATAGCACATATCATGGCCTTTGATATACCAGTCGTGGTGCACAGGCTGGAACGAGAAATAGCCCAATGGGCCCAACGACGGGGATCGATCCCAAACCGACCGCGCAACAAGCGAGCGCTTTACCACTGGGCTACGTCCTGCCCCCTTCAGCATTAGCTGATTCAACAAATCAAATCTTTGTTTGAGAAAATGTATCTTTATAATGAGGTGACCTTGAACATTATATATACTCAATGAATATAAATACAATACAACAAAACACAGAGAAAGCAGAAGAAATGACTTTAATGGGATCTGGATACGAAATAAAGTTAATAATATAGACCTAGCGAAACCTGTTTTATCCAACCAGTGAGTATTTTAAATGAACATTTGTCTAGACAGGCGATCTCTTGGGAAGGTTTGGTTGTATTTACAGTGGCGTAGCTAGGAAGGTCTGTAGGTGTGGGGATGTTGTCGAGCTTTTGGCTTTTTTTAAAGAAGACCAACAGACAAAATGAATGCTTTTTTAAATGGACTTTTTTATATAAATAATTTCTTCCATGTTACACACCCTACGACACCCAGTGCATGAGTATACTACTCAATGTGTATTCATTTCAGTGAAATAGCCTATACTGTTATAATATATGTTCCCAATTTAACTGTTCATTTATTTATTGTATTCTGTCCTATCTGTCAGTCGAATTCGCCGCTATCACAATATCATGTTATTACAATTTAAACATGTACATTTATCACAGTTGCATTTACATTTAATTTCTCAGTGGTTATCAACTGAATTAAAATAATGGTCTTGTGTACCTCACAGATTTGTTGATTGAATTTTGTTAATGTTTCAAGTTTGGCAGACTAGTAAAAGGTAAACTGTAAACAAGACAACTTCAAATACTTATGTAAGTTAAAGAGATAATTTATTGTGCAAGATAACACACTTAAATTTGCGATGTGAGTTGTGGCAGCCATCTTGAATATTAAAGTTTATGCTGATGGCGTGAGTAGTCTGAATATACGTATTCGAATCTAAACTGCAACTAACCATGGTTAAATTCTAGACTATCGAAATGTTTTGTAGCTGGAATCTAATATATATTTAATATGTATTCGTTTACTTTACTTCATATGACGACCGGCCTCGGAGGCGTCGTGGTTAGGCCATCGGTCTACAGGCTGGTAGGTAATGGGTTCGGATCCCAGTCGAGGCATGGGATTTTTAATCCAAATACACGCTCCAAACATTTCTTTCTTTCTGTGACGGTACATGCTCTTAATTTTGTTTTCGCCTGTGGCGTTATTAATTGTTTTAGAAGGCCGTGTGCAGTTTCATTGCACTTAAGCCCAGATGGGCAACTTGTTACGTAATACTTCTGCGCGACAGTCCTAGATCGGTACGCCTAATACACACCCAGCCCAGGTGCGGAGCCATGTGGCCAGTAGTTACGTAATACCTCTGCGAGTGCGGTTTTTACAACCGTGATTTGGCGACGATGGCGTCAGTACGTCTGGCGACCAAAGAGAAAAATGCGTCTCTGGGAGAGGTGGAATATCAGATGATAGGCGGAGTACCGCCTTGTACCCCCAGGTGATATTTCGATTTATAATAAATAGCTAGTGTTTTAGAGTTATGAGGAGAAGCAAAAAGGACAGAACAAGGAAGGCTTCCCGGGAACGTTGTCCGTTTGGACTTTGGTAAATATATATATTATTTCCGCTCTGTTGTATAACCTTGATGTGATTGATGTGACTTTAAATATTTTAATACTGTATTATACCAATATTCTTTAGACAGTGTCTTCGGTCATCTGACGAAGTAAATCGTAGACTTTTTGTTCTAACATTATACGAGTATTTGGTAATATAAAGCTTAGCCAGTCATCCTAGAAGACCTAGGTAAACTGTAGGTTATTGTCTTTATTGTGATAGGTACCAGTATTAATTCTGTGTTACAAGGTTACTGAATGAGTAGTTAAGGGTTAATTAAAAATTAACCAGTTAGGAATAGTGTTGTAATTCCTTTATTAATTAAGTTCTCCTGGCAGCGTTTCTTAATTATCACACGTGTGGGTGTTGTGTCACGGTGAAGTGATTCGCATATTGTGTAAACGAGACACCTAGAGATTAACAAATTAAGTGATCAGTTCTGGGTTGTTATTATTGTTGTTATTAATTAACTACTACGGCTGTACGTTTGTCAGCGTAGGTTAATACAGATTCTAAAGTGTATTGTGTTTTTGTTGTGTTTCTAGTGAACTAAACGTGCTATAATAATATATACTTTATATAAGATCGTATCTCTGATCATACCTAGACGAGCCAAAGCGGTTTTGAACTGCCCGTTACAGAGAGATCTAATAGATATACAGTTAGGAGAGATATTTGGATAATCGTCTTTTATTCAGTTACGGGAATTATAGAATCCCCGTGACAGGAGTAGAAAATTGGGGCGCTTGTCCCGGATCTGAAACGGGACATGCATATTTAAAAAAGTATTGTTTGTAAATGGGGGCTTTATAAATTAATTTTACAAATTACTAGAAGTAGCAACGTTGTTCACTAGAAAATTAATTAATATTAAGTGCGTCATATCTAAACATGGATAAGAATTTGCTGGATAGGCCTACGCTCAGTGTAGTGGAGATCAAGCGAGCACGTAAGGCCGAGTTAGTTGAAATCGCGGGTGAGCGAGAAATTGATTTAACATCAGCTAAAACCTTAGGTGATATAAAGACAATTATTATCCAGGAAGTTTTTGGTGATAGGCCTGTTATGGAAGACAGTGAGATTGTTCCAGAGATAGAGATAAATGAGTTTAGTGTGGAACAACAATTAGCTTTTAAAAAACTTGAGTACGAAAGAGAAGAACGTGCATTAGATAGAGAGAGAGAGAGAGAAAGAGAAGAGAGGGATAGAGAGAAAGAAGATAGAGAGAAAGAAGATAGAGATAGAGAAGATAGAGATAGGGATAGGGAAGATAGAGAGAGGGATAGAGAGAGAGAGAGAGAGAGAGAGAGAGAGAGAGAGAGAGAAGAGAGGGATAGAGAGAGAGAAGAGAGGGATAGAGAGAGAGAAGAGAGGGATAGAGAATTCCAGTTAGAAAAATTAAAAGTGGAACATGAGTTAAAGTTGAATACTGAAGAAGTTAGACGAGAGGCAGGAAATGGTTTTAACATGTCGCAGGCTTATAGATCAGTGCCTGTATTTGATGACCAGGAGGTAGATATGTTCTTCCAACTTTTTGAACGGGCCGCTAAGCAGCTAAATTGACCGCAGTCTAAGTGGACATTGTTAGCCGTGTCTAAGTTTAAGGGGAAGGCTAGTGTAGCTTATAATTCAATGAGTGATGAGCGAGCAAGTCAGTACGACCTAGTTAAGGCGGCGGTGTTGAGGACGTATGAATTACGACCTGAGGATTATCGTTTACGGTATAGCGAGTTGAGAAAAACGCAGGGTCAGTCTTATAGTGAGTTTGTGGCTAAGAAGGCAGGGATGTTTGATAAATAGGTGATTTCTCATCAGGTAGAGTCATATACCGAGTTACGGGAGTTGTTGATCTTACAGGACATTAAAAATGGATTACCAGTTAGCTTACGTATTCATTTAGAGGATCGTGATGTCAAAAAGATAGGCAGGCATAGTGGCAGATGATTACGTGCATAGTGGCAGGCAGTACCGATTACGTGTTAATACATAAGAAGAAATTTCAGCCAGGTTTTTCCCGGGTAGTAACTATAGGGGAGAGTCATCTAGTTGGTCAGCTAGTCAGGCAAGGAATGCACCTGGGGGGCAAAGTAAAGATAGACCTGCATTATCAGCCAATGCACGAACTTTTCGTCCACATTGCAGTTACTGTAAAAAGGATAACCATCTTATCGGGGACTGTTTAAAATAATGGAT
Organism: Gigantopelta aegis; assembly: GCF_016097555.1. Taxonomy (NCBI): domain Eukaryota; kingdom Metazoa; phylum Mollusca; class Gastropoda; order Neomphalida; family Peltospiridae; genus Gigantopelta; species Gigantopelta aegis. Next base: position 50,103,998 of record NC_054707.1, on the reverse strand, counting down.
AACGCGATAATGCGCACGTGGTCGGTTTAGTGAGGTCAGCTCCGTTAGCGAGAGAGTTAATGGTTAGTCCCATGGCAGAGAAAGTAAACCCGTATGTGTCCACTGGTATGGTTTGTGATGTGAAACAAGAGTTGTGTCCTAAGGCAATATCAATCTATAGAGATACCGGGTGTAGTCAGAGTCTGATAACGCAAAAGTGTTTAGCTGGTATTGAAAATTCAGACATAGGACATAGTTTGGCTTTAAGCTCGGTTACTGGAGAAAAAATGGTTGTCCGGTTACATAAGGTTTTCTTGTGTTCGAAGTTTGTGACGGGACCAGTCGTTATGGGTGTTGTGAAGGACTTGCCTGTTGAAAACATAGGAGTTTTGTTGGGTAATGATTTGACTAGTCAGTGTTGTCAGCCGAAATGTGACCAATTGTTAATTAAAGACAGCCCTTTACCAGTAGAAGAGAGTGAGGTTGATGAGATTAGATATCCTGCGTGTGTAAAGACTAGGGCTATGGCCAGTAGGTTAGCACGAGACCCAGAGGATATTTGTGATTTGTCTGATACGTGTGTGAGCCATGAAGTTGGAGTGGATGAGGTTATCAGTAAAATGGTAGATAAGTCAACTGAGGAATTAAATGTGGTGGAACCTGTTGATCTCCCGCAGAGGGGAATTGAACCAGTTGTGTTTGATAGAGGGGATTTACCTTGTAATAGACAAGAGTTAGTACTAGAGCAGGGGGCTGATCCAAATTTGTTGGCAGCTCGCACTACCTTGTTAACTGAGGACAAGGGAGTATTAATGAATAAGAGAGTTAGAGATAGGAAGGCTAGGATGCAACTGAGCCATGCTCAGAGCAAAATAAAATCAGTGTTTGATAGGAAGACTAGGAGTCGGGAATTTAAACCAGGGGATAAGGTGCTGCTGTACCTTCCCATTAAACGGGGTTCTGTGCAGAACAGGTATTTCGGGCCCTATGTTGTGCACAAACGGGTTAATGAGACAGGGCATGTGATAAACACTCCTGATAGGGTTAGGAAAAGTAGGTATTGTCACATCAATTTGCTAAAAGGTTATTTTGACAGACTGCCGATAGTTCCAGAGAGACCGGTCCAAACTGAGAGTCACTAAATTTCCTGTGATGACGTCAAAACTGCAGAGGTCCAGTTGGCCAACAGCCAGATTCTAGCAGACTTGAACCCCCAGCGAGCAAAGTTGACTACGTTGAAACAAGACAATGTTTCCATTTGTCAGAACCTTCCAACGATTACCAACCCCTTAAGCCAGGATGTGCGCCTGGAACCCAACGCTACACCGATTCGACAGCATGCCTATCGGAGAAAACCTGGAAAACGTGCGACACTGAAAAAGAAAGAAACGAAGTTCCAGTGGTCAGGTGAATGCGAGAAGTCATTCAACCGTATCAAGCAGATGCGCTACTCGTCTCCCGTGATGGCAGCACCAGACTACCGAGTGCCTTTCAAGCTAGCTGTGGGTGCCAGTGACGTGGGTGCCAGTGACGTGGGTGCTGGAGCTGTGCTGTTCCAAGAAGACGAAGACGGACTGGACCATCCTAATGAAAGCCTCCAACCAGAGAGTTTTGAGATGGAGTCTTCCTCTGCAAGAATACCCAATTACCATTGGACATATCAAGGGCACATCCAATGTAATCGCTGATGCCCTGTCCCGAAGTTGAACGTTATGATAATGTGTTGACATTCTTGATTTCTGTTTTGTTTTTATATATTTTATTTGTATACCAGGGACTCAGAGACTCAGTGTGATTACTGGTAGTCACCTTATTTTTACTTGTGTTATAAATGTCCGTATGCGTCGGTTAACGCACCTTTGTTTTAATGTAGTATATTTCCCTATTCCTAGAGTAGAGGAAATATCCTTTTTGAGGTGGGGGTGTGTGACGGTACATGCTCTTAATTTTGTTTTCGCCTGTGGCGTTATTAATTGTTTTAGAAGGCCGTATGCAGTTTCATTGCACTTAAGCCCAGGTGGGCAACTTGTTACGTAATACTTCTGCGCGACGGTCCTAGATCGGTACGCCTAATACACACCCAGCCCAGTTGCGGAGCTATGTGGCCAGTAGTTACGTAATACCTCTGCGAGTGCGGCTTTTACAACCGTGATTTGGCGACGATGGCGTCAGTACGTCTGGCGATCAAAGAGAAAAATGCGTCTCTGGGAGAGATGGAATATCAGATGATAGGGGGAGTACCGCCTTGTACCCCCAGGCGATATTTTGATTTATAATAAATAGCTAGTGTTTTAGAGTTATGAGGAGAAGCAAAAAGGACAGAACAAGGAAGGCTTCCCGGGAACGTTGTCCGTTTGGACTTTGGTAAATATATATATTATTTCTGCTCTGTTGTATAACCTTGATGTCATTGATGTGACTTTAAATATTTTAATACTGTATTATACCCTTTAGACAGTGTCTTCGGTCATCTGACGAAGTAAATCGTAGACTTTTTGTTCTAACATTATACGAGTATTTGGTAATATAAAGCTTAGCCATTTATCCTAGAACACCTAGGTAAACTGTAGGTTATTGTCTTTATTGTGATAGGTGTATTAATTCTGTGTTACAAGGTTACTGAATGAGTAGTTAGGGTTAATTAAAAATTAACCAGTTAGGAATAGTGTTGTAATTCCTTTATTAATTAAGTTCTCCTGGCAGCGTTTCTCAATTATCACACGTGTGGGTGTTGTGTCACGGTGAAGTGATTCGCATATTGTGTAAACGAGACACCTAGAGATTAACAATTAAGTGATCAGTTCTGGGTTGTTTATTGTTGTTATTAATTAACTACTACGGCTGTACATTTGTCAGCGTAGGTTAATACAGAAAAGTGTATTGTGAGGTCTAGTGAACTAAACGTGCTATAATAATATATACTTTATATAAGATCGTATCTCTGATCATACCTAGACGAGCCAAAGCGGTTTTGAACTGCCCGTTACAGAGAGATCTAATAGATATACAGTTAGGAGAGATATTTGGATAATCGTCTTTTATTCAGTTACGGGAATTATAGAATCCCCGTGACACTTTCTTTCATATGACGCGCCAGTCTTTGATTTATGATGGCTGCTGTTTTCAATCTAAGTCACATGTAATACGTAGGCCCCCTACCATTTGACAATGTCACCTATGGACGAAAAGCGAGCGGATGCTTCTGTTTCTTTTATTGTACAATATGTTGAAAATGTTTGACGATGGTTTGTATGCAGTTGACTGAGAAAACATGAGTTTATTAAAAGTGTAGTTATTTTCCATCAGTACACGATGTTGTATGACAAATTTATGAGATGGCAGTTTTAATCAAAATAACTAGGTAGATCTACAGTCCGTCCCACAGGGAACACCTCTTTTCATGCTATGAAATTATTTCTGAGCCGAATGTTTTCTAATTTGGACACAAAAATAGGTTGTTTTTGGGGGTGAGGTGGGTTTTTTTGTTGGTTTTTGTTGTTTTTTTTGGGGGGAGGGGGGGGGAGGATCCTTTCCAAAACACTTCTACTTTTCTTATGTCAAACAAAACTGATCTTTTTTTTTTTTAAATAACAACATATTTGTAGGAAGATGGGACAGACTATAGGTTTAAAGGTTGGACTAGCACGTATTTATCTACAGGTATTCATCACAGATCTATTATTTCACAGTCTCCGATCTTTCAGTATAAACACAAACGCCCAAACAACACTGAGGAGAAAACTTGCTGGCAGTCTGTTGAACTTGGCCGATGAACTGGAAACGTCTGAAAAATAAAAGCGTTTCACTGTTTGTTTGTTTTTTTGTTGTTTTTTTATATTTAATTAAGGCAAGATCTGTATGCTAGCTTGGACCATCAGCTGTCTTTAATTTCTCTCTCAAACAGGTCCTGTAGTTCTGAATGAGTAGCATGGCTTGTTTTAAAATCATTTGCGGCCAAAGTCCAAGTCATAAAAACTGCACTGGCTGTATCGAAAATGTAAAAGAAAATATTTATGGTGTCACGGCAAAGGAAAGGGCACCATGGTCATTATATACCCACCTTTTCTGTGCAATCCATGATTTTAAAAAAATAAAAATAAAAAAGCTGCATCGCGGCATCAATTCTGGAACTTTAGTCTGATTCTCTTAAATTCCGTCTGCAGTTTGTTATTGCCTCATTTTTTTATTTAACAAATACCAATGGGAACTGCATTGTCACTTAGTTTGTGTTATGCAGTTTATTTTTTTTATTTTTTTAAAGTGGACCCATTTGCACTGGCTCCGATGGTCCTATTACTTTTTTTTTTCTTTTCTTTTTTCGGGGGGGGGGGGGGGGGGGGGGGGGGGGGAGAATATCTAAAGCATCGGCAGTATTTTTTTTTTTTTTTTTTTTTTTTTTCTTGTCCCCAGACCATTAGACAGTGCCAGGGTTGGGAAGCCCTGATACACCGCCTCACAATTTATCTTAAAATTAATATTCATACATGTGTAAACATACATACGTATATACAAACATACACACATACATACGCATACACGCACGCACGTACGCACTCACATTACATTCTATTCTGATATATGCAGGTACAAATCAAAACAAAATAGTACTTCCTTTTATGCACGTCTTATGGTCCAGGACTTTTAAAAAAGAAAAAAGGGTAACAACGAGAGAAGAAGAAGAAGAAGAAAAAGAAGGAAAACAAGAAGAACAAGAAGAATAAAAAAAATAATAAAACAAAAAAAGAAGAAGAGGAAGAAAAACCTAAAGTTGATGATGAGTAACGAAACAGAATTAAACTGATGATAATAACAGGAACAGCAGTCGGCCTGTGTTGGAATGTTATATGAACATGCAATTATAAAAAGTTTTTCCTTTGAGTAGATCGTTATCTAAGTGTAATGGGGTTTTTTTCTTTCTTTCACTATATAAAAAGGTTGAGCCATTGTGCCCATTCTTTATTAAACTTTTCATAGTTGCAGTTTTTTAAATAAATATATTTCTCAATTTAAAATTTGTTTTGCAACACGTTTTGAACGGACGCGATAGTTAAACAAAATTCTTGCATTTTCGTACAGTATATATAATATTTAATGTTAATAATTAGCCAGTTAATTATATTAACGTTCTTTTTGTTAATAATACCAAACATAACAGTATTTTTGTCAAAGTGGACAACAATTCCTGTTTTGGACAAAACCCAGTCTTCTACAGCTTTCCATAAAGTATTAACCTGAGTGCATTCATAGAAAAGATGTTGTAGAGTTTCTGGGAAGTTATTACAGAATATACACATATTAGAATCTACATAATGAATCATATATAGAAAAGTGTTTGTTGCTAAAATCCGATGTAGGATGCGATACTGAAACAATAATAAAGTTGTATCATTAATGCTTTGGAAAGGTAATTCATAGTATTGTTCCCAATCACTTGAGTCAAAATTAAATTCTTGATTTCTATATTTTATCTGCGCTTTTGGGATTATGTGTTTATGGTTGAGTCTTAACCTAAAAGGAAAAATTGGATTATTCACTTTTTTGAAACGATCGTCCCTTAAATCACTAAATGTTGATATGAATGATTTCACAGCATTTATTAGTGAAGCATAGCTAATGAAATTTGAATTAACATGATATTTTTCTGCAAATTGTTCATACTTTAAAAATTCTCCATAATCATCTACTAAATCGTTTATGAAGATTATACCTTTTGGGGCATAATGTTTATATAAAAATGGTTTATGATTTATAACTATTTCACTATTATGCCAAATATTAACTGATAAAATATCATCTACAGATTGTGGCTTATGTTTTTGTTCAGTAGTTATCCAACTCAGTAATGTATCTTTCCAAAACATGTTTGACATCTCAATGCATTTTTTTGAAATAAAAGGATCACCATATATTATTAAATCGTTCTTTGAGATACTTGTAACGGATTTGAAAAGAGTAACCTACTTTGAATTGTTTAAAAACAGTCTTCGTATCCATGAACATTTTAATGAGTTTTTAAAATGATATATGTTTAACATTTTAATACCCCCTGCTTTATAACCGTGTGCTATTAAATCACGTTTGAGCTTTTCTGGTTTATTCTGCCAAATAAATTTATGAAATTGCGTCGTTATATTTTTTAAAAAAACCTTTCCCTGGGTCTGGCAGTGATATTAGCAAATATATTAGCTTCGGTATTATTAAGGTTTTAAGAACAGTTATTCTCCCCAAAACCGTTAATTTTCTAATGGACCATAATTTTATTAATTTTTTAATTTCCAGTACTTTAATATTATAATTTAGATGCATGATATGTTCCAAGGTAAATGAGAAATTAATACCAAGTATACAAAAATCTGTTGCCCCCCATTCCAACTTCCATCGTGCATGGTGAAACACCTCGTTAGAGAACTTTTTACTTCCAATCCATATGGCTTTTGATTTAGAATAATTTATTTTTAAACCAGAAATACGTGCGTAATAATCTAAAACTTTAAATGTACCGTACAAGGACTCGGGAGATCCGTCAAGAATGAAGCTTGTGTCATCGGCGTATTGCGATATAAGGTATTCTTGGCTGTCTATATCAATACCTTTAATGGTTTCGTTATTTCTAACAATAATAGCTAAAATTTCAGCACAAATAATAAAAATATATGGCGACAACGGGTTCCCTTGTCTACACCCCCTTTCAGTACTTTGATTATAGGTGTTAGGTTTTTATTAGCGCTAGTGTAGAGTGGTGGTGCTTTGTCTACCCGGGGATTTCTTGAATGTCGCAAGATTTTCTAGAAACAAAACCTAGACCTGACCTGAATGATAGATACATAGATAGATAGATAGATAGACAGACACACATACGGACACAGACAGAGGGAGAGAGAAGAGAGAGAGAGAGAGAGAGAGAGAGAGAGAGAGAGAGAGAGAGAGAGAGAGAGAGAGAGAGAGAGAGAGAGAGAGAGAGAGAGACACACACACACACACACACACACACACCACACACACACAGACCCTCATAGTACGTGTATAATGTACATGAGCAGGTACGATCAAAGCCAGGCGTAAATCGATATACTTACTGCACGTATACATAGCTCGGATTGGTGCATCTGCAAAACAAGGAACAGAAATTACAGAAATCGTTACACACACGTAACCATCCCATGTTAATATTGGATACAGTAATGAGATTTATTTTTATAGACAGTATAGATACCAGAGGTTCAAAGCTGATGTTTTGGATGCATTTGAAAGTGTTTTCAATTTTGTCTGGATCATGGGTATTTTTCTTCACATGTGGAGTCCCTGTGATACGAATACTGTTAGATTCACCTGATAAAAACAGCGAATTGTCAATAACTTGGTAAACACACATTGAAGTCGCAGATCCTAGTTTCAACCCGTGAAAATGGGGCATTAAGTTTTCAAACCTGTAACTCAGTTGGATAAAGTTAAAGATAAAGTGAAACAAGAGTCTGTGACATGATAGAATATGTCCCCTCTGCAACAGTAACGACATCGGAGACGAGTTCCATTATATACTTAAATGCCCATTTTTAAAGAACCCAGAATTATTTACTTACCACAATTATACTGTCAATCAAAACCTAATACATATACATTTTATAATATCTTCAACAGCAAGAAAACCGGTGTCCTTCGTAAATTGTCAACTTTCTGTAAATTTATTATGAATACCTTTAAGTCCCCCGGCTAAAATACCTATATGGATATGTATTTTATGTATGTATGTATATATAAATATATGTATTTGTTTATTTATTTATTTATTTGAAATACTTATACGTTTGCCATCTTGTCAAAATATATGTATAATTGTATTATGTACCTCATATGCTGTGGTTTACGGCCTGAGAGTACTAGTAAATAAAGTTCTGTTCTGTTCTGACATTGAAACGGTGAAATACACATAATGTACCCTTAAAAATAGACTTGAGCTCGTCTAAGAAGTACGTGTGTTTTTAAAAACATGAAAAAAGATTTCATGGAATTAGAAAACCAGGAAGATCGAAAAGACTTCGAATGTACGGAAATATAATCTAAACAATAAAATCTAAGTAATGTTTGATTTCAGTTATCAAAAACAGCGCTAATAGTGGGAAATATGTCATAGTGTTTAAAAACTAGGGTATGTCGCTTTAACTGTTTTTTGGTTTATAACACTCTGATATTACCCTCAGCGCAAATTCTTTGGTGTGTTTGTCGCTGGAAATGAAGAAACTCTGTAACGTTCAGGGTATGGAACGTTCCACACGTACAGAACACGTGCTCTAAACATTCAACGTACGACTTCTGTGCCCTGAAACAAATGGGTATACTCAGTTTATAAATTTGCAGCCGCAGATCTAGACGAGAAAGAAGTGGATGGCTGGTAGGTGTCTCTCTCTCTCTCTCTCTCTCTCTCTCTCTCTCTCTCTCTCTCTTCTCTCTCTCTCTCTCTCTCTCTCTCTCTCTCTCTCTCTCTCTCTCTCTCTCTGTGTCTCGCTCTCTCTCGCTCTCTCTCTCTATATTTCTCTCTCTCACCCTCTCACCCTCTCTCTCTCACCCTCCCTCTCTCTCTCTCTCTCTCTCTCTCTCTCTCTCTCTCTCTCTCTCTCTCTCTCTCTCTCTCTCTCTCTCTCTCTCTCTCTCCCCGTGTCTCTCTTACTATCTATCTTTCCTCTCTTTACCTCTCTCTTCCTCTCCTCTTTCCCTGTTTCTTTCTCTTTCTCTCATTTTCTTTTTGGCAGGTATGCACACGCAAACAAAGTAGATAGACAAATAGACAGACAGATAGACAGATATATAGATAGATAACATAATTCGCTTCATCCTCCTGCCCATGGAATAGATATTAGGTAATACTCCCTTGTAAACAGATATAGCAAAATGACTGAGTACCCGAATATCGCAAATCGACAGTCACTGTCGGGCAACAGAGTTACTTACAAACACATTTTTGGAAGGTTTTTTTGGAAAAGTGCCTTTCCGAGCTGTTCGTCTAGCGCTGAATAACACGAGTGTAAGCCAGGACATTTCTTATTCTCAGACGTAACGGATGGTGCTGAAACAAGTCATTATTAATGTTTAAACATACCATAGCACATATTTCAAAAGTATATACGTTATCACATTATCACATTATTCTAGACACATAATAAAATAACACGTAACCGCGATATATTGCTGAACACATTTCTGAATAATTGCACTTTGTATCCACCACCCTCAGACTATAATATATATTTACATAATTTACCACCACCTCTAGAACCGAAATTAAAGGAACCTCGAGTTGACCTTTCCCATAATGACGTGCGCTAATAGTGTGGTGTGAAACTACATAAAAGCAGGTAACTATACTAAGGCAAAAACAGTTAAGCAGCTTAGTGCCACTGCATTGTACTGAAACATACAAGCTACATATTCATTGACGTGACAATAAGATAATGAGCCAGAGGGTGTATTTCCAGGCCCGAGGGTGTATTTCCAGATACAGTATTCTGTTCTTACCTTCAGCTAGTGCTAGAACAAGTCGATCTTCCTCGCCACGTGTTCCGCCGCCATCTTATAAAAAAAAAGAGGAATTTATGTTTACTGCTTATTATTCATGGTATTGCGTTAAAAGTGTTTTTTTGTTTTTGGGAGGTGGGGGCAGGAGTGTTATTTGTTTTTGTTTTTGTCTCTGTTTTTTTATTTTTAGGGGTGTTCGTTTGGTATTGTTTTGGGGGTTTTATTTTATTTTGTTTTATCTTCTTTTTTATTTTTGACATGTCAACCTACTATATATAAATATTGTTTGACCAATGATTATGGCAGTGACCAGATGTCACAATAAACATGGGCAACAGGTAGCTGTAGTTGTCTTTTCTATGTGCTTGCGACTCATGGATACAGTACATGCGAGAGATGTTTGACGGTGCAATCCGACTTTCGCTTTCGTTCTGGACAAATTCAACTATTGTTTCTTTTCTTTAACTCGTAGTTTTTGTTCGAAAAAATCATTTATGACAAACATGCATACAAAGCATATACACCTAATATACATTATGCTAGTATGCTATAAAAATATCGCGATACATATTGTTGAACATGTTGATTGCTGTATACGGAAAACCATGGTGGGGTATAATTTTGATTAGTACTCTATTGCATGTTCTTACCTTGACACTGGATACCCGGCATAGGCTGCAGCTTTTGAAAAACTGAAACAACAAAGAATACAAATCTGACAACTTTTATTTCTCATACATTTTGAACATACTGTTACTTAGATGCCTAGTATAATAATGGCACTTCTGGTACTTGATCTAAAAGGCGGTGGGGTCTAACTCAGTGGGTAAGGCGCTCGTCTCACTTCATCTAGGGTGTTTTGGTCGTAGGATCCATTCACTGAATGGGTTGTCCCCGTCCCAACCAGTGCCCCACGACTGGCATATCAAAGGCCGTGGTATGTGGTGCCCTGTCAGTGATAAAGTGCACATAAAAGATGTTAATGGAAATGAAGTAGCGGGTTTATGTATCAGACATTCAATATAGTGGTGTCGTTAAAAAAATAATCTAGCTGCCGAAAAACAGACCTCTTAGTGATTAACGGAAAGCTGTCTTTTGTGTGTACATTATTTAGTAGCATATACTTTAAAAGCTTGCCTCCCTTTGATATACATGTACTACTTGTGGATCACTGCCACTGGTTCGTAATGCAGACTCGTATGAACGATATCTGGAGTGGAGGGGTATTTAGTATGGTGGACACGGTGTCTAGTGGGAGGCACAATATAGAATTTTATATTTATTTACATCTTTGTCATCAATTGGGAGGCACAAGCACCCATCTCAGCCCCAAGCCCCTTCCCCGGTTCCTACGGGCCTGTAATGGACAAAACAATAGTTCCGCCAAGTGATGATTGATCCTGCAGCGAGTTCTGTAATCCTGTATAACGGATCTACATTCCGCTTCAAACTATATCGCCATAATTATAGCAGAAATACTATTATGTAAGTGACTCTCTAAAACGGAATACGTAAACGGAACGCACCGAAGGAATACGTAAGCGTATTACTAGAAGGGTATATATACGTATATATTGCTACAAGATGATACAAACACGTATCGTTGGGGCATGCACATATGTAGATAATTGTGTAAGCGTCTATGCGTATTACAAAAATGGAATACGTATGCGTATTGCAATGAGGGATACGCGCGCGTGTTATTAGAATGGGGTGTGTATTGCAAAAAGGGATACGTGCGCGTATTATTAGAATGGGATATGTTGGCGTATTGCTAAAAGGGATACGTTCGGCTATTGCAATAAGAGATACGTACGTGTATCACACTGTTCCTTGGAGTATTGTGACGCGAAGTTGGCGAGTGATCTGTACACGGTGACGTCTCTGATCAAACCACAGCGACAAGCCAGATCCTCCACACAATCCATGTAATACATGTACGCCCTGAAAATACAAACACAGCAGTTGATAGAACGCTCTCTGTACATCACTTTGTCCCTGTTGCTGGCGATCAATGTCTCTATCTCTCTGACTCTATTGGTCTGTGGGGCGAGACATAGCCCAGTGGTAAAGCGCTCGCTTGATGCGCGGTCGGTTTGGGATCGATCCCCGTCGGTGGGCCCATTGGGCTATTTCTCGCTCCAGCCAGTGCACCACGACTGGTGCATCAAAGGCCGTGGTATGTGCTATCCTATCTATGGGATGGTGCATATAAAAGATCCCTTGCTGCCAATCGAAAAAAGTAGCCCATGAAGTGGCGACAGCGAGTTTCCTCCTTCAATATCTGTGTGGTCCTTAACCATATGTCTGACGCCATATAACCGTAAATAAAATGTGTTGAGTGCGTCGTTAAATAAAACGTTTCCTTCCTTCCTATTGGTCTGTCTCTTCTTCTTTTTTCTGTCTACCTCTCTTTCTCTGTTTTATTCTTTGGAAACAAATTTTATTTATAAATTCTATACTAATACAAATACACTTGGGTAGCCATGCACACACCCTCCCACGAACAACCCAGAACAGTCTCCCCTACAGAATTCTGCAAGTAATGCAATGCATATGAATGAATGGATCTTTAACGACGCCCCAGCATAAAAAAAAATACATCGGCTATTGGGTGTCAAACAATGGTAGTTATATGAACGAATTGATATCAACAATGTTACATCATTATAGGAATTATAAAATTAAAGTTAAAAACTCACTATAAAGAGCTGTGCAATAATATAAGAATCACAAGAAAATATATTAAAATTTCGAATAAAAATCAACATCTCGTAAAACATTTCAAAATAGGTTCTGCGTGGAACTAAAATGATTCCATCATATTTTTTCTGCCAAATATACATTTCCTCATCTATAGGTCCAAGATGATTACATTCCACCAGAATGCGGTGAATTGTCAGTTAACACCGACAGTGCTCACACTGAGGTGGAGGATCCGTGTTCAGAAAACGTAATGTGTCAAGTTTGTATGGCTGATGTCAGCATGGCATAAAACAATTCCACCCTTCTTTCACCGCCTGTAGGAGGACTGCCACACTCCCAGGACTGGCTTCACAGAATGAAGCTTGTTCGCGACAGCACCGTCGCAATCATCTTGCCAAGTTGAAAAACAAATATACATGTATTGGTTAATATGATGTTTAATATCAGTGTAAGGTAACACCAACCTTGACATGTAGCAAATCCAACGCAGACTTGACAGCTGTGTCAGCCTTTGTATTACCCTTGATGTCAATATGACTGTGAACCCAAAATAATACAATGTCTTTATTAAAAGACTTTCGTATCAACATCCCAGTTAACGGATGTTCCAGGTTCATATTTTGTAAAATAATATATTTGGATTCCATAGAATCGTTAATTTGTTCTAGGACTTTAATAATTGCCCAGGTTCCAGCAGAAAAAAATAGATTCCGAATCAGGCACTATCATAGAAATGATTGCATCTGATGGGAAAAACTGTTGCACAAGCCACAGCATTACTATCCCGGGATCCATCAGCATAAGCTAGAATGTAGTCACGGTAATTCTCTGATATTATATGAAGTGCTATTTATAAATAATTGGATCTGTGTGATCTTTTTCCAGATGTTCAAGCTGTGTGGTTTGATACACCAAGGTGACAAAATGAAATATGAAGGCGTTTCCATAATTTCCCGTAAATCAATGTTATACTAACTTGCATCGGTGGTCAGCCTGTGTTTTCGCTGTTGTCAGGTCCCACTGAAATTTATTGAAACATCCGTACAGTGGGTTATGGTCGTGGCAGGAACTAGGGTTCGTCCAGGTTCCGTTTTCTGCAAACACAAACACGTAATGCTGTCCAGTACTTGATACAAACTTCCTAACTCTTATCCGATTTTAAAAATAATAATAACAGAAGGCCTAACCATCCGAAACCTGGAATATGCCTCAAACACAACTTATAAAATGTTGATATTTCTGTATTAAATGTGACATATAAAAAAAATGAAATCCTAAGGCTTTTGTTTTTTATGGACCTCTCAAGCAATAAAATGTGATATTTTGACTTTAATATGAACAAGACTATTGTGTTATTTAGTGCGTGGACAATATTTAAAGCGACTTGTAGCGTTTGGCTATGTAATGGTGGATGAACACATTACATCAGAGCAAAGTTATCGCATAAGTTACAGTAACATTCTAAAACAGCTTTTCTTAAATATAGACTTCCATGTCAGTATAGATTTGCATATCAATATAGATTTCCATATCAGTACGGATTTTAACATATCAATATAGATTTGAATCTCCAAATTTGTTTGGATGAAATAGTTCCTGGAAACATCAATGTGTCCGATACAGGCGTGCTTGAACCTTCGGCGGATACTTTTCAATAGTGGACCCAGGATCGCCCCAACGAAAAACGACGTTTCAAATGTTTTGTGAAGTTTTAAGTAGTATTTTGTGAACATTTTCCGTCGACATTTAGATAGCTTGATAGTGGCCGTTCACCTCGAGCGCACAAACTATATACTTGGGGGAGGGGGGGGGGGGGGGAGGGGTAATCTCAACGTACTTTTTTAAAACAAAACAAAACTAATACATTCTGTACGTTTGTGAAAGTGTGTCCGGCCCCTTGTACCGTTAGGTTCGATTTTACAAAGCCTGTGTTTGTCTTATACACGCGTGTAACTACATCCATTTACAATGCATAAACACCTGCGTTTAAGAAAAACAGTGTTCGTAAATTCGACCCTGAGGTGTATTAACTGTACAGACTGTGATACTGTGCACGAGTAATGGCCTCAAACCACAAGGACTGCAGTATTGGCCATAGTTAAACTTTTACAGTCTAACAAATATGTAATAATAACAAGTCGAAGAGTATTCCTAAACATGACCATGTTGTTTTCATTTTGTGTTTAAAGGATGGTGGTGGTAGTGGTGATAATGATGACGGTGGTGGTGGTGGTGGCGATAATCATGATGTTGGTTGTTATGTTGGTGGTTCCGATACTGAATAGTGAGTACGGTGGTCATAAAGATGCTAGTAATGATGTTGTTTATTTTGATGGTGGTTGTTGCAATGAGGATGAGCATAATGATCATGGTAACCAGTGGTAGTGATGATCATAATAATTGTCATAAGACTGGTAATAAATTTGCCAGTGATGGTGGTAGTTAGTATGTTGATTATTACTATGAATTAAAAACAAAGCAAATAACGTACGATTTGTGTCACACGTGATCCTTTGTAAACCATTGATGTCTCGGACTGAAAAGAATGCAATATAAAATTTTATCCTGTTCTAATTGCCATATCAAATTAATTGCATATCACTTAATGTGAACATAATGATGCGTATAGTATATAATATTCAGTATTTGGCAAGAGAGAGAGTTACCCAGGTTTTGCATATTGGTGAAATGTGTTTTAAATAATAATAATAATAATAATAATAAATATGACCTTTAAACGATATAAAAAGAGTAACATTTTACAAATTATTTATTATTTGACGACAATAGTACAAAAGATATTTTATGACAGATACTACGATAGTCGATGGGTGGAATAAATCGCCAATGATAAACGAATAGGTATAATACATGTACATTGTATAGGGTACATACTTATTCCGCATGTGGACATGTAGACATTTCTGTTGTACGCTAGATCAGAAACGATCTCGGAGTGAGACGTCTTACCGCATGCACAGGCCGCTGTTTGAAAACATTGTATGGTCTCCTCTAAAACACTGAAACCAAACAGTTAATACATGACAAAACGTACAATACAATATGTTTATAACGGCCAACTAGTACAACAAAATATGTTTAAATAGCAAAACATCACAAACAGATGTTTAAATCGCAAAACACCACAAAAAAATGGTTAGGTTAGGTTATTTATTAGCAAATTTAGCAGGTTTTTTTTTAATAATATTAATAATAACCATCATCACCATCATCATCATCGACATTATCATAGTAATCTTAATACTCATATTTACATGTGTATCAAAGATGGAGTAAACATTCCGTGTTTAATACCTGCACAAACTGCTGAGGTCTCTGTGATGTAATGCCTGGGCGGCCTTTTCGTCATAGGTCACGTAGCAATCGCGGAATCCAGAACATATTCGCTCTAACCCTGCCACTAGAGCCGCTACAAAATATAAGTAATGTTATACTTCACATGATGTTCTACACTGTCTTCATAACTCTAATTATGTAATAATATATCACAGTCTGTTAGGGTTAAAGCTGCACCCAAAAACAATGATTAGCAATTTCATCGCTAAATTCAAATTTCAGTTTGCCAAACATTACTCATAAATATATAGTATGATAAAGCATCTTTAATGAATAGTATTTATGATATATGATGTTGTTCAATTTAGCTTTTTGTCGATTTAATAATTAAATATATTCTTAAAATTCAGTTTTAATTCACATTGGCAATATGACGAACGACGCCTTAAACTCTACATAAACACATTTAGTCTGTTAGTGGCCACTTCGTCCCAAGATTTGTAAATGATATCGATAATTTTACTGGTTCTGACAGTTCTCAGTACGGTTAAATTTCGTTTCTGTTTCGACATGGTATCAAATTAATATCTGTATGAACCCAAAACCTGGTTTGTAATCGTTAAAGTTTCACCGAGTAATATGCTTGACATTTTATGATTTTTGAAGGTGTACTGCCACTTGTATAACAGCAACACGAGGCGGTGCTCTGGCATGAGGGTGGATAACTGAACATTTTCCTGGTCGACCTATGTTGATTTTTTGCAAGGTAGTTGTCAAGGGATTATACTCCCTAAAACTACTAGTCACATCAAGACCCTCTCGATATTGATGTATTTTTTAACAGAATATATTCTGATATAGAAATTATATTGAACTGCAAGGAATAATTAATGGTGGTGTACAATCATAAGTTATAATTAGATCTGGTCTTCTTAGATACGTACAGTCTGCTACCGCCAAAGCGACGATCTCGCCTTTTACTGTTGTGTTGGTGGCGTTATCTGAAAAATAAAACAATAACAGTTTAAATAACCAATTTAATTTAATTTTGATTTAATCGATTTAATTTAATTTATCTATTTAATTTAATTAATTTGGATTTATTCTATTTAAATTTATTTTATTTTATTTAATCTATTTAATATAATTTGGACTTAATATTTTAAATTAAATTTCATTTAATTATTTAAAATTGTGGGCGAATTTAAAAGTAGTAATTTGTGACGTTTAAGTACACAGGGGGCGGGACGTAGCCCAGTGGTAAAGTGCCCGTTTGATGCGTGGTCTGTTTGGGATCGATCACCGTCGATGGGCCCATTGGGCTATTTCTCGTTCCAGCTAGTGCGCCGCGATTGGTATATCAAAGGTCGTGGCATGTGCTGTTCTGTCTGTGGGATGGTGCATATAAAAGATCACTTGCTACTAATGAAAAAATGTAGCGGGTTTCCTCTCTGAGACTATATGTCATAATGACCAAATGTGTGACGTCCAATAGCCGATGATGAATAAATCAATGTGCTCTAGTGGTGTCGTTAAACAAAACAAAAACTTTAAGCACACAGATGCATAGAATGACTCTAAAACAAAGACATCAAACAAGTCACGTTTACAACTATGTTAACCAACTATAGGTGCACGAACAACCAATCACACGGTGAATCTTGTGACCTATAGCGCATGGCGGACGTATATTAACCTGAAACGAAGCCTGCCGGGCATAGTAAAATGGGTAATATATAATGTCTGACACAAAAATGTGTACATCAAAGTTTACAAAAGGTGTACAACAAGCAAAATATAGAGCAATAAAATGTAGTAAACGTCATCGGAAATGTCACGTCAAAACAATGTGATTTGATTTCAGTAATACAGAAGTCAAATGTACGATACGTTTTCAATGACAATGTATATTATACGCCAGATATAAATTGATTTTAAAACAAAAATGTCTTTATCAAAATTGTAACTGAAAAGCATGGTATTTGAAGCCCATAATTTTTAAGTGAGCATATATATTCCATAATCCACCAAATAGCGTTTATAGTTTGAATACGATACTTGCCATCAATTACGATATAAATAACAAATTTGATTTATTTTTCATTATTGTTATTCATAACTGTGATTAAATAAAAATATTATATGACGAAGTCATTTAAAAACATAACTAAATATGTGATCTTCGTCATTTAGGTTGCGTTGTAACCAGTCAGATAGTTTCGTATCATATGTTTACGGAGTAAAAGAAGCTGGTTGGTAGTAATATATGACTGTTTTGTGCTTTTATTGTTATTTATTGCCAATATATCAATACAGTTTTACACAGTATACAATTGCTATGCAATGTACACTAGAGGTTGAAATCAATACAGGGTACTTCCAAAAATTGGACCTGTGATTTTCAGCAAGATTTAAGGTTTCTGATTAAAAAAAAAAAAAAAAAAAAAACCCACCTTAATATATAGGCAAGAAAACATGAGGGTGTCACATGGCATTTAAGAGATTTAAAAGTATGTGATGTCATACGTTTTTTGCTGGTGCATTGCTTGCCTGGGCGTGTTGATTCACTGCCTCCATCAGTTTAATTCAGTTTCATACCTCGATCTACGCACAGAGATTCAAAACGACAGTGGTCTCCAAACTAAACTATACGACAAAAGCGATGACTTCAACTTTCCAATAGTCAATGTTGCCTTTATGCCAAGCAATATACCTTCTTCTCCAGCTCCAAACAACGCCACATCATTCTGGCACAGAAGTTGTTCCATCAAGGTTATGATATCCAGGGACTCCTGAGGGCATTCAAAACGTTTTATGGTAGACATTTGGAGGCAATATCTACTAAATAGTAGATCATCACTGACCAAAATGATAGCTGATGCTATTCCATATTATGAACACACTTTTTCATCTCTTTGGTGACACTAGATATAGATGGAATTAACCACTATACCCATTTGTCTCTGCATTGTACAGAGATACGGTCTTGATCGCGGATAACGGTTTTGTCGTTCATATTTATCAGAAATGTTAACATTATCGGCAGTGGGAATATATTTGATATACAAGAACCTTTATATGCACTTACCATAACATGTCACGCCTTGTGTGACTGGTAACGGTCCAACAGCTGTCAACAGAAATAGATAAATAATAGCTATAGATAAACAAATAAGTAATAGCTATAGAGATAAACAAGTAACTAATAGTAATTTTCACATTGCATTTAAGCTTAAACTAACAAAACTGATTTAAAATAAATAAGCTATAGTAAGACAATGACGAAGATTTTAAAACTGATTAGCAGGTGTTAATGATCTAGTAAACACTTTCAAACATTTGTTACGAATCCTTTGTAACTGATACCATTGTGTAAAATATGTAGAAATTAATAGTCAGTGTTGTTTCTGTCAATCATCAGGTGGCTTGTAATGTTTATTTTTATTTCTTTAACGGCTATAAAGGTAGTTCGAAATGGCCCATTACCGTATTGTTAGTGTGATTCGTCATGTTTGTTACGGAGTTATGGCAAAATTAAGTTACATTTTTGGTGAATATATCATATAGCTGTGGACATTTAATACATGCGTGTATGTCTGCATGTGTACATGTAGGTGACGTGTGTTTGTGAATTTGCGTATTTATTCACTATTGAATTGTAGTATATATATAGAAATTATCTCTGGAAGGGCAGCACATACCACAGCCTTTAATATGCCAGTTGTGGTGTATTGACTGTAAATGCACTTGTCCCATGACGTATCGCACTAAATGGATAGAAAGTTTTTTACTGCTTTACCTCTCGCTCTGTGTTCCATGGCAATGTGATATTTTAAAATTATTGCGTATCTTTTTAATGTGCACAGACAAACGCCTCCAGGAAATATATTCTGTAAATGCGTGTAATAAAAGACAAATGACTCATCAAACCTGACTGACAGTCCCTGGATGCGTACAGTCCGTGAGTGTAGGTCAGGGCGGTTCCAACGGTTGAGTCGGTGGTACGGTTGCACTCGCATGCGGCATGTTCCACACAGGTGATATAGACCTTAGCCGACCTGGAATAAACAAAACACTGATAGATGTAGTTGCTCTGAAAAAGAACTCCTTCACTCTGTGTTGTATATATACATCCAATACATACATATAAATGTATTGCATGTTTCAGATTTCTTGTACAAACTTATTAAGTATTAAACTGTGTAACTTTGGCAAATGGAACACCGATTTATTAGGTATTTCCCAATAACAAGATATATACTAATACAGTAATACATTAAAAAAAAATTCTAGTTAATACTGATGCATTTCTAGTTATCAAAAAGCATACATATATAGATTTTAAATGTACATATAATCCTTTAAAAATCAAATTGCAGTACCTTTCGTTGGATCTTACAGTGTCTTGGTTAGAAGTGTCATTTCTGTACACCCACTGTCAGAAATTTCATGATATTGGGGGTTTGTTTTGTTACGTGCCTTGCTGAGATCATCGTCAGGGACTACCCCGAGTTTGCAACCATTATAACGTATATCCAAGCAATAAATTCTTTAACAACTGAAGTTACATCTTGAATACAGTTTGTTGTTTAGAAGATCACTTTCTATATATCGAGTGTGTTTCTGATCGTCAGTTTCTATATATCGAGTGTGTTTCTGATCGTCAGTTTCTATATATCGAGTGTGTTTCTGATCGTCACTTTTTATATATCGAGTGTGTTTCTGATTGTCACTTTTTAAATGTCGAGTGTGTTTCTGATCGTCACTTTCTATATATCGAGTGTGTTTCTGATCGTCATTTTCTATATGTCGAGTGTGTTTTTGGTCGTTAGTTTCTATATATCGAGTGTGTTTCTGATCGTCAGCTTCTACATGTCGAGTGTCTTTCTGATCGTCAGTTTCTATATATCGAGTGTGTTTCAGATCGTCAGTTTCTGTATATCGAGTGTGTTTCTAATCGTCAGTTTCTATATATCGAGTGTGTTTCTGATCGTCACTTTCTATATATCGAGTGTGTTTATGATCGTCAGTTTCTATATATCGAGTGTGTTTCTGATCGTCACTTTCTATATATCGAGTGTGTTTCTGATCGTCACTTTCTATATATCGAGTGTGTTTCTGATCGTCAGTTTTTACATATCGAGTGTGTTTATCGTCACTTTCTATATATCGAGTGTGTTTCTGATCGTCAGTTTCTATATATCGAGTGTGTTTCTGATCGTCAGTTTCTATATATCGAGTGTGTTTCTGATCGTCAGTTTCTGTATATCGAGTGAGTTTCTAATCGTCAGTTTCTATATATCGAGTGTGTTTCTAATGGTCAGTTTCTATATATCAAGTGTGTTTCTGATCGTCAGTTTCTATATATCGAGTGTGTTTCTAATCGTCAGTTTCTATATATCGAGTGTGTTTCTGATCGTCAGTTTCTATATATCGAGTGTGTTTCTGATCGTCAGTTTCTATATATCGAGTGTGTTTCTAATCGTCAGTTTCTATATATCGAGTGTGTTTCTAATGGTCAGTTTCTATATATCAAGTGTGTTTCTGATCGTCAGTTTCTATATATCGAGTGTGTTTCTGATCGTCAGTTTCTATATATCAAGTGTGTTTCTAATCGTCAGTTTCTATATATCGAGTGTGTTTCTGATCGTCAGTTTCTATATATCAAGTGTGTTGCTGATCGTCAGTTTCTATATATCGAGTGTCTTTCTGATCGTCGTAATGTGTGTAGTAGCTTGAATTTCATTTTACTTCCTAATAGAAAAATGTTTCGTACGTACGAACTTATTTGAGGAAAAATACAGTTTGTGCTATTACAAACAATACGACAACAAGAAACACATTGTATATACAGACACTGACATTTAAAGCAACAGAATGTATGTAATATAATAATATTAGTTGTTTAAAATGCTCTGTTAGTCGAAAACATGTTACAATAGTTGCAAACTCGGAACAATGCCTTTAACTGATCATGAACATAAACATTTGCGTTTTGAAGTGCCGGGGAAAATTGTAAGTTTCGTGCACATTAACTTTTTGCCTCGAGCATTTCTGAATATATGATATATATTCTGAACATATGATATATATTCTGAACATATGATATATATTCTGAACATATGATATATATTCTGAACATATGATATATTCAGAAATGCTCGAGGCAAAAAGTTAATGTGCACAAAATAAAATGGTCCCAAACCAACTACAAAGTTTGTAAATGATTGAAATTTGATAACATGGTGGCATCAACATAATTATGCAAATCGTCTCGTAATGTTTACGAATGATCAATAAATAATTTCTTGAAAACGAATTGTTTTCCTCCATTACTATTAAAATATGCACAGGAACGTGTTTCAGTGAGTGTATGTATATTTCACGTGACTAGGTGAGAAATTACTTTTGAAAGTAAAACAACAGACTTCTACACACAAATATCTCACAGTGTTGTAACATGGTCAAGAACCTTTAAGACTTGATATCAATAAATCAACAACTACTGTCATTTACGTGGAACGCCCATTATTAACTGTAAACTTTCTGGTCTTAAAGGGACACACCCTAGTTACGGCTAGTTGTTAACCATTACGGCGTTGTTTTTCGCTATTAAACCCATTTTTTCACAAATAAAATTGCACTTTACTTACCGTTTATTATTTAGAATATACATTTCCATTCACCTGAAGTGTTTTTTGGTAACCCTGGTAATCCTGGTGTTTGTAATACCACAAAATGCATTTTTCGTATTTCTGAAAAACGGGCGCACGTTTGAGAAAAAACCGTTGAGCAGACATGGTCTAATCTATTTTTAGACGGGATATTTCCATTTTAATGTCACAGACGTTGGTATACCACGTGACCGTTATCATTTTGGTTCGGTTTGTTTTCTCGTGCACGGTTCGCGCGATCAACATCATTTGTTGTTGTTCATTTGTGAGATTTTCTGGATATCTGGAGAGGGGATACAACCAGGACAGAACAGTTGGAACATGTCCAGGAGAGGTGAAAAGAACGCACCCCAAGTCTGTGAAATTTGTCGTGACGTAGGCATTGTTGTGCTTCGAGCGACATCTACCGGTGACATCAGAATACAAACTTTCAAAATTATTTCAAGCAATTGGGACATGGGGATTCCCATGGTATTTATCGATATAAAACCTGCTTTTTCACTCCATTTGATAAAAACGTGATCTAAGTGTGTTACAGGTTTGTAGATTAACCAAATTATAATTTATTTTCGCTGGATGGAACTAGGGTGTGCGGCTTTAAGTAATTGAAATAAACTGACTTAGTACTAGAGCGACGGTCCTGAGTGTCTTGTCATTGTTAAGACGTTGCCGTCTACCAGATATGTTTTATTGACTAAAATTGCTTACTAAAATTAATACAGTTTTCGTGCATAAAACATCAATGTCTGAATATTAAATGTGTTTCTGATCGTCCTACTGTGTATACTAGCTTAAACTTCATTTTAGTCCTTAATACATGTATATATATATATTTGTTTTCGTAGGTACGAAATTACTAGCACACCACATCCAGTTTGGGCTACGTACAAACATTACAACGACCACAAACACATTGAATATACAAATAATCTAAACTAGAAACTATCTTTAGTATGAAATTTTAGTCGTTAGATATAATTTATTAGTCGGAAACAGCATACAATGGCAGCAGTGTATTTAAGACTTAGTCGCATTATAATCAAGTCAGCTGACTGATATGTTTTAACCTCTACTTGACCAACAAACAACATACACGTGCATATATTAATATTATGACGTTTCTAATACAGTCAACAGTTAACCGATATTCAAGGCATATTGTCACAAACCACTGACCTATTTAATGGTCTAACAAACTATTACCTGAACAAATATAATTTGATTTGTGCCTAAACGTACTTTATTCAACCATCTTCATAACCACCATACTCCATTTCTTAATGACATTTTGTAAAAAATAATTTAATTATGGCAATGGTCCATAATTCAAAATCTAAAATTTCCGAGAGGGATGACATGGATTTCACTCCATCATGGTTCAGTTACGGTGATGCGATAGCTAGATTTGGTTTCCAACAATTAATGTAATTTTTATTTATTATCCATTTTTAGAAAAATAAGGTCTTTAAATCTGTGACAGTATGCCTTTCAGTGACAGAAAATAAATAATTACATATTATGTTATGAATGGTTTGTGTCCAAATGTGTTGTGTTCTTTTAATAAACAAAATAACCTAACAAAAATATACTTATACAAAACGAGTGTTATTTAAAATAAATAATTAATTAATTAATGTTTTAAAAAAAACACCACCACTTAAAACACTGTAATATTATACTTACAAGCAAACTTCTGTAAAGTTATTCGCTTCGTTAAGCATGGCTATACTAAATTTGGAATAACACTTCTGGACTTGGTCTACATTGATACATTCTTCTTTAGTAAAGCCACAAACACAACACACTGAAATGTAAAAAATATATACGTGTACCATGTTATATACATTCATATCAACATACACACACACACACACACACACACAGAGAGAGAGAGAGAGAGAGAGAGAGAGAGAGAGAGAGAGAGAGAGAGAGAGAGAGAGAGAGAGAGAGAGAGAGAGAGAGAGAGAGAGAGAGAGAGAGAGAGAGAGAGAGAGAGAGAGTGTGAGAGAGAGAGTGAGAGGAGGGATGGAGAGAGAGAGAGAGAGAGAGAGAGAGAGAGAGAGAGAGAGAGAGAGAGAGAGAGAGAGACGCACGCACGCATACAAACGTCTGTGCTTGAACCTTAATTGGATATAGGCACGTCAAATATTATAGAGGTAGAGTGTGGAGAGTTGGACTATGGGATAAAGTAGTGAAAAATGGTATAACAGGTAAATGTTTTAATGTTATCCACAGTATGTATCAACATATTAAATCATGTGTGACTGTTCAAGGTGTTTATACAGATTATTTTCCATGTTGTGTGGGCGTGAGACGAGGTGAAAACTTATCACCTCTTCTGTTTTCATTATTTCTTAATGACATTGAAGATACTTTCAAAGCGCATGGCTGCAATGGACTTAGTCTTGAAAAAACCATATCTGACGATATGCTACATTTGTGTACTGTTTTATTTGTTTTATTATATACCGATGACATGGTACTCCTCGCAGACAATTATGATCATATGCAACATTTATTAGATGTCTTTGATGTGTATTGTAGTACATGGAAATTAACTGTCAATTGCACGAAGACTAAGGTTTTAATTTGTGGTGGTAGCAAGAAGGACTATAATAAACTATTTAATTTAGGAAACATAATTTTAGAGAATGTAGAGATCTACAAGTACCTTGGAATAATTTTTCATAAGTCTAACAAGTTTACTAATACTAGAAAAGCTTTGTTTTCACATGCCGAAAAAGCCATGTATTTTATCTTAAAACAAGGAACACGGTATGACCTTTCTGTACAAGTCCTTTTGAAATTGTTTGATTGTATGGTACAATCTATTTTGTTATATGGTTGCGAGATTTGTGGTTATTTAGAAACGTTACGAAATAAATTCATGAAGTTTCTGTTGTCAGTTAAGAAGTCAACGCCTGTGAATACGTTATATGGAGATCTGGGGCGTTACCCAGTCTTCCTTGCTATCAAATTAAGAATGATCACTTTTTGGTTTAAACTAATAACTAGAAAACACACAAAGTTATCATTCTTGATATATGAATTTTTGCTGAATGATTATAAAAATGGAATATGTGATCATAAATGGTTAAAGTTTATCAAATTTGTTTTGGATGACGTTGGATATAGTAATGTATGGACTGCACAGTGTAACCAGCTACCAGATGTAAATCTATTAAAACAAAGAATTATTTTAAGATTACAGGATCAGTTCTTACAAACATGGAACAATAAAATTGTTAATTCATCTAAAGCATCTTGTTACAGACTGTTTAAATCAAATATTGTGTTCGAGACATATTTAACCAATTTAGAAAAAAAATATTGGTTACCACTATTACATTTTCGACTCTCAAATCATTATCTTCCCATTGAAAAAGGCAGATGGAAAAAAATAACTTTAACAAATAGAACATGCTTTCTGTGTACAAATAACGAAATTGGTGATGAATTTCATTATATAATGTGTTGTCCTTTTTTTAAAGATGGAAGAACAAGACTTCTGCCAGTCTAGACCAAATGTTTATAAATTTAGAATGCTATTCGACAGTAAAAAAAACTTGTGTTCTCAGAAAGCTAGCAGTTTTCTGTAAACAAATTATGCATATTCTTAATCTGTTTTTACAATTTCATTTTATATGTATATGCAATGTATGTCTTCAAATGCAAGTATGAATCCATAGCTATACACTTGTTTTATCTGATGTACATTATTATGACGAATGTGCCATCTTGTCATTTATTTATTCATTTAATTATATTTTTACAATGTACCTCATATGCCGTTGAATTACGGCCAGAGTGTAAATAAAGTTCAGTTCAGTTCAGATAATTAGCAGGTAATGGACGATGAGGAGTATAACAAAACGGCTGGGGTTTTCATATTGTTTTTAAAAATTTCATATTGTAAAATATAGAACAGAGGCCTTAATGTAGGCTATTGCCTTTTGGCCAATCACCAACTGCTTTTATTTTCTATGATGGAAATAAATACTGGTTTAACCAGAAGATGCAGTCATAGAGCGAAGGGAGACGATTTGAGATAGAGGCGAAAGTGTAGATGACTAAAGACGAAGGGATCATTGAGTCAAAGAGAACAAGAAATAGTAGGAGGATATGGCAAAGGGGATACAAGAACAAACGACAGAGAACAAGAAATATATAGTAATGGATATGACAAAGTGGTAAATGAACATGAGGCGAAAGAACAAGAAATAGTCTGATATGACAAAGGGAATAACGGAATATAAGGCGACAGAGAGACATAGTAGGAGGATATGACAAAGGGGAAGAGGAACATGAGGCGACAGAGAATAAGACATAGTAGGAGGATATGACAAATGGGTAGAGGAACATGAGGCGACAGAGAATAAGACATAGTAGGAGGATATGACAAAGGGGAAGAGGAACATGAGGCGATAGAGAATAAGACATAGTAGGAGGATATGACAAAGGGGTAGAGAAACATAAGGCGATAGAGAATAAGACATAGTAGGCGGATATGACAAAGGAGGTGAAGAAGAATGAGACAAAAGAAAGAAATGTTTATTTAACGACGCACACACTCAACACATTTTTATTTACTGTTATATGGCGTCGGATTTATGGTTAAGGACCACACAGATAATGAGAGAGGAAAGCCACTACCGTTCTGAATAAGGCAGAGAGGATGAAACATGACACAACAGATTTCTGGCAAAAACGATCGAGACATTCGAGCAAAATGAGCTGGTCTGAAACCTTTTAACCATGTATTTCCATTTTTCTACTCGCAATATTAGTTGTAATTCATGTAACAACGCGTAGTGATTCGTTTGCAACCTTATATAACTGTTTGGTGGTAATGTTAATAGGAATAAACGTTGTTGTCTACAAAAACGCCTATGGATTTGTTCCCTTCTCCAAAAATGTGCAAAAGTGTCCTGTTTGTTTACTTGGAAAGACCCTATATTACTTTACTGTAGCTTCGGTTATTTTAGGTTAGGTAAGACCCTTGGGTGGCAAGAAGATGTGGGGCTTACAAATCGTACTGAGAAGGTTTAAGTAAGTAATGAATGCTGATAGATACGTTTTAAACTGGAACTAGATGTCTGTAGCTGGAGTGTGAGAACCGACTGTTGTGTACCCTTAGGCTCGGGGTCGTCTGGTGGCAGTTGTAATGTACAGGTGTCTTCGTGCATCGTCGGGCCTGTTATATGATGATCTTCCCGGAAGCGAATTCGCCATGATAGGTTCTATCTCCTAAAATATCTACTCCAAAAAGATACATATCGGCGCTCCCCGTCTGACGACGCTAATTGCTGACTCACAGATACTTAGCATGAACGTTTTACATAGGTATTATGTGGTAAAAAAATATTTAAAAAAATAAAAATAAAAAGCCCATTCATCTGTCATGTATGAGATAATTTGAAGCGGATGAAGTGAAGGCATAAGTCTAAATTTAAACAATGACAAAGCCACATGCATTTTTAATTGTCACTCATTCATATAGCATTTCTCCCTCCAGCCAGTCGGAAATATCTTACAATGCAGCAAACTCAGGAATGTCCCTTTAACGGATAGATAGTTTTCAAGGGATCAGAATCCGCATTCATTTATTTCATTTCATTTCACTTATAGTTATTTCAGTGTTTATATTCAGTTAGGTTCAAGCACGCTGTCCGGGACAGTTCGTTAGTCATTAGAGAGAAGACGTTTGTATAGCGGCCTTACACCTACTCACTAAGTCATTAAACTAGCACTGGGTGGGAGCCGGTACCGGGAGACGAACTCATTATCTACCAGCCTTATGTCCGAAGGCTTAACCACTACAACACCGAAACCGGTAGCTCTGGGTTGGCGCAAGTCTCGTTTTAAAGAGCTTTTAACTACATATTAAAGATATATTACTGTTTCTATACATCTAAGTAAATTGTTTACGTAACACCGGCGGGGCTGTAATTAGTGCATTACGTCATATTACCCGTGTCGTCAATAGGTAGGGTCGCTCCATTAGTTTTCGTGTTTGTGAAGGAGACAATGAACGAGGTCGCCAGTTGGAGCCAAGATGACTGATATTACACACGGTAAACTAACCATAGTTTATCTACGTTGTACATCGCAGTGGACTGAACCAAGATGACTGATATTACACAATGTAAACGGACCACGGTTTATTGAATCAATGCAACATTGATTTCAAGTTAATGGTTTCAAAACAAGTGGTGGACGTGGTGGGGATGGAGGGGTGGGGCTCACTTAGCTTTAAAAAACACGGCTGTTACAGACGGCGTCCCACGCACGCATACGCACGCACACACACACACACAAACAAACACACACACACACACCTTATCGCCGTACCCAGACAGACATTTTTATCTAATAGATACGGTGATTAAAATGGTCCAATATGTATATAAATGTAACTACTATTAAAACTACTTTTGTAGGAGAATTCACCTAACTTTAGTAAACAGTATGCGGTCTTAGTTTTGTTTGTTTTGTTTGTGGGGTTTTCATCATTGTCATAGGTGTGTGTGAAACCTCCAACCCCCACCCCAACGTTCGACATTTCTCCAAATGACCTGGTGGAAATAAACGAATGTTTTATTGGCAGCTATTGATTGTTTAACATATAATATAAGTAAGATCAGTCTAAACAACGTGTCTGTCTGTATGTCTGTCTGTATGTCTGTCTGTATGAGAGAGAGAGAGGAAAAAGAGGAAAACCGCTAAAAATACAATGCCGATATTTTCCAAAGCAGGTTTGTTGTGAATGTGTAAGTGACGAGTTTAATTTGTCAGTAATTTAATAAATAAATGATTAAGTTTTAAAAGTTATATAGAAAACTGAAAGTTCCACAGCAAAATCAATGCAGTGGAACTTAAAAACACCGCTGCAAAGTCTTCGGCATTGGTGATTGCCGTGGTTAATTGTCGCGGTGTTTTAAATTTTTTCCGCTGCATTTATTTTTCTGTGTAATTTTCAGTTTTCTGTGTCACTTTTCTTGTTTAATTGTTTATTTGTTATAATACTGACAAATTAAACTCACATTAACAGCAAAACTGTGGCGGAATATGTAGAGGAGATTTTGTTCTACATCTGAAAAATATTTTCCCGTGGCCATTTTCTTAATTGCCAGGTGTAACGTAAACCTAGTAGTTCCCTTTCTTAAAACCACGCCCATGCTTGCCCATTCCATCCTGAACTTGTGATCGTGTTCTGGATCTTGCTCCAAGGACTATAATAACAGTGTTTACCTCACACCGGTTGTCGTGTCAAAACGATCGTATCTCACTGTTACAGGTGCCACCCGTTATAGTACAGGTGGACTAACGGGTGAAGCTTTGATAACATGATTACTGGTTCTCTCAAACACAACAGGTTCAGTAGCAGTAGCAGGAAATTAAAATGATCTAAGATCGCATTCTCTGAAGTTTATGTTCCGTAGAAGTCACCGTACAACATCAATTATCTCGGCTAGTTTATACAGTGGGTTTTTTAAAGCGATGATGATAATGATGATGATGATGAAGATGATGATGATAATGATGATGATGATGGTCGTGGTGGTGGTGGTGATGATGATGATGATTATGATGACGATGATGATGATGATGATGATGATGATGATAACAATAATATCAATGATAAAATCAATCGATATGATACATTAAAAGATATTAAATAAATGGGATTTCTTTTAATGTTAAAATAATATTTTTACATTTAGAAGAAAATACATTTTTGTAAATTTGTTCTACACCAATTTCAACCCACTGATGTGCGTTTTAATTGGTTTAATAAGAGTATTCGGGAGTTCTGTCTTCGAGATGCAATAACATCATGTTGAGTAAAACCCTTTAGGTGATCCACTTCCAATAATGACACGTGTTTTAATAAAACTGAATATTTATGAGTGACATGACATATCTTTTGTAAACTGATATTGTACTCGCTACAAAGCCAGGACTCGTACAGTTTTAAAAAATATAGCTTTATTTACATTCAGATTGGGAATTGTTTAGTCCAAAATTGGAAATAAAAAACGATGTAGC
Organism: Gigantopelta aegis; assembly: GCF_016097555.1. Classification (NCBI taxonomy): domain Eukaryota; kingdom Metazoa; phylum Mollusca; class Gastropoda; order Neomphalida; family Peltospiridae; genus Gigantopelta; species Gigantopelta aegis. The sequence goes on along the minus strand of NC_054707.1, from coordinate 50,073,783 downwards.
ATATGGGGAATGATGCTGATTATCGGAGTCTATAAACAGGTGATATAACCCTGGTAAACGAGTGGTTGTTTTCATTGTGAGTAGGGGGTGGGTATTTATATAGAATCAATAAATGTGTCAAAACATAATTAATAAATTAAGATTGCTGGCACATGACTTGCGGTGTCACCGATGGATTAACTCGCAGTGGGCGGGTGGCAGTCAAGGTGACAGTTGTCAATCACATTTTACAACCTCTTTTCTCACTCCATATTATCTCTAATGCACCCTTTCATAATAAAAAAAACGTCCGAATTTAGCACATCGTAGGATAGCGGACTGAAATTGCCTTATTTCAAATGTTTTATTATCGATGACAATGCATTTAAGCAGTTGTTGAAGTATAAATGTTGCGAGTCATTGATATTTTGAGTATTAGTGCCCACCCCTTACAACACTACGGCCCTGGTCACTGTCACATGAACTAATGCGTATAACACGAGTTCCTGTCTCAAACAGGTGCCGGAGCTTGGCACGTCGAAGGAGTTAAGTTGCCACCACGCTGTTTAACGGGTGATCGTCTTTAGTTAGGGATCTTCTTGACAGCAACTGCACCCGGGAGGGGATCAAGATATCACATAAAAGGAAAGACTAATCTGAACAAGTATTTTCAGATAAAGGTACCAATAAAGCATTATCTCCTGAAACTGTAAACCGATTGTTAAATATTATTTCTGAACACTAAAACGACGTGATTTACTTGGTGTTCTCCACAGGGTCTTTACCAGAGATCGGAACACTTCATGGTACGGCGGACGAGTTAATCGCGTTTTTTATCCAAATAACACTGTTGGCGATCAGTGAAAGTAAACTTTGGCTTAGCATGTCCCATGTGACGCTATGTATTTAGTATAAGATTGCTGGAAAATCCACAACAATTTATTATATTTTATTGCTGAAAAGAAAATTGAACTTGATCCATGTAGAAAAATTACTCGTAAAATATTCTGAATGGCAAGAAAAAAACAGAAGAAAAAAATAAAAAATATAGTTTAGAATAAGGTTATTTATTGCTGGAGTTTTGTTAAATGACAAACGGTAGGTCAACCAGTAATCCTTCTATATCTCGATATTAGGTTAATCCTTTTTTTAAAGTTTTTAAAAACAATTACTATTGAAAATTATATTCGCGTTTCTTTTGGTTTTCAGTATAATGAGATATAATTTTTAAAATGTTTTACCTTCATGTTATTTCTGTTTTATAAACTATATTATTGTTTATATATTAATTTAATAAACATCTTTTTTATTTAAACAGAACAAAATAATCGAGTTAATTTGAAAACATTGATTTGTTACGATTTATATTTTCTAATTTTATAATGTTGATGAAAGTCATAGCGAGTACGAAAAGTTGGAACTAAAATGTATTTAGTTAAATGATGCTTTCGGAAATTAAATAGAGAATACTACATGAGTGACTGTTAGATACCATTTATTACAACGAGTTGTTTAGAAACGTATCTAACTAACGAAAGCACAAACAGTTTTAATTAACAATCATGTTTTCTATCGTCTACCAACGCCACGGTATATGCATTTCGTTATTCCCGGGAAGTTAAATGCAAGGACCCGTTATTAAGCAATGTACAAAAAAGAGGGCAGTCAAAAGTTCAGATAAGTAGATACGAAAGTTTATATATTGTAAGATTGTTCTTTCACCCAACTGTGATATGAATAGCATGATTCAACTTGTTTTATATTTACAAAGTATTACTTAGCGGTAAACTACCCTCCTTGAATCGTGAATTTGACAAGATTTGAACACAGGTCTGTTATCAAGTTTCTTACCAAGGAAGGTGAAATCGCGACTGAAAGTCATAAGCGTATGGTTATAGTGATTATTGTCTGTCCAGGAATTTGAAAGCCTACCATCATGGTACCAAGTTTGAAGACGATGAAATTCTGAAGGCTGCACAAATGGTAGTTGATGGGCCAGCTAGAAGGATAATCGAGGTCCAGGATGATTTTACTGAAGTATTGCGGACACAATTGGACTGTCAACTCGTTCAGTACTCATTTTATGAACCTTTTGTTGACTGCCATTCGTATTACAGACTTTTTCACCCACTGAATTATGCATAACATACAACGGTTTGCGTAAATGATAAACTTTGGCAAATTCAATGTTTATTTTTGTTATCATTCTGATGTTTGTAGTAGCTCTAACTGTATTTTACGTGAAAAACAAAAGATACGTACTACGGACACTATGGTCAATGACTTTAAATAAAAATAAAAATTAAAATATAAAAAAATAATAATAATAAAAAGAAGAAAGAAACAAATAAACCGCACACAAACATCTGAAAGGATAGTTTCAATTTACTAACGCCAGACGTCAATTTCCAGGAAGATAGTTCGACGTGTTTTATTTTTATTTCTGTTAATTATTCGGGTAGAGGAAGGGTTAATTTTGTATTTTATTTTTAAAAATCTTTTTCGAGCAAACGTCAATAAAATAAGTTACTTTAATAACGATATAACAGCAATTCGCAGATGTCTTTAATAGCAGTTTTTCAACAGATTTTATTTTAATGCTTCAGTTATTTTTGTTTTAGAACATGTACTTCGTTCCTTTTGTTTTAACATAAAAAGTATTCAACAAAATTCATTTCGCATTATGTAAAATTAGATTAAAAAGTACTTACCAAACAGAGAAAGGAACACAAAATGTAACATCTTCGTCTGCGACAGGTTTATATAATAGCAATAAGATCTATTAAGAAAATAATAAGATGGAATCTACACACGTGATAGACAAAGAAAAATCAAATGGAACATAAAAGTCCTGACTGGTGACATTAGTTGTCGAGTACGGAATGATCAGACAGACACATGTAGGCGTCTCGCTTCACTTGGCAGAGAACCTCGTAAAAACCAGACTTTAGGCGGTCCGCTTCATTGACAATCGAGCATCGCATTGTTGGTGTGGTTTGATGTCAAACCAGCCAGGCGTGAATGATGTAGGTGACGTCTTTTTACAAGAAAATGACGCCACTGTTCAGTTACCGTTTTAGAAATTAAATGTGCATATTTTAAGTTTATTTCAAGGAGGAATACATGAATTCTAGATAAAAATATCCATTTCTATCTGCGATTTAAAAAAAAAAAATTGTTGTCAGGTTAGGTCATATAGAGAAAAAAGGTGAACGTCCTTCCACCAAAAATAAGTTTTACAAAATAATGGAAAGGTTTTTAGATTGATTTGTTAAAACTGTGGAATATGCTTTTTAAGTCAGCCATTATACTACCAAATCAAATCCCATAGACGACAATAGTAACATATGTGGCTAAAACTCCTACCTGCAGCAACATAAACGCCATGGATATAAATACTACCACCCCTCACCCTTAAATTGAATCAGAAAAAAATTGAGGGTCAAGCTGCTCATTTGTGAAATAACGAGTAGCGTCTATAACTACCTAGTTCCGCACAAAATTCGAGTACTTTTTTTTACAGGTACCTCATACATGTTTCAATCACAAGGCTACTTGACACAGTGATACCAGATGAAATAAAATTGCATACAATGTTTGCCCAGATGAAACCTTTTTTTTTTTTTTTTGTACAACCAACACACATTTATCACAAATGACAGGACTTGTGGTGTTCACTTCTCTATCAAAAGTTCAGTGCACCCCCAACTTTGACCCAGCCGGAAGTTATTTGGTTTAGTACTACCTATAAATTTAATTGTTACTAGTGGTGATAAAGATGTTGATGTAGGATTGAAAACGCACATTATAAACGGGGTCTAGCTACACATTAATACAACTTACAAACTGTGTGTGTGTGGGGGGGGGGGGGGGGGGGGCTTAGATTGGACACTAGTATAGCCCACTTACCCGCTTCTGACGCCTGTTATGGACTAGTATGTTGAAAAAACGTGTTCCTATACATTTTGTTTACGACCAGTAAAATAGCTTCGACAATAATTATGTCCATTAATACAGGTCACTGTTTTTCAAACTGGAAGTAGTTGCAAATTGTGCATTTCAGCAACAGATACTGACACCATCCTTCCCTTAAAGCAACGTCCACACACACACACACACACACACACACACACACACACACACACACACACACAAACACAAACACAGACAGGCACACATACACATACAGACACACACACACACACATATAGACACACACACACACACACACACACACACAGCATTCCGAGAGTACTGCTAGAGGAATAAATGTTCCCTACAGAGCCCAAAAATGATTTTTATTTCCTGTTTAAGGAAAAAGGTGTAAATCGCCATTAAAGTTAAACTTGATTTGTAACATAATAAAACTATGTACAACATGTCAGCTCAATAGCTTGGTGCATTATAAAAACAACAAACAAACATCCGAGAAACTAAATGGGACACACGGACGGACAGAACGATGGAGACGAAAACTATAGTCCCCTCCGGTTGTGAAAGAAAATCTGAATATTTTAATGCATAACTAAGATATCCTTTTGTCTTTTTGCTTATATCCACGTACAGAGACAACATGCGTCTGTGTTGGATGCACTGCCATGGTTTGACGATTAATCCCCTCAAAAGAAATATTTCCATATTTTTATGACACACAATAGCCGATGTGGGTTTTTTTTTGTGCTGGGGTGTCGTTTAAAGATTCTCTCACCATCTCGGACGTAGCCCAGTGGTAAAGTGCTCGCTTGATCGCCGTCGGTGGGCCCATTGGGCTATTTCTCGCTCCAGCCAGTGTACCACGACTGGTATATCAAAGACCATGGTATTTGCTATCCTGTCTATGGGATAGTGCATATAAAGGATCCCTTGCTACTAATGGACAAATGTTTCCTTTCTTAGACTGTAAAAATTACCAAATGTTTGACATCCAATAGCCGATTATTAATAAATCAATGTGCTCTAGTGGTGTCGTTCAACACAACAAACTTTTCTTTACTCTCTACTAATAGCTGTAGTTTAAAATGTGCTGAAATGTTATTTAAAACTATTCCTATTTTTTTTTTGCGGGAGGGGGGGGGGGGGGGGGGGCAACTGAGTAGTTTATAGTCTAAAACTCCTTAAACGTTTAAGAAAATAATTTTCTTTAAGTTCCGATAATTTTTTCCGGATTTTGTTCTGCCTTCCTGCTAGCTACGGCCCTTTAACGGCTGCATGTCCGGGACAGAATCTATCATTATTATTAGTGCTCTACCGGTCCAACCGAAGGAGACAATAGGTTTTGTCGCCATCCGTCTGTCCCACATGTTGGTGTTTTCTGGGAGCCGTACCGCTACGATCACCGTAAGTGCATTAGGTAGATATGCACTGAAGGTGATATTAGGGCTTAGGACTGGTTTTTGCAATGCCTCAAGACACTGAGCCGAAATATTTGTATAGCTTTATCATATAGTTACAGATCAAGTTAAGACTTTCATATGGATTTGTCCTCTTTTTTGTTTACAACCATGGCAAGGATCACAATTTTGTAAAAAAATTGGCAAATCCTCATAAACTTAAGGAGATAAAAAAAAAAAAAAAAAAAAAAAAAGTTGCGCCTGGTAGAAGCCATGTATTGCTTTAGCAGTAGTCTCAGAATGGTTGTTTCTTAGTGTCAGTCTAGTTAAATATCACTTTGGAGATGCAAAACCAAGTAGCTACCAAACTTAAACACTATTATACCAAAATCACTTAAGGTCTTTATATTTAGTGGGGAAAAATACTTTAAAAAAAAAGAAGTTTACCTCCCCAATTATCCAAGGCAATTCTATTTGATTACTTAGAGAATAACTAAGGGACCGTAACAAAAGTATATTGAAGCCAGAGAGACTAAGTCACTTAGTCTTGATTCTGACCCCCCACCCCCCTCAAAAAGACTAAATGGGCAGTTGACTTTGGCTTCATCCAAATTGACGTTACAGAACAAGGTTTGGAAAAGACCAAAGGAAGACAGTAGTAATATAAAAGATACAAACAGTATTTATTCATGAATGCACATAGTGAAACAATGTTTTTAAACAGTGATATAAGGCCAACCAAGGCACTCTGAAAGGCTTTTTAACTATTAAACTATACATCCAATGACAATATGCCCATTGGTATCTTTCATCAGACGCCAATGACATAAGCTCCAAGTTGGCCTATTTCTCAAGTCATATTTTCCAGCAATTTAAGATAATTTATGCTTCTTTTCTCTTCTTTTTTGCTGTTGCAATTGCCGTTTTTCGGCTCTATTCCAGCGCTTGATGTGCAAGGTAGAGATTTTTTAAACAACTTGTATTGTTGTTAATATCTTGATGCAGAGTTGAGTTGTTCCTGTCAAGTCTCTTTTTGTTAATTAGAAGTTACAATATATCGTGAAATGTTTTAATGCGGTTTATTGGGAGAAAATATCACACCCAACCGCGACACGCCACTACTCGCAAATTTCGATAAGTGAAAAAAGAGAAGTGACTCTTATTAAAGAAAATCATCCTAAACACGCTCAAGATGTATAACAACAATTGTTTGTTTGTTTTTTGTTTTGTTTGTTTCATTATTTTATTATTTATTAGTGTTACACATGATTGCCAAACCACTTGTCATACTAAGAGAGCTAACTCTTTACGATCGTTACAACGGCAAGACCTGTGTGGTACCAACATGGCCATTATAACGAGAGTTGACTGTAATACATACCTAGCCACCTTGATATCCTGGTTTGCATGGGCAGTAGGTCGACAATAAATACCTTGGCCAGTGTTTTGAAGCCTTTTGGGTTGTGTTTGTATGATGATTTTCAAGTTCAAAGCAAATGAAGCCAAAAGTGATAAAATGACTAAATGGAGATGTTGAAATCGTAAACCCCCTCCCCCCCCAGACTAAGTGACTTAGTCTCTCTGGCTTCAATATACTTTTGTTACGGTCCCTAACGAGCTACAAGGAGTTACGAATTATCTGTCCCGAGTGAATGAATGTTGTAAACCCGAGCCTTTGGCGAGGGTTTTACAACATTCATTCACGAGGGATAGATAATTTGTAACTCCTCGTAGCGAGTTGGTTATTCTCTTTATTACCCATTGTCAATTTTAACTGATTTTTAATGTAAACATTCCTCTGCAGTCTACAACAAAATCCATCAGCCATTACGTCATATAATCTTACGCGCATTACATTACGTAATGTAAGTGACGTCATATCATAACGGCGTTCCTTTCACAGCCAAATGCTTACAGTACAAAATAATACAACCGTATTCGCATTTGAAAATTATTATTTTTATATATTACTAAAGCCGCTGCTTATGAAAATATACCATTTCATGTTTACGAAACAAATGAGTCCATTTGTTTTTGTAAATCTTTGTAGATCGTATAACGTATGTGCAATCTGACTCATGAATGGAAACATTATATGAATGAAAGTGAAGTTCCGGCCATGGCAAGCAACCAACCAAACGTCGTGATTTTTAAGCCAGCCAATCAGTGGCTGCAGAAGCAATCTGCACACTGTGCAGAGATCGAAAAAATATTACCCCGTATATTTGAGCCCATATGGGTAATAAAATTATATATTACAAACCTCACATCAATAGCTGTAGTATCCGAACCTTGATAAACAAAACAAATTCTTTATTTGACAATCATTTTTTAATATTCCCTCCAACTTCACATGAAAAATAATACAAAACAGCACTTTGAAAATTGCTTGGTATGTATAAAATATCACAGATCAGTGGTAATTGTAATGTATTCAGTAATACACATCATTAGCACACGTCAAGTTAACAACATGGTTTCCACCTGCTTCACACTGTCAAAAGCATTTCCACACTTACCAGCTTTAGACGCACAGTTACAACATACTCACTCAGCCTCACGCTATTTAAACTAACTACGGTAGTACGGACTATTCACAGTGACTAGATTACATCTTGTGGATGACATCCTCGCCACCCCATGAACAATTTCAAAACTTTTTTTTACTAAATGTGTATAAAATGTGTATAGTAAAATGTGTACTGGTATAAAGAAACATAGAAATGGTAGTGCAAATTTCATGATCTTTATAATTAAACATGTACATACAAAATGTAATTTAGAAATTATGACTGAAGTTTGCATATTTAATGTTTACTAATACATGTACTTACAGCTTATTACGTCAGCTCCCATTTCATATCACATCGCAAATGAAATACTTGAAATAAAGTGGTCCAGAGAATTGCTTGTAATGTAATGAATTGACAGTGACAATGCATGTTGAAAACCAGCAAGGGGCGGAGAAATGAAAAACATTGCACTAATCCACCAAACCAGGACCATACCCCCCCCCCCCCCCCCACCAACAACAACAACCCCACCATTCTATCAGCCTAGAGGACAATATAATACTGCTATAATACAAAATACACATGATCATTCAATAAAAGCAAGCAGGTTAAAATCTCATTTTGATTGCACTTTTATTCTCTGTATATTCATACTAATTACAAATGGGTGAAACGAGTACTATTGTATACAGAAAAAATAAGCAACCTTAAAACAAATGCTATATTGGCTTTTGAAGATAAGGTTGCTTGTTGCAGTGTCAGACTTGTGGGTATATTTTAACTTGTTCATCAGAATTATCACTCACACATGGCGAGTAAACTGATACTTTCTGTAGCCCTGCCAGCTACGGTGGGATATACCACATACCAGTGGGATACATCATTCTGATATGAACCAATGACTGTATGTGTAATAAAACGTAATATGAAATGGAAGCTTGTTTAATACAGTGAAACCTGTCTAAACCAGAACATGTACAGAACCTAATATTTATCCCATTTAGACAGGATCCTGTGTTTAGAGGGTCACATTTTATCATTTACAAAATCTGGAATTCTGAAACTGAGCCGGTTTTGACAGGATTCAGAGTTATTTAGGGTCTGGTTTAGACCACTTTCAATGTATCATGTACTAATAGAAACATTAAAATATCAGTCTTCACAGAAACAATTTCACCAATATTTAAAGGTCATTGTTCACAACCACATTCAATATTCCTGTTTAAATGATAAGACACTGAGAAATTAAGTAGGTTTTAAAAGCTCTTCTAGACTAATTTCTGATTACAGAAACATGTTATCAGCATGGTTGTCAAGGGGAAACAATTCTACAAACATTATGTAATACCAGTTTTCAACATTTGTGTTTCACAATACATTTTTATAATGCCAATTATGTAGACTTTTAAAGTTACCCTTATCTATACAAATTAATGATGTGATAAACATACCTGATATATTTTGTTAACATATGGCACAAATGCATGAAAAACAAATAAATATATACAAATATATAGCCACAATTAGGTATCCATCCGGTCACAGACATAACTTCCTTTGTTCACAAATATCACTTTCTGCACACTAAAACACATTTAGATACATACCAATACAAATAGAATACAACACCACTTGAAACTTAGGATCATTTTTATAAATGAACATACTTAACATGTATCTGAACAGATCAAAGCAAATATAAGTTAGATACAGTTTTAATGCACAAGTTCATAAAAATGGTATTAAGCTAAAAGAAGTGTAGTATTTTATTTATTATCCACATACAAAGTTAAAATAGTTTTAAACATACTGGTACATGTATTTAAAATGTAAAGACATCCCAATTTCTATCTGATGCATCAATACATTAGCCTTAACTTAAGAAACTGTCCTGTTTACGTTTACCCCAAAACATAAATCCTTGCTAATAGCCAAATAAGTCTACCAAAAATTAGTATAAATAATTCTTTAATATATCACATTATTATAATTAATAAAGAGACATCCCACTCACATTTAATTATATATCCAAAATACAAGACTACCATAAGAAAACCAATTAATGGAACATTTGACCGTAAGGCCCAGTTTCCATTAACATGATTTTCGCATGCATTTATTGTGAGCATTTCCATGCGTGTAAATGTGCTTTCCCATATTGTTAGTATACAAAATTCGATGTTGTCGAAGTCTACTTTTAAGCCGTTAGTAAATACTTCATGTTAGGGTCTCCATGAGTACTCGAGTACTCGGGTATGGGCCGAGTCTACCAAGACTCGAGTCCGTTTACAGGACTCGAATACCCGTGCAAGGAAGAGCACTCTCATTTAATTATACTTTTTACGTCATTTTGCCATATGCGTGCTGCCTGTTACATTATAGGGTTATGAGACATGACGTAAAACCAAAGTTGAATGTGTGGAATAAAATACTATGGCATGATTAGGCACCCATGTTCAGCGCTGGAATTGAGATGCATAATGCTATTTAACTTTATTCCTTAGTCTCATTATCATCTAGTGTAAGTGTCGGGTACTCGGGTCCGGGTCGAGTTTGACCCTCGAGTACTAGAGCCCAATTTTTTGGACTCGTGGATGCCCTACTTCATGTTATGACGTTACTGCACTGAAAAGCCACTCATCCGTCATTGATAACTTTCTTCAACATGTCTAATGCAGGCACATGGAATTGTGTAAGTGGAAAAGGTACTGTGTATATGCCCTGTCTTGATAAACTCATGCATGGAAACACATTAATGGAAAGCGGGCCAGAAGGTGAATGAGGAAAGGATGACTTTATTCTTCACTGGATATATCACAGAAACTGTGTCACATCATAACAACATGTGATCAATGGCTGTATTAAAGTGTACTTTCTTTCAAAAAGGATTTCAATATTTCATCTTATATAATTTAGTGACAGTTTTTTGTCTCACATCCATCAAACCATATCTTGACAAACAGCAGAAAGTAAAACCGTTAAGTAATGTGACTCATACATTTTACCACTGTGGTTTTAGTCTATTTGATGCTGCAGACTGTACCAGTAATATGTGTGTGTATATATGTATATATATATATATATATATAATTTTTAAGGATTGTCTGTTATTTCTTTTACATTCATCAGGGTATCAACTGAAAAAAAAAAGTATGTGCAAACTGTGAATTGTCGAAGTAGTTTTTATTAAGGGGAGCTAAAAATGATTCTCTTTGAACAAGTCTCGGGGGAGTGATGTGGAGCCGGAGTGATAGCTCCCCTTAAATATCGAGGTCTGAAAAAGCAGTGATGTTTTTAGAGGGAGGCAACTATGAAATGAAACATTCTCAACTTTTTATTTTAACACTGGAAGTTGAAATGAGTCTACGTTTTATGCGAAATGTAACTGAATCAATGGTGTGATAACTAATGTTTAAATTAAGATTCTGCATGAGCAACTCTATCAGAAATGGATGTCCCAGTGATAAAAGAAACATTCTAACTTGCACAATGGTCCAAGCATTACATTTTAATGTACCGTATATTGCCGTGTATTAGCCGACTCCTTGTACAAGCCAATCTCTTAGTTTGACCTCAAATATCTAGTACAAAATCATCAGCACAAACACCTCTAGCATAATTTTCATGAAGGCAACTTACAATTACAGTAATTATTTTTACAGTAATTATTTTTAAAGCCATTTTATGATCTTTTACAAAAATTCCACATTATTGACACATAAAACATATCTAAACAAATTTTTTTAACCCGAGTTAAGCATCTACACGATGAAAAATGCAGAAATAATTGTAGAGAAAACATTGTATAACAAGTTATTTTTAACTCTGCAATCGTATCAGGTTTTACCTGAGTTAACTTCAGTGCCACTTTTACATTCCTGTGTAGATGGATATCTGAGATTAAAGAATTGTGTCTCGTCTCTGCCACAGATGTGGTTTGTTTGTTTTTATATCCGCTTCTGATCGTACATTAAAACCTTGAAAAAAAATCAAAACTACAGCCAAACTACAGCCAATAAATGCAAACTGTTTTTCACACTATGATTTCCCTCTATTTCGGAAATAAGAGGACCGCCAATATGTCATCCGGCAAATTAAAATACACTGATGACAAAGACCAGAAACACTAACCTTTGATATCTTAATACATCATGTGGATGCAACACAGATTTAACTGTTAAAATTACCCATATTAAAACACTGCCCATCTAGACACAGAAATAGCCAAACCTGTGCAGCTGACTAAGAATTTATCAAAAGGTGGCTATTTCTATTTTCTTACTGTTAAGCAAAAATCAGTGCTAGATTTTCTACAGCCAGAGAAAATCCTGAGTTTATCAAAATTACAACTTGTGTTGTGATTAAAAAACAAAACATCCCTCCTAACAATGGACATGCAAAATGTCCTGCAGGCACGTGATATAAATTGCTAATCCAGCAACCAGCAGTTACAAAGGTTACCAGTGTTAAATAAACATTTATAATATTACATTATCAGATAATGCTTTCCTTCTGCATATATAGGGGGGAAAGGTCAAAGATTTAAAAAAAACTTGTTGCATAAAGTAACATAAGTTGTATGTTTGACACATTATTAAAACCAGTGCAAACCCTGATGCCATACTGAAGAGGTGATTTTCTTTTTCTTTTGACAGGTGGGTAGTAGCTTCAACATGTTGGATATTTCTGAAGGCAAGTAAAACATTTAGGCACATTTTCCATGTATTGATTTCCACGTACAACTTTATCAACACTTCAAATAGCACAGTACCTTTTCCAAGTCAACTGTTTAGTGATTGTTTTGGTGTGAGCATCAATAAAAAATCCTTTGTGTCACCATTGTAGTATTTTCAGCCACGATCACACAATGAACATTCCAAACAGTATTCTATTAAATCTGGGCAGACGAGAGTGAAAAACAGGTGACGACAAACCTACATTTTATTTTATTTTCTGTATAATATTAAAACAGTGTTAACTGGCAGGATTCAAACCTACTGCACAGATTCACATGGCTTTAGAATCATGTACCCAGAACCTACAGTGTTATTTCTGGTAGAAATAATGGAGTACTTCATTATTACAAGCTATGTTCACTTCGATAACAAAAACACTAATTAATCATATCAATTTACTGTGGGAACCTACTGAAAACACTTATCAAAATGCTTGCATGAAAATGGGTCTCAAGTCACAGCCACCAAAACAAAAGATCAGTACAAACATGTTTTACAATTTTAGCATATTCTTCTAATTCCATTGTCAAATCAACCTTTAGACTACTGGATTAATTTTTGACAAAAACTACGTTGAGCAAGTACAAGTTTATAACTTTTACTCATAAATTTTAACTTAAAATTTGTATAAATACATTAAAAAAATGTTTCATATGTGAAAAGGTAAGTACTATTTTCGTGGTTTTTCTCATATTTATATTATAGATCAGTTCATTTGGTTTTAAATTATACAAACACTTGATAAAGTTGCATTTGGTTTAAAATTGTACAAACACTTGATAAAGTTGCATTTGGTTTAAAATTGTACAAACACTTGATAAAGTTGCACATATTAACGAGCAATTGGCGTTAGCTGTCCGTTTTTTACGGCCATTATTCCCAATCACTGTTTTGCTGACCACAACTTTGTTTGGAAACAACTACGATTCATACTGAATTCCAGTATTTTGTGAATTTCATAAAACAATAAAATTTATTATCAAATTAGCTGTCAAAATCAGTAATTGATTCCTCAAATGACTACGACATTCCACCATTGTTGTCATGCGAAAAATAAAAAATTAAATCCACCATAGTCTCCATTGAGCTATTCCATGTCATTCTATTATTATTTCCAGTCAGTGCTGTGTGCAAAACTGCGGGATATATGAATTGCAAAATGCACTGTATACAGTGTACAGAGTGTGGACTTGCGTGACACTCTGGTGAGATATCGCGCCTACAGTATCTAGAAGGTAAAATACAAATGAAACAAATACTGTTGGATGAGCAGACAAATTATTCATAAATGCTAAAGTACGGGACATAGCATGGAACCAGCTATATGAACTTCGTACTTTTTTCTATACCTATCCCAACATATGAAAATGGCCGCTAGTCAATCTTGGGGATGAGACCTGAGGTTATAAACCTAATACTTGATGAGATGATTTTGTGAATGTCAGATAGCAGTGTTCTACAGGAACTGCTAATAATAAATAAGCTGAGGTGAGCAAGGAAAGCCATTTAATATATGTCGTATAAATCATACCAAACAAATGTATTAACCTACCTCCCCCCTCCCCCGCTCTCTCTCTCTCTCTCTCTCTCACACTCACTCTCTCACTCTCTCACTCACTCACTGTCTGACTCTGGTTCCACCAGATACACGCAGGCAGTATGTGCTGGTACAACGAACACCACACGACGGTGGGCTGAAGTAGCATCGACTCCACAGAGTTGCTGGTCTTGTTTGTAAGTTACCTAGAGTGTGGTTTTCTAACACGTTTCATCTTTTCGTCATCTTCTTGGCTTTCCAGGCATCAAATTTATTGTAGGCAGCAATTAGCATGTCTTCCATGTGTCCTGTCAGCTGTAACAGAAACAGTGATCCACAACATAGGAAAGAAAACCACCATTCTGAGAGTACTGCTAAAGCAATACATGTCCACTACTGGGCCCACCAATGTTTCCCAGCTCCTGAATTGAAGGGTCATAAATCTGTCAAAATTGGGTAAATCGCCATGAAAATCGAACTTGATCTGTAACAGTACACGAAGAAGCTATATAATTTGTTTTATCTCAGCATTTTCAGACATTGCAAAACTAATTTTTATATCTCTTAAGTTCAAAGGCCATAACTCTGTCCCAAAATGGGTAAATCGACGTGAATGTCAAACTTGATCTGTAACAGTACATGATAAAGATATACATAAAATTTCAGCTCAAATCTCCTAAGTTCAAAGGCCATAACTCTGTCCCAAAATGGGTAAATCGACGTGAATGTCAAACTTGATCTGTAACAGTACATGATAAAGATATACATAAAATTTCAGCTCAATATCTAAAGGCATTAAAAATCAGAAAACTATATGTGGGACAGACGGATGGACAGATGGAGATGAAACCAGTTCAGACATGCATTCGAAATTTATTTGAAGATATTAAATAAATGGGATGCCCAAGTTGATGTTAAAATCATATAAGTGAGTTAAAGATTGTAGAACTAAAGCACAAAACAGACACGGTATACTTACATTTATGTGATAGTGATTTTGACCCAGCTTATCTTTCAACGGATTTAATTTTGCAAGTTGAAATTTTTCTAATGTTGATCTCATCTTAACTACCTGAAAACAAATGACAGAGTTTGTCAAGGTATTCATTATCAGTGCACTGTTCATTGGAGACAACTTAGGAAGGGTAATGAGATAATATTTCTCCACAATTGCCTAAAGTTAAAATTCCATGATATTAAGGAAAACATGAGGAAATTTTTTTCCAAAGCCATGAATCATGACAAATATTTATCAACTGATATGAAATGATGATGAGAGAAATAAATATAGTCAATGATGATCTGTACTAATTAAATCACAGTTGATGAGTTCTTCTCATAGCTTAACACAACAAAAATTATGTTAACCATTTCTAATATAGTATACCTTTTCTTCTAAAAATTTGGACGCGACGGGAAAACATGACCAGAAGTGTCTGAGCAGTTCGCACAGCGCGTTGTACTGCTGCCGAACCTCATCCTGGACGGCCTGAGGCACCATTTCTGTAAGAGATATCACCACTAGTAACCCCAAACAGTAATCACTAATTACAACAAAAACTTTTATTCACTAATAAACACCACAGTGGTACATCTGTTCAATAGTGAATAATAATCAGACGAATATGGACGACAAAATTTAAAAAAAAGAAAGACATTTTTTAATTGTTGGTCAGGAATCGAGATTAATCCTAGGGTTAGGGTTGCACATATATCGTAAGTTTTGGACAGAGAATATGGAAATTTTTAGACAAAGAGCAGAAAATCGGGATACTATACTATCCAGAATTGCAGCTATATCAGAAAAACTGTCATCTTTGATTAATGATGGGATTAATTTTCAACTACCAAATAACCACGCCTCAGATAAATACCACTGGCTATAGTACAGACACTGTAAATATTAAAGCCAAAAATACAACATACATATATATTAAGTACGTTAAATATCATAACTTACTGTTAATCTCTAAATTTTGCCATTATAATACTTGCAAATTTACCACATTTTTGTAATCTTTGCACAGTAAACTTATTTTTAAAAATTGGTTGTTATAAAAAAAAAGTTTGTAAAAGAATAATAGTCTGTTAAAAATGCAGGACATTCAAACAACTTTTTTCACAAGTTACATAAAAACACAAATTTTTACATTTTCAGCAGTTTTAAAGTTATGAAAGTTTTATTCCAATAGAGGATCAGTGTAATCTTTCCCATGAAACAGCCGAACAACACTTCAAAAACGCACATAGTGGACCACTTACGGTGTAACTGTTGATTAGTTGTGCCCTGCATAAGAGCTCCCCCAGGTGAGAGCTCTCCCAAAACACCAATGGCGTTCCCGCATAACAATACCTAGTGAAAAGAAATGAAGACGATTTGTTCATCGCATTCTTGGGGAAATGTTTAATATTAAAACATTTGTTCACGATGATTACTTATGAAACAGTATGAAGCTGAAATATCAAAACAAAGTAAACAGAATAAATGAATGAATGTATGAATGAATTGAATGAATTGAATGAATTGAATTGAAAGAATTGAATGAATGTTTAATGACACCCCAGCACAAAAATACACATCAGCTGTTGGTTGTCAAATAAAGGTAAGTATAAATGAATATGATTCAAAGTAAACAAGAGTTTCACACTACTTATAACAGAGTATTACACTACTTAGAAATCTATCAATCTATCAAGTAACAGTAATAAGGCCAATCTAAGAAGTAATCAAACAAAAGCACCAAAAACAATCAATCTACATATAACAAAGAATAAAAAAAGAAAGAAAGAAGTGTTTTATTTAACGACGCACTCAACACATTTTATTTACTGGTTATATGGCATCAGACATATGGTTAAGGACCACACAGATTTTGAGAGGAAACCTGCTGTCGCCACTACATGGGCTACTCTTCCGATTAGCAGCAAGGGATCTTTTATTTGCACTTCCCACAGGCAGGACAGCACAAACCATGGCCTTTGTTGTACCAGTTATGGATCACTGGTCAGTGCAAGTGGTTTACACCTACCCATTGAGCCTTGCGGAGCACTCACTCAGGGTTTGGAGTCGGTATCTGGATTAAAAATCCCATGCCTCGACTGGGATCCGAACCCAGTACCTACCAGTCTGTAGACCGATGGCCTAACCACGACGCAACCGAGGCCGGTACAAAGAATAAAAGTCATTAGATGAAAAACATTATGGATAAGAGAAAATTAAATTATGTTTTGTTCAATGACACCATTACAGCATATTGATTTATTAATCATTGGCTACTAGATGTCAAACATTTGATAATTTTTTTTACATTAAGTCTTAGAGGAAAAAAGAAAGCAAGAAATGTTTTATTTAACGATGCACTCAACACATTTTATTTATGGTTATATGGCGTCAGACATGGTTAAGGACTACACAGAGTTTGAGAGGAAACCTGCTGTCGCCATTACATGGGCTACTCTTTTCGATTAACAGCAAGGGATCTTTTACTTGCGCTTTCCACACGCATGATAGCACAAACCATGGCCTTTGTTGAACCAGTTATGGATCACTGGTCGGTGCAAGTGGTTTACACCTACCCATTGAGCCTTGCGGAGCACTCACTCAGGGTTTGGAGTCGGTATCTGGATTAAAAATCCAACGCCTCGACTGGGATCCAAACCCAGTACCTACCAGCCTGTAGACCGATGGCCTAACCACTACGCCACCAAGGCCAGTAAAGTCTAAGAGGAAACCCATTATATTTTTCCATTATCATCAAGGTATCTTTTATATGCACTTTTCCACACACAGGACAGCAGAAACCACAGCCTTTTATATACAAGTCATGGACCCCTGGTTCGGACGGGAAAACCCAATCAGAGAATGGGTCCACTGAGATGTTTCGATCCTGTGACACAACTACCTCAGGTGAATGGTCTACCGACAGCTAGTAGGAATTTAAATGCCAGGGTTTTGCTATTAATCGAAAAATCCTAATTAAGACTAGATCAATATAGAAAATTTCTATATACACTATATTTCTATTGTAGGAGTGCGTGAGTGACTGCTCCATATTACAGGTGTGTCAGATTTTACCTGAGAGGTCTGGAACCCACTTGTGTATATTTCCCCCAGCCACTAACTGATTAGCCCTATGTTACAGGTGTGTCAGATTTTAACTGAGAGAGGTCTGGAACCCACTTGTGTATTTCCCCCCGGCCACCAACTGATTAGCTCCATGTTACAGGTGTGTCAGATTTTAACTGAGAGAGGTCTGGAACCCACTTGTGTATTTCCCTCCGGCCACTAACTGATTAGCCTCATGTTACAGGTGTGTCAGATTTTACCTGAGAGATCTGGAACCCACTTGTGTATTCCCCCCCCCCAACTGATTAGCCTCATGTTACAGGTGTGTCAGATTTTACCTGAGAGAGATCTGGAACCCACTTGTGTATTTCTCTGGCCACCAACTGATTAGCTCCATGTTACAGGTGTGTCAGATTTTACCTGAGAGAGATCTGGAACCCACTTGTGTATTTCCCCCCGGCCACCAACTGATTAGCTCCATGTTACAGGTGTGTCAGATTTTAACTGAGAGAGGTCTGGAACACACTTGTGTATTTCCCCCCGGCCACTAACTGATTAGCCTCATGTTACAGGTGTGTCAGATTTTACCTGAGAGATCTGGAACCCACTTGTGTATTCCCCCACCCACCCCCCAAACCCCCCCCCCCCACCCCCCACCAACTGATTAGCCTCATGTTACAGGTGTGTCAGATTTTACCTGAGAGAGATCTGGAACCCACTTGTGTATTTCTCTGGCCACTAACTGATTAGCTCCATATTACAGGTGTGTCAGATTTTACCTGAGAGAGGTCTGGAACCCACTTGTGTATTTCTCTGGCCACCAACTGATTAGCTCCATGTTACAGGTGTGTCAGATTTTACCTGAGAGAGATCTGGAACCCACTTGTGTATTTCCACCCGGCCACCAATTGATTAGCCTCATGTTACAGGTGTGTCAGATTTTACCTGAGAGATCTGGAACACACTTGTGTATTTCCCCCCGGCCACTAACTGATTAGCCTCATGTTACAGGTGTGTCAGATTTTACCTGAGAGAGATCTGGAACCCACTTGTGTATTTCTCTGGCCACTAACTGATTAGCTCCATGTTACAGGTGTGTCAGATTTTACCTGAGAGAGGTCTGGAATCCACTTGTGTATTTCCCCCCCGGCCACTAACTGATTAGCCTAATGTTACAGGTGTGTCAGATTTTACCTGAGAGAGGTCTGGAACCCATTTGTGTATTTCTTCAGCCACCAACTGATTAGCCTCTATGACTTTCTCGCTGGTCGTGTACTTGGAAATGGTTGCCGGGGTGGGCCCATGTAGGTATCGCTCTATCCTGCCCAGACGGAGGTTGACAACCTTCTCGTTTTTCAGGGTACACAAATCCTCAAGTTCCAGTTTCTCTTTTATTCTTGCCTGTAGGGAAACAAACAATAGAAGGTCATTACAGAATCTTTTATTAAGTACTGAGCTTTCTCTCAATTCTTTATTTTCATATATTAAGAAAGCAAACCTAAGGTTCCTACAATTTAGTTTACTTATTTTTGGTATTATAATGGACTCCCAAGGGACCAAATAAGTCCAGTTTTAAGGGGGATCTTGTTTAGAAAAGTTATTTTCTGTACTTTATTTAGGAACCATGAAAAACTTCTGGTTTTGAAATTCCGGTTTACAGAGGGTCAGGTTTTGAGTGGTTCACTGTAATAATAATAATGTCTACTGACCGACGTATTAAGTAAATGGGCGAGTTAGAGCTAGCTTATGAATCAGCTGTCTGTATTCAGCTTCAAGTAAAAAACACACTTAATCAAAGAAACACAACTAGTTTTAAATTAGCTTTTTGTAGATGCTATTAAGTTCAAGAACTAACGGTAAATACAGTGAAATGAAAACCACCATTCATGCACATAGCAACATGAGATAAGAGGAGAGGGGTAAAGTACTAATTTCTAACTTGTGGCAAAGAAGGAACACAATGACATCATCTGCAGATGGGCATACTTTGCTTCGGTGATTGTTAGCATGCTTAAAATTTTATTTGCAGAATGCAAGTGACGTCTGAAAGTACATGTACCTTTTTCTGTGGAGGTTCTTTAATATCATTTTTACTTGTGGACGCCACAACTCCATTGGGTAATGAGTGCTGCCCGTTGCTCAATACAGTAACCCCATTTGATTCTTCACTCTTACTACTATCTGCTGCAGGTTTTGACTTAGCTTCACACGCTCTCAAGACCATTGTAGAGTGGTGGTTGAATCTGCGAATTATCGACTGGTTAGTTGTATTGCTACTTCTTCTACTGTCCTCATTGATTCCACGGTATCCCTAACAAAAAAGATGAAAAAATAATCAAAAGAAATAATTCAACACTTCTCCACCGAAACCAAACTTTAAAAAAGTTCTAATAGTTCAAACAAATATCTTAATTAAGTGTAAGCTATGTAATATGTATTCAATATATACTCAACAACGAAAGTTTAGCTAATGTTAAAAGAAATGGCATAACATTTATAAATTAACCTATTTTTATTAATTAGTATTCACATCTGAAATGTTTACCATTTACAAACATAAACTCACCAACCTTTGCCCTAACACAACAAGTGGACCTGGTTTTCTTTTAAGTTTATTCAACCATGGCAAATTTAGACGTCATAAAAGATATTTGCTTAACTTTCGTTGTTGAGTATACAAGAGCATGTATCGTATTTTTACCAGTTAAAATACTAAAATAATAATTATATGTATAAACGTTAGTATTAATGAACAGGGTAAAATATATCTTAATTTATACTGATACTAACATTAGTAACGAATTGGCCTAAATAAAATTTAAGACGTGTTACTTCCACACCAAATGGCAGCAGCTTTGCTAGTTGTCTCACCTCATCAACAGAGTTATCTGCACACCTCGTCAGATCCAGAAGAGGATCACTAATTCGTTTTTCAATCTCGTCTTTCATTTCTGTAACAGAATTTTTTTTTTTTTTTTAAATCATCAAAAGATAAATCTTTGTATATTCAGAATACTTAATTAAGCATATAGCCGAGATATCGGCTAATACATTTTTTTTTTTTTTGTATTAGCAATATCCTTGATAATTAAAGGGACTATCCTGTGTTTGCAATCATTGTAAAATATTTTCAAATAATAAATCCTTGTAACAAAAATTACATCTTGAATATAATTTATGGTGTAGAATAATAATTTTAAACAAGAAAATGTCTTTAATATATAATTTTAATTATTAAAAATGCTGTGTTAGTCGAAAACATGTTACAATGGCTACAAACTGAGAATAGTCTTTTTATGCATTAATCACACATTAAAGGGTTTCAGATTGATATGTCTACGAGTAAGCATGACTAAAATAACTTTTATACAGAGAAGTTAGTGACATAGGGAAAGTAGTATAATGGTGATACTACTAACCTTTTTCATCATTTTTGGCACAATCTGTAAAAATATCTTTGGTACCAAGAATAGTTCTGTCTCTGTGGAAATAGTGAGACTGAAAGAATCGGGTCCAGAATTCACTTTCTGTCATCTCATGGGGAACATACTCAGCATGTTTCTTCCTTACTGTAAAATAAAAATCAATCAATATTTTCATTACATATACATTCAAATTAGGATGATAAAGATAACAAAACTTCTGGTATTTTGCTGCAATTTATCATGGGAAGAAAAATAATCCAAATGATTTATTCTATATTGATAAATAATTTAAAAAAAATATATTGAAGACGACACCTCTAAAATCATCCATTAATAATTATTCAATAGAACAGGCGAGTGTGTCCAAGTCAAATGTACTTACCCATGGGGTATGTTTTAAATATAGATTCAATGATGTCAGCTGTGAGGTTATACTTGAGCCCATTGCACCCATCTGTCTGAGGTTTTATGTCAGCCTAAAAAATAAAACAGTAAAGTGCTATTAAAATATAATCACAAGCAAAGTCGCAATGAGTATCACACTGATTTAATTAATTACAAGTAGAACATAAATCAAAAAGTACCATTTCATGTAGCTACGAAACTATCACATACCGGGTATATTATATATATATATATATATATATATAGTCGAAATTGGTCTAACGGCCACCTCTATATAATGGCCACCTGCCCATAATGGACAACCTGAAGTCCCCCCAACACATTTATTTCTTTATTTGACCTCTATAGAACGGCCACCTGTCCAGTGCGGCCAGCGGCCACTATTTATTAGCAAAAATAAGGCCACCACATGTGATCGTACAGAGATTTAGTTCCCAGTAAATCCCATTGTTTTCTGTAATGCCACCATTGTTGCATTACGTGACCAGAAAGCTTGGCAATTCGATGGACTCGACAAAAAAACCCAACTTATTGTGATGTTATCATCATATGATGTTATTGTCGTAAACAAATATATGTTTACTAATACTAAGAATTATTTTAATCCTTTTGTTAATTTGGTAAATGTCAACAGCTGTTCAGTTCCGGTGATTGTATAATTTGCATTCGATAGTTCAGCTCGAATCGTTACTCAATAACAAGGCGACTTCTCATTGGCTGTAGACTATGAAAGCAGAATGTATTACGGTATCTGATTGTTGCGGTATTATCAAAGGCAATCATAACCAAGGTGCCAGAGTAGTCTCCACTGTCAATCATCATGATTGTTGTTCACAAGCAGTTTGCACCAAGTGGCAAACATTAATGAATTTAGTTAAGCCGGTATCATCGTATGCTTGGGTAAACCTTTGTTTACCAAAATTGTTTTGTTTGCAGTTCGCGATGTAACCCCAATGCAGGTACCATACCATTGGATTAACGGCAACATGAAACTAATAATGAGTTAAACATGTCACCCGAGTAATAAATCCCAATTAAACAAATGTAAATTTCAGTTTTGTGTTATTTATTTATGAACCAACTGTCAAACAAAATGCCACCGAAAAATTGTAGAGTAGAAGTTATCAGGAAGTCAGTGCTAGAAAGTATTGGGGTATTGGAATTAACAAAGGAAATCAAACTGTTACAACAGTTAATAATGAGATTTTATAGTGAAATATGTTAGGGTCTCGACTGAATATTTTGGGACCTCTATATAAAGGCCACCTGTCCATAACGGCAACTTTCTTTTGGTCCCTTGAGTGGTTGTTATATACAAGTTAGACTGTGTATATATATTCTGTAGATCCTGAAATTAATGTGATTATAATATTAATGCGAAAAATGTGTCATTCGCATTAATAATATGATGCATTTATTTCTATGGGTTTTTTTATGTGCCCCCCATGTTATTAAAACAAAACAAACATTAAAATTCTAATATATTTATAACACACTACTGGAAAACAATTCATCGTAGACGAGACAGACTAATTGTCCAATAGTTCAGCAAGCTGCCAGCCACGTGTGACGATTGTAGGGTCTTTGGCCACCCTGTCAATCGCCAGTGAATGTGTTTTAGCACGCTAATCCTGAGGTCGACGGTTTCTTAGTTTTTACTGTTCAAGTTTGATGCAACCACTGGGTGAATTATTCTTTATTATGACTTTGAAATCACCATTCACAGACAAAGATACAGTTGTAATAGTACATACATGTTTAACCAGACTTAGCTAAATATACACATTATGTAAATGATTGCTAAAAACATATGCTTTGAGTTGATCTCACCAAAAACACAAGGGATTAAACAGGGTAATTGATGTGTACACAGACATGTTAGTGAGTTGATCTCATTGAAGAGACCTTTAACTCTGATTTAATCGAAAAGTACACAGACGTATGTTGTTAGAAAAAGTAATATTTCAAAGGGAGGCCACTCGCATTAATTTTATGTCGCATTTTAGTCTGCCCACCATCACTCGCATTAATTTAGGGATGCGTTAATTTCAAGATCTACAGTGTATATATATATATATATATATATATATATATATATATATATATATATTAAAATCAGTCTCCAGGAATTATCAATGTAATGACACACGAGCAAAGTGCACATTAAAACACTACAGGCAAACCTGATTCAGCAGCTACCTGTACTAAGTAACCACCTGACACATTTTCATATTTCCAAATCATGTAATACAGTACAAACTGACTCATATTAAGTAGCCACTTTTTGATACCCCATTCGGTGGCTGCTTTAAACAGGTTATAGTATGTGTGCATGCGTGTATATCACAGGGTTCTGCCTAGAAACTAATGAGTGGTGGACACATAGTGTGAAATTCATGACTTCATTTTACAGTGACATATATGTATGTAGTGAAAGGAAAAGAATACTTTTTAACCACATGCCAGCATATTTTTAAACTATGGTGTCTTGCTTGTGGTCATTTTGACACTTTGTTGAAAGGAAACCTGATGCCACCACAAAGGCTACTTCTACTGATAAAGCAACAAGGGTTCTTTTTATAAACTTTCCTGGACATAACACTGCCTTTGATGCAGAATCTGATCCAGGAAATATTTTTCAGAAGGAACAATAAGGAAAAGGGCACACGGACCAAATGTGCACCTCAATGGAAAAAACTAAAAGAAAAAAGGGGGTGGGGAGGGGAACACTTGAATATTTTTAGAGAGTGGACGGTTCCCCTGATCGCTTAGATCCACCTCTATTTGATGTACCAGTTATGGAGAACTGGTGGGGATGAGGGAGAAAATAAGTAACCCTTTGCCATCCAGGCAAGTGCTCTACCACTAAGCCACATTAGTCCGCAGCAATAATGCAAGACCTGCACTGACAACTGTGGGGAGGACCATGATATTACTGCCAGACATCCCAGTATATGTGATGTAAAAAAGAACATAGTTTCAAGCTAATGTGTCAGCTGAATAATCTTACGAGAAATGCTGGAGATACTCCGACCACCTGCCCCTCAGTTGACTTATTACCACTGGTAAACCTCTGAAAAATATAAAACTCATATAGTCAAAATGAATGGTAGACTTCTAAATACAATAATATTTTTTTCTAGACTACTATTAGTACTAATTTGATATGCTAAGATATGCTGCCTTTCACACAAGCAAACTGAAAAATTAGGTCAGTTGTTTATTCTGTTATATTTAGATCATGTTTACCAATTAAATAGAAAAGTTACCCATGTATACATTTGGCAATTCACATTTAATCTTCATCAGTTTTCCATACTTTTATTACACAAATCATTAAAAAAAAATGGACATTAGAAATTCCATACTTTACCAGCATCTCCAAAGTTTAAACGACACTGGCAACATAAAACCCAAGCACCTGTATTTAATTTTGAGATATAAAACTTGGTGCAAAATGCTTGGTGTTTACTAAGCATAACACAAATAATTTCATATTTAATGTTCATAAATCAAACACTGGTGGAGCCAAAAACACTAGACAAAGTTAAAACCTGTTCTGGAGAAACCAAATAAATCAAAACATAATACTCAAACCTACATGAGTGTGAGACAACCAAAATTCATCAGGGGAAATAACTCCACTGACAACCAAATCTTTATACAGCTGAAAAAGCTCTGGATTTTCTTGTAGTAGCCTGAAAAAAAAAGTTTGTACACAGAATAAAACTTTAATGGCAACAAACACTGGTCCCTCTCCCCTTTAATATAACATATACATCAGTCTCAGATAAATTTTTTAAACAACAAATTCAATGAATTGAACATCTTGCCTACCATAAAGTTATTCAGAGTTGTTCACAGCTGCACCCATAGAGGTCATTTCAATGCATGTTAAAAAAAATTTTTTAATTAAACACTAGAACATTTTAAATATCTTAACAATTAGAGATTAAGGTCTTTTCACTAAAAAGTTATAACAGTCGCAAAAGTTCAGGAATTGCTTGTACTACTAATAACAATCCATAATATATCACATTTCCCCCCTGAAATCTATGCCATAAAACATAAGCAAATGAGTACCCAAGGCATTACCTATTTTTCTCTTCAAGTGCACTACTGATCTTTTTCTTAAACTTGGGCAGCAGCTGTTGAAGCAGCTCCTTCACACTGTCCCGGTCGCGGATCTGCGCAGATCGCCCGCCAGAACAGTTGAAGTGGAATGTGTTAGCACTCCCATCATGCATCACTATCTGAAGCTGAACCTTATCTTTGCTGTCAGGGGAAATCTTTTGTGCTGAAGTTTAAAACAAAAGTAATAGGAAGGAAATGGTTTACTTAACGACGCACTCAACACATTTTATTTACGGTTATATGGCGTCGGACATATAGTTAAGGACCACACAGATATTGAGGGAGGAAAACCGCTGTCGCCACTTCATGGGCTACTCTTTTCAAGTAGCAGCAAGTGATCTTTTATATGCACCACCCCATAGACAGGATAGTACATACCACTGCCTTTGATATACCAGTCGTGGTGCACTGGCTCAAAAGTAATAATAAATAGGTGTGAAATTGCAGCTTATTAGATATGTTAAAATATGTCTGGGGAAAAAGGAAACATAGCCAGTTTTTAGCAAGGTTAAAGTTTGTTTGTTTTGTTTAACGACACCACTAGAGCACACTGATTAATTAATCATCAGCTATTGGACATTTGGTAATTCTGACATAGTCATCGGAGGAAATCCGCTACATTTTTTCTAATGTAGCAAGGGTCTTTTATATGCACTTTCCCTCAGACAGGAAAGCATATACCACTGCCTTTGACCAGTTGTGATGCACTGGTTAGAATGAGAAAAAACCCAATCAGTTGAATGGATCCAGAAATAAATTTTTGGGGGTATGGGTTTAGGGTTAGGGTTAAGAAAATCATACATTAAAGATAAGAGTAATTAATTTTATCAAACGGTTGTGGTGCCATACCTGTTTTACCCTCTGGAAGAAATCCTGACTGAGGTGGTTTGATCCTATGACGCAAGTACTCAACCGACTGAGCTAAATCCTGCCCCTTTTTATCAAGGAGATAGACCTAGACTAACATGAATATACAGACAGATAAACCAATTACTAATGTAACCCGTGCTAAGCACGGGAACACTTGCACTGGGCTTTCAACTTCTGTGTTGTGTTAAGTAACAAATATGGCATAAAGTTGTATTAATGGAATTCATTTTTGTACACAGTATGTAATACAATGTGTGGTGTGTACACTAGTCTTTTTGTACCTGAGCACAAAAAGATCCTAACAAAATGCAGCATCGGGCAAGTACAAAGAAGGAGCTCACCAGCACAAATGAAAAAGAGGAAAAGCAATCAGAACGATGGGAATGTGTTGAAACAGGCCTTGCATATTACATTATAGAACAGTTTAAACTAAAATAAAATATTTCACAGGATGCAGCAAAATAAAATTATTATAACTGTTACAATACCTGGTCCAAACAAATTAACAATCTACAGATAGATTATTGAATGAAAATAACATACCTTTGATGTCTGCATACATGTGACTAATAGAAAATGTATTCTTGCTCTGTACCATCCATGCAAGCCTTTCTCCCATGAGGTACAAGGTTCCGTCGGTCTTCTTCTGTCGAACATGGTTGACAATAAGCAGCACTTCTTCGGACAGCTTGGACATGGTAATATTATTTCTAAGCAGTCAATGCACTGTAAATAACGGAAAGAAAGCAAGAAATGTTTTATTTAACAACGCACTCAACACAGTTTATTTACGGTTATATGGCATCAAACATATGGTTAAGGACCACACAGATAATGAGAGGAAACCTGCAGTAGCCACTTCATGGGCTACTCTTTTCGATTAGCAGCAAGGGATCTTTTATATGCACCATCACACAGACAGGGCAGTACATAAGGTACCACGGCCTTTGATATACCAGTCGTGGTGCACTGGCTGGAACAAGAAATAGCCCAATGGGCCAACCGACGGGAATCGATCCCAGACCAACCGCACAGCGAGTGAGCCCTGTACCACTGGGCTACACCCCGCCCCTGTAAATAATGGAGTGAGATACATGACATATACACACAATGTATTGTATAGATTAAAAAAATTTATGTCCAGTTATCCTGTTCGTCCAGCTACAGGTCATTGATAATTGCTAATATCCGTTTCTATAAAATTACCAAATCACCTGTTTGTTAAATTTATTAAAACGTTCCAGATTTAAGACTACCTTGTAAACTGGTGAGATATGAAACACGTAACTGCTAATAAAGGTTGAGTGTAAGGAGAGATATTCATGGAGTTGGATCCCCTTAGAGGGTACCATGGTTGTAACAGCAGGCATTAAGCTTCAGTCGATCCATATCGATCTACATATTATTCATCACTATTACAATAAAACCGATAGCTAAATCATAGTTTCCATGGTCTTGCCAAAAAAATCACTTACAAACAGAGGATCAGAATCATGTCGAAAGAAAACCTGTCAAGGTACAATATTAAGATGTTAAACTTAAAACAGGATCATAAGCAGTTTTGTTAATTCCTATGCATTATTACAAATTGGGAGGGGTGGGACATGATGTCAGTCTATGATCGATCCCCAATTCATTCAGCCCTTAAAATAAGCTACAGTCAGCATAACCTTTTTATTGGATACATGGTATTTCCATGGCTTCTAGAATTTTTATAAAATCCACTAGCCATGGGATCAGTGATTTTAAAATGTACTAGCCATGATTAAAAATTCACCAGCCCTACTTTACATTAATTTAATACAATTTTACTAATACATGTAGGAATAATCTGATATGTCACCTAAAGGGGGAGATCTTTATAGCTTAAAAACACTAAGATTGATGGTGGGGGCAGGATATTCATATTTACAAAATAGATTTAAATGCATCATTTCACAAGGTTTTTTCACTAGCCGTCAGGCATGGCAATAGTAGTTATTTACTAGCCCAACATTGAATACCACTAGCCATGGGAGTGGGGCTACCATAATCCAGAAGACCCGATTTCTCAGTCATAACCAATTTGATTTCTACTCTGGTTTCAAAATTTCAACTAGGAGGCAAATAGGTTACACATCAGAATGGATCTTACTAAATGCCAGACAAACAGATCATACTAAACATCAGCAGGACGTTCAGTTGAATCAAGCATTATGTTAATGCCGTGAAACTATTTGCACTGAACGATATGTCCATGGCATATCTTCAGCGGCATTCAAAAGCAATCCCAAAACATGTCAAACATGGCAGACAGAATATATCAGTGATGCTTATAATGAATGAATCCTACTTAACACCAAAAATTTTGTCAGTACATTTCAATGTGTTTAGATGTTTAGTAGGACCCCTGTAATTTCCTTGAGATGAAATCTAATGGGATGTTATTAATGCAATAAAATGTACATTAGTAAAAGTTTGTTTGTCTTGTGTACAGACACCACTAGAGCACATTGATTAAGTAATCATTGGCTACTGGATGTCAAATATTTGTTAATTCTGACTCGTAGTCATCAGAGGAAACACACTACATATTTCCATTAGCAGCAAGATATCTTTCATATGCACCATCCCACAAACAAGATAGCACATACCACGTCCGTTGACAAGTTGTGGTGCACTGGTTGGAACGAGAAAAAAAACAATCAGTGGTTCAATCCTACAACACGAGCACCCGACTAGTTAAATCCCGTCCCAACACGTCGGTAAGAGTTGCGCACCATAAGAAATATGATAAACGCAATTAGAAACATTTCGTTTGGGTATAATTTGTTACAGTAAGCACCATCACCCAGGGCTTGTGTTGTCAGTAGCCAAATTAGCCATTGGCTAATTTTTTACAAAAAATGGCTAATAAAATTTGCAAGTGGCTAATATTTTGTCTAAGCCATTTTCTATCTTCTGATGTGAACAAACTGTTACATAATTTATCCGACACCTCAAACATAATACCAAATATTCAATTAGCGTAATAGCGATCTCGCGACCAGTAACGAGAAACAATGTCATTCAGAATACAGCGTAGGCCTAATGAAGTTTGATTATTTTAATAATCACGGTTATTAATTTTAACGGCATGCATTCAACATGTATAAAATCAAAGCCTGTAACTTGTTATTTTAACTTTGTCAAGTCTTTGAACCAAAGTAACAAAAGCAGACCAAAATGTGTGTCAATTTGAATACACATGCCAGTTCAGGGCCGAAAGACATGTAGGCTATCCAAAGGGCTGAGTTCAGCAAGACCGAGCGAAAAGAAAACGTTTGCTAGACTGGTTTGTGCGCTTCACATTAAACCAAATGGACATGACAGACACCAATCAAATAGTTCGCGAAAGTTAGGAAGAATGTTCGCTGGCTGAAATGAGGACAGCTCTCGACGCGAATATACGTCACGCTTCAGAGTCAGCGGACACCCATGTGTCAAGAGACATTGTTGCGGACATTAAACAATACGATTACACAGGGGCATGAGTTCGACCCGTATCCCCTTTTCAATGGTTAAAGTTAGTTTTAGTGTTAGGGTTAGTCTTTAGAGCCTTGATATTGAGGGCTACGGGTCGAACTCTTTCCGATGGGTTACTTAAAAAAAAAAAAGTAAAAAAAAAAAAAAAAAGCAATTCAAACATAAAGATAGCTATTTCAAGAAATAATGAGCTCTATATTAAAAAAAAACCTCAAGTTTTTTATTTGGGGAAAAAAAGGAAGAAAGAAAAAACAACACCCTCCATAAACATTCACCCACCCCAATATTTCTTATGTTTGTTAATTTAATGCCATAGGCCTTAGAAGTGGGGGCAGGTGTACGGGGTACTGGCTTCCAACTCTGAAAATAATGCATCATGCCCTCCTCCACCACTGAAAAATCAAAGTAATATATTACTGCCCCTACCCCCATTGCTGTCTTTGATTTTGATCAGGTAATACGGTTTTGTTATTCAGATTTATTCCAATTTGTACACAATTAGCTAAAAAGATGCATTTTCATATTCATATATAAATACTCTATACAGTACTAGGTAAAACAATTTAGGCTAAAGCATTTTCAATATGGCTAATAAAAATTCCATTTGGTTAATATTTTGGCTACATGTATTTTTGATCCAGGGTGAGCCCTGATCATCATAGAAAATCGTGAGAACCATGCTTTGTGGAGAAACACTGATCATGAACAAAGTATCAGTTACAGTTAAAAAAAAAAAAAAAAAAAAGGCATCGAAACAAGTTTAAAATAATTATTCAGATTACCAGGTTACCACTTTACGAAAGTTAAGAATGGTATTTTGTTCTTCACAGGTGAAAACAGTACAACGTAAACTTTGATCCATTACGTGCTATTTAAATGTAATAAAGGATTGGTGTATTTGTGCAGGGATTATATTATAATGGAAGTTGTAAACTTATAAAGGTGTCAATAACAGTCATAACATCAAGGTTATCAGGCCTGTACATGTATGGCTTACCAGGCAGTGGTACAAAGCTTATTTTGATGCCTGTAAGATGAAACCAATACAAGACCTGACCAATGAGTCACAAGTGTCAACCTATTTCGAGGTGTTGCTGCTAGTCAAAAAGAGTAGCCCATGGAGTGGTAACAACAGGCTTCCTCTCTAATTATTTCTGTGGCTCTTAACAGTAATTAAAATGCCTCAAATAAAACATTTCTTTCTTTTGTATAATTTCGGGGGGGGGGGGGGGGGGGTTGGGGGGGGGTGTTGCGTCCCCTTTCATCTTTACCTGGCCCTTGTTTCACATTTTGCTGAACCACTGCAATTCCTAACAAAAGATTTACAAAATTTAATTTTGTGAGGGATAGCCTATCATCACTTATAATTATATCCATTAAAACACTGCCTTTATTATTTTCATTAGCCTATCCACAGTCCATGTATATTGTTAACAATCTTTGAAGTGTTTTTTATGGTGTTCTTTTTTGGGTGGGTGGGTCTGAAGGAGCAGGGATTTGTGCACCCTCCCCCCCCCCCCCCCCCCCCCCACACACACACACTTTAAGGTACACTCAGCCAGAACACCAGTTGTCTCATTAAAAATGAAATTGGACTGTGCCTGTCCATACTTATTTGGGCAAGTATAAGAAAAACCTGGTAATAATGTGTGGGTCATACAATAAATAACTTAATAGACTTGGCCTTGGGTGTTAGTTGTTGCCCTCAGAGTCAACTTGGCTCACGTCTTTTGATTTGCGAGGTGACGTGATATTTTAAAAGTCTACTGTTTCCACATTACAAATAATTACGTTATATTTTTGCCTATTCAACTTTCAGTTATGTGTTTAACAGGCGTTGGCAGATCTTCTGTTGTAAGTAGCACTAGATACGCAAATAACAATTACAAAACGGTATTTTAAAACACAAAAATAACACACCACACTCACCCGAACTTAATGTTGCCGGAAATAGGTTGTGAAGCAATTTACGACAATCTTTCACGGAAGAACTATCGAAGCATGCGCAGATTGGCTTGGCAA
The DNA here is from genome assembly GCF_016097555.1 of Gigantopelta aegis. Classification (NCBI taxonomy): domain Eukaryota; kingdom Metazoa; phylum Mollusca; class Gastropoda; order Neomphalida; family Peltospiridae; genus Gigantopelta; species Gigantopelta aegis. Next base: position 50,041,262 of record NC_054707.1, on the reverse strand, counting down.
CCTGTCACTGGGGAAGCGTTTATTTATTTTCTGGAAAACAAAATTTGATTTTTATATTATTTAGATATTATAAATTCTTCATTTGACAAAATGGATACAGGTATGACGTTATGTAATATGTGTATTAATTACGTACTAGCTATTTTAATTGAAGGATTTTGCCTACTGCTTCTGTGTTAATGCTTTGAAACCTGTTTTCGTTAATAACCTATACTCGACAATTTTTATCAACTACAATTAGACACATGATTTGTTTTACATCATCGTGCCTTTGAATTTTATTGTAAGAGCTCCAGAACTGATCACCTTGGTTTTCCTGCAATCACTGTATATGTTGGGAAGATGTGAGGACTAGATAAATCTAGATAAAAATATAGGTCATGTGACATAAGGGAAAAATATCAGCCCGTTTCCCCCCTCCCCTTACCCTAATCCCAAACCCTCACCCCTCCCCTAACTAAAAGGGAGAGGGGACCAGGCGGATATTATACCGACATAAGCCCAACACGACTCGAGTGTTTCAGACTAGATTTTTAATAAACATTCTCTTTAAATCATTTATTTAAGTGCAATAAATATAAATAACTTTTAGCTTTGTGATAATAATACAGAACTTGTATATTTATTATGAATGAGAGTTTAGAAACGCTTTTTGAATGTAACAGAATGTAGCTAGCATCTTACAAAAAATTATGAAATGTATCTTGTATGACATCATAGGGCAAAAGCCATGCCTGGTTGACAATACTTAATTTGCTTACACAAAAATGGAATAAATAATGATTTTCTGACTATTTCGTAGGATTGCAGGATAAAAGAAATAACTGGTTACTGTCTTAATATATCAGTTTTATCCTGCTGAGGTCGAATGGCGAATTCAGCTCGGAAGAGCTTCGCTGCATTCGCCATTCTAACCTTCGCAGGATAAAGCCAATATCTTAAGACAGCAACCAGTTATTTCCTATATATCAACCACCCACAATATAAAACTGTATTTACATTATAGAATAGATCAATGGCTGCGATGTTCGACCAGTGTCTTTAACCAGTTTCCATATTCTTCAAAAAGAACAGTATATAGATTTTCTCAAAGTATTTTGGACAGACATGACATGGGACAATATTTCTAAATCTTGTGTAAGGTCTCACTACACAGATCACTTCCGGGTGAGAGTTCATTGATCACAGTCCACAGTTATGGTTCACATATTCACTTCTAGGAGTGAATCAGTTAATTAACTACCCAGGGGTGCAGAAAGTACTTGCCCGCTCACCAAATGTGAGTAAATATTCAGACGGACGAGTTAAAAAGTGCAATTACCAGTCCGACAGGCGATTTTTTTTTTTCTGACCGACAGTAATTTAATTATTTTATTTTATTATTATTATTTGGGTTTTTTTTTTGCATTGAATCCACAACTCCACGTAAGTCATGTCAGAATTCCAAACCATTCAAACACACGGTTCAGAATGATGACGTAATACCCAATATTGTACATGTACCATATTGGCAATAGACTACTACAGAGTTCCGAACTGCACAGGCACGATATTGCAGAGACAGCTTATAGTGAAAACGGAACCATGCCAAAATGGCCCCAAACGAAAGTGGAACCAAATTAGACAAAACAGAACCAAGAGTTGGCTCAAACGGCACTAAAATGTATGGGGCTATATGGCTTAAACGAAGCAATTAAATGTATGGCTAAAATGGCATTACAAACATGCATTGTTTACATTATTCAACATTTAATAATGGATGTTTGGAGCAAATATTTCTAGCATAGGTGTACAGGCTCCCATTGTTTCAAGTGGGAGGGGTAGGGCAGGCTTATAGCAAACAGCTTATATAGGGTTGCAAACGAATCACTGTACATTTTTTCATGGATTACAACTAATTTTGAGAGTAGAATGATGGAAATACATGATAAAAATGTTTCAGGTTAGAATAGTTTTCCCGAATATCAATATAAATTTTGCCAGAATTTAAGGTTTACTCCAGGACTCGTACGCTTATGATTTTCAGGTTTTAACACACCAACACCATTTTCTTTGCCAATTTTTACATTGAAACACTGTTATAGCTAATCCACCCCACCCCACCCCCCGAAACAACGAAAATGGTTCCTTTTTGATAATAATTCCAATTTAGCCTCATTCCCTAGAAACGGAGCCGGTCAAAGTTTAAGATATTGTTAAACAATAATAATTAATATAGTGTTGTTCTTTAGGTTGGCGAACTTGTAGAAATTCTGACAGGCTTGTAAATTTTAGCTGGTTCTGTTCTGGTGGTCTAGTGAAATATTGTCCTGTGTGTGTATATACATATACACATACACATACACATACACATACACATACACATACACATACACATACACATACACATACACATACACATATACACACACACACACATACACATACACATATGTATATATATATATATATATATATATATATAATTAAGAAAAAAATATATATATATTTTATTTAACGACACACTCAACACATTTAATTATGGTTATGTGGCATCAGACCACAGATATTGGGAGAGGAAACCCACTGTCGCCACTTCATGGGCTATTCTTTTTAATTAGCAGCAAGGGATCTTTTATATGCACCATCCAACAGACAGGGTAGTACATACTACAGCCTTTGATATACTAGTCGTGGTGCACTGGCTGGAACGAGAAATAACCCAATGGGTTCACTGACGGGGATCAATCCCAGACCGACTGTGCATCGAGCGAGTGCTTTACCACTGGGCTACGTCCCGCCCCCAAATTAAGATAGTGTCGTTCTTTAGGTTGGCAGACTACAGTGAAACTCCTCTGGACCATGCAAAATGTCCGGTTTTAAGAGGTATCCAATTTAAAGGGGTTCTCTTATGTGCAGATATTTAAAAAGGGCCCATGAAAAATGTCCAGTTTCAAGGGGATTCTGGTTTACAGAGGGTTCGGTTTGAGAGGTTTCACTGTAGTAGAAATTCTGGTGGGCTTGTAAATTTTAGCTGGTTCTGGTCTGGTGGTCTAGTGATATATTGACACGCACACACACACACAGATATTGTTAAGCAATAATAATTAATATAGTGTCGTTCTTTAGGTTGGCAGACTAAAGTAGTGTCGGAAATAGAATAAAACTGATTTTCGTCGATAATGTCTTCAATATTAAACTGACAAGTAAATATTTTGTAAATATCTATTTAATGATACGCTAATTAATTTAGCATTTACTTGCTTACATTCTCATTAATGTATAAGGTGGTGTTTACTCTTGAAGTTAAAAGAAAAATGTCAGTAAACAGGTGATTTGTGTACTTTATTGGAACTGACAATAACAAATGTGTCAATTTCATTTACCCATACACAAAGTTTTAATTTAAAACAGCAGGTTAACTGAATATTTTTAATATTAGCATAAATTATTAATTATGATCAGCATATTTAGTGAATATAAATTCACTATACGTACATTAGAAATATACACAATCTTGCAACCACTGAAAGGTGCTATATCATAGTTATATGTGAGCATCTGTTTGTAATAAAGATTCTCCAATAAAAATGTGTTTTCTACTAGTAGATAAAATTATATTGTTAGAATCATTTATGGGCATATAGTTGAAGATGTAGTCTTTAAATTTTAAAGCAAAATGTAATTTTTTATTTTTTTTATTTGGAATAGCTGTGATTGTGCAACCTGAAGATAGCACCTTTAATACATGTACATAGCACCTTTTATACCGGTATAATAGATCACACACTTGGTTCTTGACAATTTTGCTCAAAATGTGCTTAGAAATGTCTACAAATATTTTTTTTGGGAGAGGGATAGGGGTAAATTGTCATCAGAGACGGTCCCTTACATATTGCAACAGCAATGAAATTAACACATGTCGATCAATTTTGGTTTTTTATAGTCTTCCAATAAAGAGCAAAAATCACCTGTTTACCGACATCTTTCTTTTAATATCAAGAGTAAACACCACCTTGTACATCAATGAGAACCCAAACAAGTAAATGCTAAATTAGGTAGAGTATCATTAAATCGATATTTACAAAATATTTACATGTCAGCTTAATATGAAAGACATAATTGATGAAAATCAGTTTTATTCTATTTCCGACACTACTTTAGTAGAAATCCTGGCGGGCTTGTAAATTTTAGCTGGTTCTGGTGTGGCGGTCTAGTGAAATATTGTCCATTTCTGCTTCCTTGCTACCTGTTCGGACCGGTACTACAGCCAGATGCTGTCATATAGCAAACAAAAATGAGACGGAAATGTTCTCACTTTTGGAGTGAAAATAAATGTTTATATAATGTATGTTCGCAATGGTGTATATTCTATTGGCAATCTTCATTTGAAGTTGGGAAATTTAATATGGGTTTCATTGGCAGATGACATCTGTTTAGTGTGACCATAATGTAAAACATGAAATTACTGTTTATCCCCAAAAGTGTAAGTTTAGCCAGCCAAAATGAGAATGTACTAGTGTAGCATCCTTATAAAAGGTAATTTCATCGATGTACATTTTAGTCAAGCTTATGGGGACCCTCTTTGGGTAAATATTGCAAACATGTCAATTTTATTTATTTTTATTTATTTGTTATTATTATTTTAATTTTTTTTAGGAGGGTGGGGTGTAACAAAATGTATATGCTAGTGTTCTTACATATAATATATAAATTTATCAGAGTGTCTAACATTGAGTTTCTTATTGTAAAAGGTCAAAATTCAAGGTCACAAGGTCAATATCCAAATTCACCCTGATTTCTGTGATTTTTTGCATAATGAATTTTTTCGAATGTACAGTCATAGTGACAAACAGTTTTGACACTATAAAAGTAGAATTTGTATCTGCCATTAATAATGTCTGGATCTTCATGTTGAAATATACAGAAAAAAACAGGATTTCAACACTTCACTATGAAATAATTGTTGCCTATAGCAACCATTGATGAAAGCTAATATTTTTAATGACCTAACTAGATAATTAGCTTCTTTATATGTTCCTTATATCAAAACTACCAAGACAAGCCTTGAATTAAGCGGCCGGTCACAGTCATTGTCCTTGACAGTCCAACACGAAGTTCATCTACAGTCCGCGTAGCTGTTTAGTAGGATTTTTTATAGTCTCGATTTTGCGGGAACTTACATTGTGAAAAGTGATGTCACGCATATTAGTAATTGACCTTTTGTACTTAGCGTATACTTCCTGTGGCGTTTTCGTTTAAAGTTTGCAATTCAAATTTCCTCGTGGTTAACAGTTAAAGGATGTTGAACAAAATAACTTCAGTCTTTGCCGTAAAAGAACAGACAGGTACCGATAATGACAAATGAACTGTCCCTGTTCCCAATATCCGCAGCGGGCAGCCGCCAATTAAATCGTCCACCAAAAATTCCCAAACGAATATCCCGCAGAGTAGTATCTTAAAATCTAGCACTGAACTAAAATGGTAAAAGGAGTATTTAGTTAAAACAAATGCCTTTTTGTGGCTACAGTTTGAAGAAAACACCAAAGGCGAGGTTACACTTATGACGTGCTCGCTCTGCAAAACATTTCAAAAAGAAATGCAGTATAATCACGATTGTTTGGACACATGGATCAAAGAGTCCACAGATCTGCCTGTGTCAAATGCTAAAGATCACTCGGTAACCAAAAATATAGAATATTACCACAAACAAGACACTGATGACATTGAAAAAAATGGATGAGTCTGAGTCAAATCATCATGAATCTGAAAGTTCAACACAAAGTGATGGTGACAAAAGTTTCATGGGTTTCTTAAGCCCTATCCTAACCGGCCGCGAGCGATTATTTTAGAAATCATTGACTTCCATTGCTGCATCCTAACTGTACGCATGATTTCTAAAATAATCGCTCATGTAGCTCGCGGCTGGTTAGGATACAGCTTTACCAGAGGACATATATTAATGCATCATAGACTAGTAAGTATGTAACAATAATAAATGTCATCATTTGGTGACTATTGCCTTAATTGCTGCATTGGTTATTTAGTAATTAAATATATCAATTATTAAACAACACAAAACATAATTTATTTCATTTTTATTTACAATGTTTTGTGACAGGTACAATTTCTTTCATGTCAGGCACAAATTGATTGGTGCAGGACATTGTGCCAGGTACACTAAAATGTTTTATTTCAAGGCTTGCAAGAGGGTGATACATTACCATGTAGTGGCTGTTTGTTTGATTGTCATCTATTGTGTGAATGACCAAGGAGTAACAATGTGATATGAAGTTTTATTGGATGGTATGGTGCATCTATCTTTTGGTGTATTGTTTAGAGTCAATCTAATTAAAATTAGCTCCACTATTACATGTGGATCTAACAGCAGCCCACTGGAGCTCATGTCCAGTTGACCTTTCATTCGACCAATCAAAACCTTATTTGCAAAATCATGCCAGGGATTTGAAAAGAATTTGAAAACATTCAGGATTATGCCGAGGGTATACGAAATGATTCGGGTGAATTACGAAGTATGCCTGAAACTAATTTCAATATAAAAGTGTATATAAAATTTGTTTCAAGACGAAAAAAACAACGTGATGGTATAGCCATAAAATCTGTTTATACTAGTATACAATCCAGAGTTTATTACTGCACTTTTCCCCCTGTTATTTTCAATGTTGAAATAGACCAACAAGTTCGCCTATTGCATAAATAGTCTCATCCGATATTTTTAGAATTTGTATGCTCCCGAATAATGCTATAATAGGTGAAGTGCAATTGGTCGATATTTAAATTGTCATTTATAGATGAAATGTCACCTGGACATGGGAGTCCACGCAATGCTGTTAGATCTACTGGTGAGATCAGTAGAGCTAATTTTAATCAGATTGGTTTAGAGTTCACAAGTTACAATCATCTAGTATGGCTTTTCATGGTGTAAATGACCCAAATTATCAAATTGACTTCAAACCAAGTTTGACAAAATCTGTGAATAGACTTTAAGGTCTCACTACACAGATCACTTCCGGGTGAGAGTTCATTGATCACGGTCCACCATAGTTCCTAATTGTGACACAAGTTATGGTTCACATATTCACTTCTAGGAAATGGTGAAGAATTAAAATAATATGCATGTTTAATGGTAAGCCTTCTGGCTGTATTTTTCCCATGTTATTTTGTAATATTGTGCATTGACCTTTTGGGACATAGGTGTATAGTGCAGGAGACAGCCAGAGTGAATCAGTTAATGAACCACCTGTTTGGACTGGTACTATAGCCAGATGTGGTCATATAGCAAACAAAATTGTATGTTCGCAATGGTGTATGTTGTTAGTGCCAACGAGAACCCGTTCTATTGGCAATCTTCATTTGAAGTTGTGTAATTTAATATGGGTTTCAATGGCAGATGACATCTGTGTAGTGAGACCTAACCTATTCCTTCCTATCAGGGAACTTAATTTTTTTCTAAGTATGTATCCTAGACCTATCGAATTCCATCTTATTAACAGGAAAAAGCTACTGTGCATGCTCAAACCAGCAATCAGATAAATTTAATGACATCATTGTTTACTGGTTGTCGACCAGTACCACTGTGTTCGGGATTAGAAAGCTCCCCTTGCTTTTTGTCCTTTAGAGTTTGTTTTGAAATTTATTTATTTTTAGATTCTTTGTAAACATCTATTCTACCCTTAGTATTCAACTTTTCAAGCAGTCGGTACATTTTCATGAATATTGGCAAATGGTTTGCTTGTGCTAACAACTTTTATACCTGGTTTTTGCCAGAGGGTAAAACAGTTATCATGCCATACCCACATTTTTTGCAGATATATTTTTTTAAAGTTAATCTTTTGACAAAATTAATCACTCTTATCATTACTGTATGATTTTCTTAAACCTAACCCTAATTTTAACCCATTTTCTTTCTGGGGGACAGCAGGTGCATGCAGCACACACATTGTAAATATTCAATTCCATAGTGCCATACTCAAAAATATCTTTCTGGCAGAAACCCTATAATATAGATGGCTGAAAAAATAAAAAGCTTTCTTCTACAAATAGTACAAAATCTACTCATATTGTTTCTCAATAACAATTGTGGATCTGACACAAACAGCCTTCCATACATCACATCCCCCCCCCCCCCCCAACTTTAATAGTGTCAGTCATGTGACTTGTAACTAAATATAGACAAAACTCATACAGACAACAGTCATTACCGATCTGTCAAATCTAGTCTCTTCATTTATAAAGGTTTTAATATATTATAAACCTTTGGATATGGTTCCTATATGCAGTTATAGAATTACCACTACTGTAGGGGAGACTGGGGCACAGTGGGACACTTTTTTCAAAAATTGCATAATCTCAATATTAATTTCACATGCGAAAATAATTTGTTGTCATATGATTGTGATGGTAGAGATTAAGAGCAGTATCAGACAAACACATTTTAGAAATAAACAATAAGTTTGTAAACTATTGATTGAATTTCATTGTCAACTTTTGTGTCCCACTCTACCCGTTCTTGGGGCACACTGAGACCAACATCAGGGTACACTGGGTCATATGGTACGGTTTATTAATAAAGGCAGTAAAATGAGTTGTGAGCTTATTTTATAGCAAATTGCAAATTGAATAACTGACTCAATGTTAGGAATTTGCAACATGTCAGTCTGGATCAGGGTTCAGGTTAGATGATGTATGTTAAAAATGTGACTAGTCAAACATAAAAGACAATAAAGACAATAAAGAATTCAATGAATTGAAATGTATTTATTGAAATACAATACTCCTTTTGCCAACAAGTTGAATGCAAACTGAGCAGATTATTTTGCTGGGGTTTTTCCAATGCAATTACATGCATTACACCTTACTGAGATTCTAGGGTACATTCTACTGAGGATGATATATAGTGAGATTGGTGGAGAAGACCAAAAGGTTCTTGGATCTTGCTGTGACACCTACTGTAGTTGGTGGGGGCAATTTCTTTACTATGTCTTCAGAGTTAACCATTGAAACATCTTCAGGTTCACACCATCTAAACTGTTTACCATTTTTAGTGCTAGATTTCAAGAACTTCACTTCAAATTCACACCCAGCTTCATCCTTTGTTATAATACCAACATAATGTAGTACTGATTGTTTGGTTGCAAATTTTGCCATGACGTAATCTCCCACCGATAAGGAATCTGACATGTCATATTGTTGATCACTAAAACCAACATCATCACTGCTTTCAGAATAAGGTATATCTGAATTGGTATCAGATTCTCATCTACCATCCCAATATTGGTCATTCTTTGCATGTTTCGGACCATTTTAAACTGAAATTAGAAAGAAAAAAGTAATTGCATTAATAATTATAAAAGCAAGCACTAAAGTATATAAGAACAGTATTTTGGGGCACAGTGGGACATTAATGTATCCCGACTACCCCTCAACATGAAAAGTGGACCCCATTACCAAACTGCAATGGAGTATCCACATAACTTTTATGTCTTTGCAACCATAAAACTTTGCAACAAATATCAATATACAAATTTATAAATATGCAGCAAATATCATTAAACTAGAAGGAAAATATCTGAAATCTCAAAATGTACTTACCAATGTTTAAAACGTTGGAAGCCTTTAGAAATTTTCAAATCCTGATCAAAAATCTTTTCTCTCTGGAATGGAAGCTGGCACATGTGATCCTCAATAAAATTATGTAACAATGCATTTGATTGGCTGATATAAATTCCTTAATTTAGCAATGTCCCACTGTGCCCCGGTCTCCCCTACAAGAGAGAAAAAAAATCTTATTTACACACACACACACACACACACACACACACACACACACACCCAACACACAGACACATTTTCTATTTTGATCGATCAAGGCTTGGTTGATACATATACAGTGATATTAAACTTTGTGCTTGCACAGCGTAATTAGAAAGAATGCGGATGTGATATGGGATGGAATTCGATAGGGGACAGAATTCGATAGTTTAAGATGCTACAAGTTATTTATATTTGAAAAAAAATTTTTTTAATTGTACACAAAAATAGTGTGCTTTGTGTTATTTCCAAAACACTTTTACTTTCCTTCTTACATCAAATAAAAACTGAAATTATTTACAAACAACACTGTTTGTGGAGACTGGAAAATACCAGATTTTCCTTTAGGTTACTAATTGTTTGATTCTAGTAGAATCTACACATTATATCTGCACAGTGATGCAAACACACAAATAGAATAAGGGTTCATGTGAAATGTTGTGCTCAGTTGGCAGGGTAAACATTCCTTTGTGGTAATTATGAATATTGGCCCTTTTTATAACATCCTGTTACAAAAACCAACCTTTTATGAACATAAACATAAAAAAAAAAAATGTATTATTATTCTTATTTTTATTTATGTTGAGTTTTTTTTTTTTTGCTTTTTTTTCACGGCAGTTGCCCAGAACTCCAGAGTGGCTTTTATGTCAACTTTACAGCGAGAGTTGTTCCCATTTAAAGTTCCACCAAACCGATTTGGAAATGAGATTACACCATTGCGGGGTGCACCACACAGAGGTCCAGGGTGTTACAACAATGAAGAGGTATGTATGTTTGTAACAGTGTACAGTCAAACAGGGGCAGGTCCATGATTTTGCAAAGGGGAGGTTACAAAATTCTTAATAAGGGCAATTTGAATTTGTCAAAGGTAAATCATAATGAACTGAGCTCCTAAAGGGAGTGAAATCTGTAGAGGGGTTAGGGGGTATGTTCAATGAACATATAGTGGTTACAGTAAGAGAGAATTTGGTGTAGTAGCCTTACACCTACCCACTGAGTCATTGAAACTAACTCTGGAGCTGGTACCAGGGTGTGAACCCAGTACCTGCATGATTTAAGTCAGATGGCTAAACCACCACAGCACCGAGTCCAGATTTAGTTTACAGTTATATAATAGAAGGACTATATATCAGCTAGTACAAATAAAACCCAGTTACTGATTGTGACCGTTTCATTCAGTCATCACATTACTAAAAATTTGATATGGTTGATAATCGGAGCATGAATTAGTCATTTTCAATATGGTTTGCTGTAATAATAATAAAATTATAGCAGTTATGGAATATGTATCTATTGTATGCTATTTTTGTTTGCTATTTACAGTACACCAACTTTTGGTATAATATTGAACACAAGCTTACAAGTGACAAAGGATATACACTTGGTGCAAGAACGTCATTAAGGATTCCAAAATTGAAAGCGGTATGTATATAATCAAAGAGTTGAACTAGTGTTTTCATGTTTAGCATGACACCCCACCATGTCTCAACAGTCTAGTGCCATCTTGTCCTGATCAGCGCCAAGTTGCCCAAAAATTACCTATAATAATTCTTAGATTATCTTTTCCACCCAACTTGATTTTTTATTGGACCCAAAAATATTTTTGCTTAATGTTTGGTATTTCCAAGAAAAATGCAAAATTAAATTTCACCCCCACACACTGTCCTTCATTTTAAAAATCATTTGGATGAAAATCTAGAATTTATTTTATAATGACCCTATACCTAAACGACTTGCCACCTCCCCCTTCACATATCTTTCATTATTAATTTTAGTTAATAAAATATCCTTGTTACTTTTTTTTAATAATACATTTATTAAAGCCAGCATGCATTAATTTAAGTTAATTTTAATTAAACTTCTCTGTAATGAAGAAATATGTGACAATGATAAAACTGCCCCCAAAGTGTTTAGTCTACGATGCCTTGCCAAATTTCTAGGAAAACAAACTTGAACATTTAATGTTTTACATGTAGTACATGTAGAGTATTTCCGTGAAAATTATTCAAAAGTAGCTAATTTAAACGAAAATATATTAGCCAAATACTAAAAGTTGTAACCATTTTGTTTAAAGATTAGCAATTGGCTAATTTGGATATGCAGAGCAGGGTGAACCCTGTTGATCCCCATTGGTAGACCAATTCAGTTGTTTTTTTATTCAATTATCAGAGCCTATGGTTTGTGATATTGTGGAAAGTGCATATATAAAAGAAGTCTTACTGCTATGATGGAAGTGGGCTTCTTTTGTAGGCCAAGCTACAATGATTGCATGTTGAAACCTTTCAAAAATGCTCTTGCTTAAACAGTGTTACTTAGCAAGTATTCCTTTCCTTTTCTGCCCAGCATCATTTTAAAACAAACAATCTTTTCCTACCCAGTATCATCTTAAAACAAACATTCTTTTCTTACCCAGTATCATCTTAAAACAAACATTCATTTCCTACCCAGCATCATCTTAAAACAAACATTATTTTCCTACCCAGCATCATCTTAAAACAAACATTCTTTTCCTACCCAGCATCATTTTAAAACAAACATTCTTTTCCTACCCAGCATCATCTTAAAACAAACATTCTTTTCCTACCCAGCATCATCTTAAAACAAACATTATTTATTTCTATTACAATATCAGACTGGTAGGAGCAGATCAACATTTCAAAGATGGCTGCAAATACATGTTAATAAATCACCGTTCAAAGTCTGTGGTTTCATTGTGTTGATAGTGTTGTTTGCACTTTTTTCTTGAATGAATATCCATATTAAATATTAATTTAAGCTTTATATATATATATACACAAGAGTGGGCTGTGTTTTTGTGGGGGTTTTTGTTGTTCGTTTTTTTGGGGGGTGGGGGGTGGGTGGGGAAGTTTACACACTGACCTTTCACACTATGAAAGTGAGTGCTACAGAGCTGTTATAATTTAAAACTACTTGGTTTCAGGTTCTCGGACCATGTCCCACCCAGTATCAGCAGCACTGGAGTGACCCCAAGGAAATCCCCCCAGCAAAGAAACCCTTTGAACAAAGCAGTGAAAGATTTCCGCTGACCAGGAAAGAAGTACATGATGTGGTTCCTGGGTATGTTGCACATATACACATATAATCACATAAGATACACCATACAACAGAAATGGACATATTACTCGATGAAATATATATTTTGAAAAATTAACACACACACACACACACACACACACACACACACACACAAAACAACCCCCCAAAAACCCAACAATATTTAGTTATTATTATTTGTATATTTTGATATTTGGCCTTGGTAGATCCAATGTACATGATTTCATGATAGTTTAATATTTGACCTTTGTAGACCAATCACCTGTAACTGTGGTAAATTATTTTAATTTGGCTTTTATGTAATAGTGTTTTGTAAATAACAAAAATTTTCTACTTTAATATGCAGTTTGTAAAAACATTGGTCAGTATATAAATAAAAACCCATAGTGAAGAGTGTTGTCTGCCTGTGGAGTTTGAAATAATATTTTCTTCATTAGTTTATCCTACTAAACTATATTTGATTATTTTTCTGTTAATCTGTCTCTCTACTATTTTGTTAGCTAAGGCATGTATTTGTAATGTCATACAGGTTTTGGGTTGTGAGCTAAAGAATATGACTTTTTAAATCACCCATTTCATACAACATAATGTACCGTACATGTAATTTAATTTTAAAAAATTTGGGGGGGGGGGGGGGGGGGTCTTATTTTGGGGTTTTTTTTTTTTTTTTTACATAAATGTACACACAATATTAAGCTCATTTATACTAATGAAAGGGAAAACAAGTACCATCTGTCAAATTATTGTTCTAAAGATATAAAAATTAAAATTTATTGTTAGATATGTACATGTGCTTGCTTTAGCAAAAGTGTCTTGTATTAAAGTAATGTAACAATTTAATGTTGCAGACATGCGCATATGCTCTTCCCTGGTAGGTCATATGTATTTTTTTTCTTTACAGTCCTGGCACATATGAGAGTGAAATTGCTGCCAGTCGGAAAGTCCAGTGGCACCAGTCGTTTGGCGGTCCCCCAATTCTTCTTCCCCCAGTCTCTGTGACCAGTACAATAGAGAAAAACACAGACAAGGTACATTCCACATACCACTAGTGTGTATCATTCTTCATTTACTGTATTATAAATTTTTTTTAGTAATTTTTATACTGGTAACAAGACGGTCTTAAATTGTTTATGGTCATCATAAATTAACTAATGGTTATGCCATCGACTCTTTTTGACATTTAATAAAGACTAGTATAATTATTTGAAACACATACCTACTTTACATTATTAATAATGTTGATTGTTCTCCTTGTTATCAAATGATCATAAATAGTATAATGTAGAACCACTTTCCTCATTATTTTATTTGGATTTTGTAATAGTATATTTTATCATGTTATAGCTTTAGATTTAATTACATAGGCCCTAATATAATATGTGCCATTTTTACTTATCTCAACTTATAGTAGCCCTTATTTCTATTTTGAAATGCAGGTATTTGTTATATAAATCTACATACACTACATAATATGTTTCTATAAAAAAATATTTGGGGCAGGGTTTTGCAAATACGGTAAAAATCGGTCTAAACCAGATCACGCAGGGGACCAAATATTTATCTGATTTAGACATCCGGTGTTTAGAGGGCCGCGTTTTAGAATTTATGAAGTTCTGGGCCCTGTTCCACGAAGCGATCTTAGCTCTAAGATCAACTTAAGTGCATAGGGTAGCTATGCACCTAAGGTAATCTTATGGCTAAGATTGCTTCGTGGAACGGGGCCCTGGACCATGGCCAGTTTTGACAATATCATGGTTAGTTCAGGGTCCAGTTTCATGGTACCTATATTTTCTTACCATACGTGTTGTCAAGCCATTCAATGTACAGGTCTAAAATTCAAATATGACTTTTACTTTTTTGTATTTTCAGTTGTTCAGTACAAAAGAAGAAAAGAAATATCACCGGAAACTTGCATATTTGAAACTGTACTATGAATGAACTTGTGATCAGCACGGACACATTGGACATTCATTTATGCTGTTGTTAATTCCATGGATACCATATCCCTGCTCAAAAGTACGGACAGTGCTTGGATGCAAGTAATTCAAGTACAACTACACCATGGTTGCAATTAAATCCATTTGTATGCTTTTTACCTATAAACTGATACATGCCGATTTTTTTTTAATGTAAATCAGATATTTTGCACCATATATGGAATTCCTTACAAACTATACAAATTGACAAAAAATGATGTCAAGTTTGAAAGACGTCTCTTGTAATACATGGAAATAAAAACAATTGTCAGTGTACTATACATAAAGGTTTGCAAAAATGGAGGACTACTCAACATTCAAAGGAAGTGTACTGCATTCTGTGATACGTATATATAAATGTAATAAAATGTTTAATATACTAATACTTACATTTGCATATTATATTTGTTGATTTTTTTTTTTTAATATGTATTTTTTAATATGTTTAGTATTTTCATCTTAAAGACACATTTATACACTAGAAATTTAGTCATTCATGCTTGACGTATTGTACATGTTTAACATGAATTATAACAATCTCTCCATACACTACCAGTTGTTTAGCACTTAACAACATTTAAAAATAAAAACATACAGAGATTGATATAATCATTTTAAAATAATTTCTTAATGGTTTATTTTATATATTTAGCATATTTGTTACAAAGCAATCATGAGGAATTGTTATTATTGCAGAATAATTACAATACAAATACAAAAAAGTGCCATTTTTAATTGGTTTAATAGATTATCTGCCTACTGATATCAAAATAAGGAAAGTTAACAGTTAACATGGCAATTTTGCATTCAATAATGGCACTTTTATGTAAAGGGAAGTGTGTACTTTTAAAACGGAGTATACTGCAAGAAGTGTTACTGTATTTTATTCAATAAAATGTACAAAATATACTTAGATTTGTGTAGATTAGTAGCACAAAAATGTACAAACAAATGTGTGCAATTGTCAAATGTGATGGAATAAATATAAATGTTCAACAAAGCTGATTTGTTTTTACTTAATTTTGTAGCTGCTCAACATCATAATCTGACAGAATGGTTTGTTCATACTAGACAATATCGGTTTTGGGCACCAGGATTAACCAAAACAAAGAACTAAAACTTTCATATCAATTGTGTTAATATTTAAGTATTTAAAAAAGATTATCCAAAACAAAATTGGTGATGCACCATTCTTAAATTTCAATGGTCAGTGCTTTCAGGATGGGACATCCAATGTGTCCAATGGTCTTTCATCTTGAGCATCCATAGCATTTGGAAAAGTTCACTGGACCGGGTTTTGCAATGAATGTTAAATGAATCATGAGCAGGTGTTTGTTACTAAACCAGTGTACTGAAGGCAAACCAGTTTCCTGTATACTCTTCAAAATGGCAAAAAGATTCATATACTGCATCAAAAGTATCGGCTATTGGATGTCAAACATCTGGTAATCTTTGTCATGTACTGGAGGAAACCTGCTGGGCAATTCCACGGTTATTCGCGTTACATTTTTACCAGACATTCTTTTGATTTGCTCAGGATTAATAATTATACATTCAACACTTACTTTCTTTATTACATTTTATTAGTTAAATAATCAATGTATATTATAAAAAAATAAAAAAAACGGAAATATGATGATTAGTTTTCATACTGTGAATGTGTAAACATCGGTTACATTACAAAAAAAGGACATGACAAAAAATTAACACACTTAAAATCCAAAGTCTCCTCATACTGTAACAGTTATGATAAAAGTGGATATATTGGTGTATAGCTATGGTGTTTAGGTATCTTTATATGATAAGAGTTTTGAAACTGTACAATTAATACATTTTTGGTTATCAAAATGGTCTGTTACTCGTGTTACGGTTACTCGCGTTACAATTTGTCCCGTTTGGTATTGCCTAAAAAAAAAAAGATTTTGAAGAAAAATATCAGTTTTTAAATGTCAACTTTTATTGAAAGAAACATCAGAAAGCCACACAAATCAACTGGGTAAATATTACCAACAAATTAAACTTGTACGTTAAACAATGAATAAATTAACCATTTTCAGGAATTAATGTCAGTTTTTAGGAAATTGAAATTTGACTTAAAACAACACTCTAAAAATAAGTAGAAAATATGAAATGTCCATGACTATTGGCAATATCAGGTTTGTCTAGAGCCTTAATCATTTTATTCCTCATGTAGTAAATGCTGTCTCACTTATTTGACCATTTCTAATAACCGATGTCAATCACTTCTCCTGGAAACAATGTCCCGTCATTCAACAACATACCAGTCACCAACCATGATTTCAGAATCTTGCAAATTTGGGACTCTGTACTGTCCTTTAAAAGGGTGAATGGCATATTCATTCAAAAGTGCTACTACAGGCCCTGAAATTGACGTGTGCACCTCATGAAAACAACCAATTCCAAATCAGTGCCATTCACTCTTTCAAAGGATAGTACAGAGTGGAATGATATTGCCAACAGTCGTGCACATTTCACATTTTCTTTTGGAGTTTTGTTTTAATTCAAATTTCAATTTTCTAAAAATTTACATTAATTCCTGAAAATGGTTAATTTATTAATTGTTTAACTTATTGTAAGTTTAATTTGTTGGTAACATTTACCAAGTTGATTTGTGTGGCTTTCTGATGTTTCTTTCAATAAAAGTTTGACATTTAAAAACTTATTTTTCTTTAAAATCTTTTTTTTTTTAGCCATTACCAAATAGCGGACAAATTGTAATGTGAGTAACCAACTATTTTGATAACCAAAAATGTATTACATGTAATTGTACAATTTCAAAACTCTTATCATATAAAGATACCTAAACACCATAGCTATAGTATACACCAATATATCCACGTTTATCATAGCTACTGTTACAGTATGAGGAGACTTAATTTTTTGTCATGTCCTTTTTTTGTAACGCGAGTAACCGATGTTTACATATTCACAATATAAAAACTAATCATCATATTTCCTTCTTCTATTTTTTATAATATACATTGATTATTTAACTAATAAAATGTAATAAAGAAAATAAGTGTTGAACATATAATTATTAATCCTGAACACATCTTTGTTGGCCAATAAACAAATAAACAAACAAAAAACAAGAAAGAAAAAAACCCACAGGCGTCACATCTTTTTTCGAATAATATTTGTAATGTCTATACCGTACATGTAGGTATTTTCTCTATTTTCGGGTGGTAACTTTAAATTAAGCAGCCAATAAAAAAAATAAAAAAAAAATAAAAAAAAATAATAATAAAAAAGAAAAGAAAAAAGAAACAGTAAATTACTTTGCGGCGCTTATGTGACAGAAAGGTGGGATTAGTAATTTTCTTACCCGTTATTAGAGCTACAAAGTAAGCCTACGTGCACAGTAAAACAGATTGACACAGTATATCTCTTAGATTAGGCATACATGACGATATATAACACATAGCCCTGTTTTTGAGAATTTGAGAATCCGTGTATCAGATATGTATCAGACATAAACTAGTGGTCACTTACTCTTATCTAAATCTACGTTCCTTGAAGACAAACCATATTTTTAAGGGATGGGCACATATATTTAATAGGACGTTTACATATATTCTATGCAGGTATTTGAAATGTTATACTTTTCACCTGTTTCAAACCACAAGTATCCCCTAAACAATGACGTCAGATATGTTATAGTAACATTATATAATCTTTATATAAGAATAAGAATAATTTATTTGCATAACACCCGAATATGGGCAGAGCAAAAATAACAATATAATATACATTTATCTGCAGTAACAATAACATAAATATACATTAATTACTTATGTAACTATAGTATTTGTATTAGGGGATTCTGTTTGGGGGTACCTGTGCTCCAAACCAGTTCGTTATTACAAATACCTGGACTGTTTATGAATTGGTATCAGGAAAACAGTTTTATTATAAATGTAATTCAGATCGGGTGGCATAACATTTTCCGTCACTTTAGCAAAATACAGTCTGGTAACCACAGAGTAGACCATTCCGTTCAACAGGCGGCATACATACCTGGTTATTTGTTAGCGAAATGCTTCATTTTACATCACCAAGGTTACACTCAACTCCAAAACTCAACTAATTGTAATAATCTATTATTTGTCCACACTGATAAGTATCAGCCTTTCAAAAAAAGAGTCAATAGAGATATATGTAGTTACCATTCGTGAGCCAGTTGTTAATCGCTCATTACAAATTTAAAGCTATCTCCTATAAGGTATGAGATCAAAGACAGATGACATCTACACAGTATTAAATGATGACTATGAAGAGTGGGGCCTCATTAAAGTCAATCGTCACGAACGTGTACACATGCAGTTCTGTAAACAAATCTTAGATTTAAAACGAAGCACATCACACATGATAGTATATTATAAACTAGTCCGTTTCCCCCTTATATAAGCCGAAATATCCGCATTGTAAAAATATTGATTAAAACCAATAAACGCCGATAACTTGTTGATGAATGTATAATAAAAGTACACACAACTGTGTAGCTGGGTCAGTCAAGTGCGGGATTTATTGTTCAACATTTTCATCACGGTTAACAGAAGTGCTGAGAAATGTGTTTCTTCACAGCAGATGTAATATAAAAATAAATGGTAGAATCAACTCTGTAATATCAATGGTGTAAAGAACAATTACCATTTCATCATAGTCTTAGAGTATTTATGAGGCAGATACATTAAACCAAAACAAATCATATCATATCTTTGCACAATACAGTCGAAAATATATTACGCAAATTATTTAATAGATTATTGCTTCCATGATCTAACATAAAGTGGAGATTCGTAACATGTAGGATTACTGCCACCCCCAAGAGTAGCTTAGAAAACCCACATTTCCTTTACAATAAACCATCAATATATAAATTAAATCAACTACTGTCCATTGATAACACGACAGTCGATTAAACTATGTGGATTTCTGATTAAGCTACCAAATACAAAACAGATCATCACACGTGAACATGGAGTGTATACATGTGCAAATATTACATAAATGTAAGCTACACATTTACTACTGATGTACAATACATTAATTTCTATATTTTTCTTAGTGTATATCTTGCACGTTTGTGAACATCATTATAGTCTGTATATAATATCTTCATGTCGCGATCGAGATCGGAATGGACGTGCACGAATCTTCAATCGATTTACGCACGTTAACACAGTTTTGGTTAGTTGGTATACATGTCCATCTTACGCCTATAAACTGGAGATCTAGGCTGGATGAGAGTTTAATCATATTTGTTGATAATATTAAATGTTTGCCAATATGCTGCCTTGTTCTTCATATTTAGAATGAATATTTAAATTTCATTAACAAAAGGAAACTGATCGATTATTTATATGATTATTTATTGGTGGTCGAAAAATACACAGAACCAATGCGTAGCCAGCATGAGGCATACGAGGCGCTTGCCTCTTCTGAAATTTCCCCAGATTTATTTTATTTTTCCCCATGACATTGATATTTATTTTAAAGATCTGGGTTTTCCTCGGCGTTTTTTCCTCTCTGGCTATGCCCCAGAGAACATATTTCATTGATTTTAATTATGAAATTGAGGTTTGATGTACTTGAGAAAGCCAGAATTAGGGTTGCAGACTTAAATCGTTTGGATGGATACATAAAATACCTTGAAATTATAGCATCAAAATCTCATTTATTTTTCCCGACCAGGTTCATTTATCTTCTCCTGGTAACAAATGCACAATTTTTGAGTGCTTTGTAACTGCCGCCGATAATGTATATCATTAATGTGGAGAAGTCGGTCCATTGCAGTTTTGTGGGTAGCCGCTGGCTGACATGGCATATATACAACTGGCCACGGCGCGGTTCTGTTGGCGGTGGCTGAGACCCGCATGGTGACTAGATCTCGCCATGTGGCAGTTTCTCGCTCAACAACAGTACCGTTTATTTATTTATGTATTTATTTATTTGGATTTTATTTGAATTGGATTTTGCTATATTTTCATTGATGATTTATTTGCATATTTTCGACAGGTGTATATCTGGTTCCAGTGTACACTGTTGCTCAATTTATCTATTTATCTATTAGTGTTCATTTATTTATATTTGGGTTGCCCAAATGCCCTATTTTCGGGTGGTAACCTTAAATTAAGCCGTGGCCAATTCAGCCAATAAACACAATATTTTGAATTGTTATCTTTGATAATAACATTTAATCTTTCTATTAAATGAAGTTATGTAACGACAGTGTATGCAACATGTAGGTATTAGATATGCTATTACATGTATGCAACCTGTATTTGATTGTATAAAGCATAATTTATGTATTATTGCCTAAAGAAATATGCTTTTATTGTATTTATTTGTCAAAATAATAGGCGCCTATTCAGTGATATCTTTTTGGCAACAACCTCAATGACAATTTGGTTTTTTTTATCCAAGAACTTCAGTCTTTGTCCGCTTCGTCGTGGAATTACCCTGCTACATTTTCCATTAGTAGCAAGGAATCTTTATATGTACCATCCCACAGACAGGATAGCACATACCATGACCTTTGATAAACCAGTTGTGCACTGGCTGGAATGAGAAATAGCCCAATATGCCTACTGACCAACCACGCATCAAGCAATTGTTTACCGCTGGGCTATGTCATGTCCTGGTTGTCAGTAAAGAGTTTCGACAATAATAAATAAACTAACTACTGGTTTGCGGGTCTATCAACAAAGGTTAAACAAATATATCACAAACACAGTGGAATATGTAACAAATGGCTTTAATACATCAACCATTATTACCAGTCACAGTGGACTACTCATACTTAACATTTCTTTCTCACAGAATATACATTTCAAAAACAAAATCATGACAATTTACAAATGGATTTGTTTTTCCCCTCGCTCTCTTCAGAAATAAAGATATCTGTTGAACAATACTGTCCATTAAAACCCCCAATGATAATGTAGGTTTAATATACCTTGCAATGAGATCGGTATATTCAATCAGGACCTGCAGTAATCAACTATTGAATTAACATAGTTTTTTCAATCTCACCCACCCCCAAACAATTAACAGAAAAAAAAAATCTCTACATCCCTAGGCCACATCTTTATTGCAATAAAGATTAAATAAGATTTGTTTGGAAATGGAATGCTCTACAGCTTTTTTTGTTGTGAGTCTTCAATTTTTTTGTAGTCCCAACAAAATGAAATGTATATTAAAAAAAACCCTGTATATAGTCTATTTTTGCAGCCACAAAAGTATAATAAACCGAAAAAAACCCAAGGGATCTCTCTTAATTCACAAGATCTTCAGATCAGGTAACTTACCAAGGTAATAGGCACTTAATTTCTATTTGATAAAGGCAGTTGAGTCAAATACATGTATCATAAAATAACAATGTATACAAATCATATTGTTACCATAGTACCCACTCCTGTATTTAAAAGCAAGTATCAATAATACTCATTGTAGCACTTTTTACATTTAAACATCATCAAAACTTTTCCGTAAGCAAAAACACTCTCCTGAAATGTGCAGGACGAGCAATCACACAAAGTTTGCTGCTCTCCCAAAACTTTCGTAGCGTGAGTGGAAGGGAATGTGAGTGACCATTCTCCTTTCCAGGCAAAAATATACTTGGCACAGTTACTGACATTATAGTGCATTACCAAGCTGCTAACTAGTTCAACATTTACAGTAAAATCATAAATTATACTATCTGTATGTTTTTAAAACTCTGAATGTTTTACATTCTTTTCTTACTGGTGTTTAAGAATTCAGGTTAAAAAAATAAAAAATCCTCTTCAGTTTCTTGTTTGTTTTGTCACAGGTGGGTGTAGGATTCTTCTTTTTTTATTAATAATAATTTTATTGTTTGAATACTATAAAAGAATGGAGCAAAAGAAAATTCTTTAAAATTAAAAAACAAATGGCATCCATTTTTTGGTTATTAACACATTAGCAATCAGAATGCTTATATGGGCAGAATGACACCCTACCTTGTTTATAATTACAAATAAATTGTAAATATATCAAGAAAAGTAATCAATTGATGGCAAATTATTAGATCTGATGTAAAATATATATTAAAAGCCATTCATGAACATTCTTTCTGGCTATTAAGCAAACAGTTGTAAACTTCAAATTTAATTTACTTATCCCAGTATGCTCCACATTGTAGTTGGTGTTCATCTTTAGGAAAAAATCCAATTAACTGTCTGAAATTTGGTAGACAGACCAATTACTTTCACAATATTTTTCCTTTGTATTATTGTCACTGAAATAAATGTTTGAACAAATAACATTCTGTCCATTAAGTGAATGCAACACATTTCCTGCCAGTAATCTGAATTCTTATGCTGGTATATAATACATATCTAATATTTATTACAAAAAGACAATGTTTGTCTTAAATCTTCTAATCAATCCATTCTTTCAGATAAACAAACAAATAAAAGAAAATCCCATTTTCATACATTTGATTTTAGAATGTTTTGTTCACAGATTCACTTTTTAACAAATTTAACAACATGAAACTTGCTGCCTTTTTTGTAATTTGAGCAAAATGTAGTTTTTATACATTATATGTACAGTTTTTATACATTATATGTTCAGTATCTACAATTCAAATATAACTTAGATTTTTCTTCATTCCTGGAACTTGTGAACAGCATCAATATGATATAACCTCCTCAAAATGTCCATAATAGTTGTAACAGAATATTGTTAAATTCCTCAGTATTGTTCCCATTCCAGTATGATGTACTCAGTAACAAAATGATAACAATAATATCAAGAATAAACATTTTAAAAAGTTATTGCACAAGATTCTATTTCAATGAAGAAGTTCTTCAATGTCATTCATTAATTCTGCATCATCGATCTTATCACAGTCCAAATCTCCTTCGACAGGAAATTCGTGAAAATTTAGTAAATCGTCATCATCTTCTAGCAGTGATAACCGTATCTTGTTTGTGGATGGACTGAAATAACACAAGAAAAAAGAATCAAACACTGATATACGCACTTCTCGTATAATGTAAAAATCAACTTTATAGCATATTTTACACATTTTAACATAAGTAGTGCATCTATAGCAAAATATATCCACCATGTCAACAGGCCAGTATTTGGTAGTGTTTGGTTTCAACTCTGGTTTCACTACATGATTTGTTCTTTCATCATGGACCACAGATTTTAAATGAGCATTATATAGAATTAATTGTCTTGTCTACCATAAATTGGGTTGGTGTTTAAATTTTAATTAAAACAATGTTTTAATTCATGATCAAAAATCACACACAAAAAAACAAAAACAAAACCCCAAACATTATAGATCTAGCTGTATTTAGAAAACCGTAATACATTCACAAATTAATTTTACATTATTTAACATGCACTCATTGATGCAACTATGAACCAAGTTTCCTTGAGTTGGGACTTATTGTCTGAACAAAACATTTAGTCATTTGTAAGTTGCTATGGGGCGACCGGTAAATATAAAAGTTGTGTCTAGCAGAGGGCATGCCTACCTGTCCACTCACCCCGAGCAATACCAGTGTTTACTGTGAGGTGTTAGCTCTATACAGAATGATACGGATACATTCAAGATAAAAATAAGGGTCCAAGTGTAAAAAATAAATACCTTTCAGTATCTATGTTTGAAGACAGTTGTCTGGTGACTGACTTCGATGAAGAGTTTTCTCTTGTTTCTGTAGTGCCACAAGAAATATCTATTCTCTCATGAATTGCACTTGGTGTCACTATAACACTAGACTGAGCCTTTACAGTGCAAGCGTCAGACACAATGTTAGCATCCGTGTCAGCCACAGATGGGGCAGTTCTGTCAGTGGGACTGGATCGCAGCGGAGAAACTTGAAATGGGGAAGGTGTGTTTTGGATGATCGGCTGTAATGGTTTAACCGACGCCAGTTTTTTGTTTT
This sequence comes from Gigantopelta aegis, assembly GCF_016097555.1. Classification (NCBI taxonomy): domain Eukaryota; kingdom Metazoa; phylum Mollusca; class Gastropoda; order Neomphalida; family Peltospiridae; genus Gigantopelta; species Gigantopelta aegis. The sequence goes on along the minus strand of NC_054707.1, from coordinate 50,016,454 downwards.
TCACAGTTTCTTGAGAGATTCGAGTGGCTATAGCTGTTACTTGGGACTTGGATGATGCCGAGTCTGAAAAGGAGACAAAGCAAGACCTGTTAGTACATATATTTAAAATAAAGACATTTATGATCTGTATTAAAAAGCAGAAACCTCATCATATGTGCTTCTTCACACTATGTTATTTCTGAGAAAACAAGAGTATGCAGACACAAAATGTAAGAGAAAAAAAGCAAGCCCCAAAGGACTATGATCACATTTACCTACATAATGATATTTTTAGTTTTAAACTGCTAACCGTATCACAAACTCGACAAGTGAGAATACTGGGCCCAACAAATGTTCAAAGGGCCATAACTCAAGAAAGTCGAATTTATCTATAACTTTATATGATAAAGCTACACACAAAATTTTGGCTCAATATTTTGAGACATTGCAGGAAACATTCCAGAAAAATATATGTGAGGCAGACAACCAAATAGGCAAATAGACATACAGATGGACAGACAGAGACAAAATCTATAGGCCTCTTGAGTTGGGACTGTTATGTGGACTAAGAATATAGTAACTTGATCTCAAATCTATTATTAAAGAGGTGGAAATGTTTGATTACCTTTATCATCCAAGTCAAATACAATAGGCCTTATGTTAGCTTTCTGTTTGACTTTGTCACCATTCATGGCAGCCATCTGTTCAAGTCGTTTCATCCTTTTCTCTTCCATTATCTGGGCAAAGCTCTTTATCTCAACAGCTTTGGCTGGCTGGAAGTAACAAAAAACATTAACAAATTAGTTATTATTATATAAGCATCCAACTGTAATCAACGAGAATTTTTTTTAAAAGTAGTAAAATATGACGTAATTTATTTTAAAAACTTGAAACATGATTTTCACTACTGTTAAATCAATTTTTAGTAAACACACTGTGTTGTTCTGACCAAATGTACAACAAACGATTTCATTATAACTCTAGTTAATATTAACATGCTACTCTTTTTTTTTTTTTTTTATCCCACTGCCCCCTTTCCTTTCTGTCCTGCTACTTTTAATGAATACCTTAGAGCATGAAAAAAACCCCATATTTTCTTAAATAAGATTTTGTAGTATGCTTCTGCATCAGATTTCATACTGGCTAAAAAATGATATTATCACTTGCAGTATTACTATGGAAATGGCAAAAACAAGAAACTGTAAGTGGTAAACTGAAAAAAAAGGGTAAAATAGACAAACAAATTTGGTTTGAAATAATTATCACAAAACTATGTTTGGACAACAAACCTCAGTTTTCTCTACAGCTTTAACAACAGGCGTGGTTTCTGGGGAAATAATGACAGTTTTCCTTACAACAGAAACCTTTCTTGGTGATCCATGTCCTGCAAAAGAAAACCTATGATTTCAAAATCCAACAAAAACTGTATACAGAAGCCATTGGGTGTAGTGAAAAAAGGTAAATCATAGCATTCACCAAGAGGAATATTTTACAACACGCTATACTTTTACAATTGTTAATTTTTTGTAAGTATACATTAATTATAAGCCACAATTAATCTCAGACCAACCTTAAGTCTCCAGTAGTCTTTTATGTATAATGGTTTTGGTGTGTGTTTACTCAAATACATTCAAGTTACTATTTTACTATTTATCATTATTCATTACCTTTATCATAACATTTATACGCAACTTATTCCCATATAACTATATCTTAGTACTCTTCACAATTTCAACTGTTAACAATATGTTAAAGGGAAGGAAATGAATATTTGTTTAAACTATGATTATTTGGTGTCTAATATAAATTATATTGGACCAGAGTATTTGAGTATTAAACTCGACCCAGACAAGAGTACCCGACATTATATGATAATAAGATTAAGGAATAAAGTAAAATAGCATAATGCATTTTAATTCCAGTGCCGAATCATACCACTGTATTGCATTACACACATTCAACTTTAGTTTTCCCACCATGTCTCATAGCTCTACAATGTAACCGGAGGCAGCATATAGCAAAATTACATCAACAAATATACTCCAATGAGAGTGCTCTCCCTTGCACGAGTACTAGAGTCCTGTGCCCGAGTACTGGTAGAGACCCAATAATACAACCGTCATTAACTGGGATGGGTAAAAAGCCTGTTTGGTCTGCTAAAAGCAATTACTGGGTCTTCTGAGGCTGATCAACCCTACAACCCACTGTACCTCGGGCGAGCACTCTACCACTGAACTACATCCCACTCTTCAACATGTACAGCACATACCTGCAGTCTTCAGTGCAGGAGGTGTATATATTTGTCTTTCCTTCTTCAAAGACTTTGTTGTTTGTGCAGTTTCCCGTCGTGTAACTGGAGTATCTGTACCAGTTAGTGTATCGCCCACTGACGAATCTTTTGTCTTCCCATTGCGTGGTTTCTTACTGGCAACTGTATCCAAATCATCATCTTCTTTGTTTAAAATCTTAGTCCGCTCTAAAAGAATAAAATGATCAAAATAGGTGCCCATTATTCATACTTAAACATCTAGAATGTTCATTTGGCAATTCTAGAAATGGGAATAATCGGAATCCAAAATGAGAGAAGCAGATTTCAATTCCAATAGTATTTCTACAATTTCAGACCTGGTTGTGGTGTGAGCAGAATAAAAGATGGAGGATGTTGGTATATGTATGTACATAAGTTAAAAGTGTGTTTTGTTTAACGACACCACTAGAGCACATTGATTTATTAAATCATTGGTTATCGGCTATCAACTATTCAGTAATTTTGATGTAGTCTTAGAGAGGAAACCAACTACATTTTTTCATTAGTAGCAAGGGATCTTTCATAAGCACCATCCCATAGACAGAACAGCACATACCACAGCCTTTGATATATCAGTCGTGGTGCAGTGGCTAGAACAAGAAATAGCCCAATGGGCTCACTGACGGATCGATTCTAGACCAACCGTGCATCATCCGAGCACTTTACCACTGGGCTATGTATAAATACAGTATTATGCACAATTTATGTAGTGTTCTAAAAACAATGGTGGTGATATTTTTTACAAACCAACATAGGGCGACTGTTCCTATTTTGTTCATATGGTGGAATACTAAGAATAGTTCTCACTAAATTCTAACCGCCCAATCGAGCACTCGCACTATTTCTGTAAAAATATTGAATATCTCAGAATACAACATATTTTAATTTTTTTTAATAAATTTGTTTTAATAATAATTACTATTTTCTCACCTTCTTGAGCCGCCCGTTTCTGTTTATTGCGAGATAAAGTCTTCAGTCCAACAAAACCAGCTAACAGAGGTTTCCTGCGAGGCACTGCGGGCTTCGACTCAGCTGAAAAACATACGTTTTAAAACATATTACATATAATTCTCTCCAAAGAAAACTATAACAAGTGATCATCTAAAAAGTAAAATTACTTGACTATCAGGTAAATATATTTAATTTCACAGTATCTGATAGAGTAAGAAAGAGATACACCATTTCTGCAGCACTCTATAGCAATTTACTTTCAATGACATGGCACGTACAGTTTATTGCTATCACTTGGGGTGCATGACGTCAAAGGAAGAATAATCCAAGATATTCCATGCTGTAGATTATTTTTAACACCTCAAAGACTACGATTACATAATGTTCTGTTCTGTCAACTGTAATGTTATCACTGTTTGTCTCCATACTTCCTTCTTATAACCTAAAGAGAAAAAAAAAATAACTCAAAGAATTGTGTTTAACAATACAGTTATAGCAAAACACTTAAAACAACAACTGATCGAATCTAGTTTTTACCAGAAGTTATGGCAGACTGTGCTTTTCTTGCCTTCTCTTGTTTGATTTCTTCCAAGGTCTTCACTACAATACTGTCGATTTCGTCATCACTCGTCTCTGTCAGAGAAACAACACATATAGCTAAAAATCATACTGTGATGAAATTAGAGCTGGTTTCGTGTTTTAATACCTACTGGTAATTACTGGAAAAACACACTGACACCACACTAGAATAAACTTTTTTTTTTTAAAGTTTCACAAAAAATTTTAACAACCTCTTCTACGTTGTCATGGTTACAGGGGTGCAAAAATGAAAAATATTTAACTAGTCACCCTCACCAATAACCAGCAAACTTACTAGTCCATTAGAAAAGTAAATTCAACCTCCTTTTTATTGCAGCTTTTGTTCTATTATATAATGATACTAATTTAAAATGTGGAAAACAAACAAAAATAAAGTATACAGAAAAATATTCAACTGAATATAAATGCTTTATTAGCTTGGTATGGAAAAGGAGGTAAAGTATCTGTAAAGACTGCTGGTTATATTTCTTAACTCGTCCATCAGACATTTTACTCGCATTTAGAGAGTGGACTTGTACTTTTGCACCCTTTACAGTTACATTAAAATCACTGAATGTTTGGCAAGAAGGCAATAGATAAAAAGATCATCATTTTTTGTGCAGAATTAGCACTAGTGGAGTTCCCAATAGCCAATACCTCTAAGCAATAAACAAAAGCACACCATCTGCTATCCAGAAATGGACAGTCCACAAGAAAATGTTTATAGAAACATCTTCTCAAGTGAAAAGAACACCAAATAGAGAAATTCTAATTTACCTGAACTGTCTGAAGACGTTGGTGGTGATTTTTTGATTTCATGTATTCTCTTTGACTTGTTTGCAACAGCAGCTTCCCATCGACTCTGTATGGCAGCAGCTTTATCCGGCTGAGCATCGAACTCTACAGGGGAAGTTCGAAGCACAATGGTCTCTTCCAGAGTTAGAGACTCCTCTGCTCTGGACATCTTGATACCAAGCCGGCTCTTCACATGTTTCTCGGGAGACCCGTGCATCACGTGGATCCCCAGTCGGCTTTTAACAGGAAGAGATCTCTTCTTTTCCAGCGGTTCACCTCCTCCGAGATCAGTGCTTGATTTCGACCCCAAACGTCTCTTCATCGTTTCTGAACAACACAACAGGCTTAATTATATATCTATATGACAATATTCGTTTTGTTAATTAATATAAACCATTTCATTTTCCAAAAGACTAACCCTTCAAAAACATTTCAGTCTGCATTCAGAATGCATTCATGAATAGTAAATAATCAACATGAGATGTAAAACATGAACAAAAATGACCAGACCGTAACATAAAATGTTAGTTAATCCAATTGAGGCCTTTTTGATTATTAAAATCTTAAGCAGCATTTCTAGGTCTACTTAAACTAGTCCAGAACAATCTGACATACTGAACCAATCTACCCATCACACCAAAACAAAATATTGACCGTTTTTGTTGGTATTAAAAACATGATGCCATTTAACAACATTATACCTGATAAAGTTAACTTTGGGACATTCAGCTCCGTGGTTTTATTCATCTTTATCTTTGTGTCTGAAATCATGAATTAAAAAAAAGTTCTCATTAACTTGTAACATTTATCCAGGCCTTTGGATTTCTCGGAAACAATCATTTAACACAATCCACAATTAACCCGATTACTGAAATGGTTTCTGATGGGGTGCAAAGAACCAACAGGTTTGTTTTTCCATAAAATGAAATTATAAGTCCTGTTAGCGTGCTGGAAAAACTGGCGTGGGAAAGAGGAAAATAAGGTTTCGAACCAGTTCAGATTTGACAATAGTCAGACAGGGATGAGATGTCTTCTTTTCCCCAATTATTTTTATACTTAAACAAGAAGAAAAGAAATAATGAACATAAATCGGAGAATAAAACTGCAAGTTGCGGAAATTTGGAATTTTGAATTACAGCAAACAATATCTTGTCTTACTTGGCTTTGGCGGTTCAACATCGTCAATGATGACATTCCGTCTCATTACACCAGGCTTAACTGGAAAAAACATCCAGTAATAAGCTAATTAATAAATATATATTTATTTCCATGCTGTCTTATGCTAACAATAAAGTAATATACCTCAAATCAAAGCAATATTTATCAACACACTTGTACAATTTGTCATGAGATGCACAAATGGTTTATCACTTTTGTAATTGAATCTAGCTTTCTCCACCTGGGATAAGCCTTTCATTATGGATAAAAAATCTAATCACTGTGAATAGGATGTTTGTTGGGGTAAATGCACTGCAGATATGACATGAACAAAATTGAGGGGAGTGATTAATCACTTGTCCAACTTAAGATTATGGGAAGCTATTCGAGGTATTACCATATACTGCAGGGGTGCATAAATGGAAAACATTTCACTAGCCCGCTGGACCAGAACCAATTAAAATTTACTAGCCTGCATAGAGTGAGAGGCATTGGGATGTTTACAGTGGTGATCACGAACAAGTTTAAGCCAGTTCACATATTGCTATTTAATACATACCTTTAAGTAAGTTTTTTTTCTTTTTCTTGTCTTCACTATCTGCATCTGTACAGTCTGTAGCTGCAGATGTAAAATGTATATTAATAATCTCAAACTATCAGAAAATGAGTTAAATAATCGGGCTAATCTTTGGTCTCAATCTATTTTAAATTCATAACTGTGTTTGGGTATGTCACAAGTCAATTTCCTTGTATATGTTTTACTGACAGTGGTGCATTACTTTGTCTGTACAGTATAATACCCTGCTGTTGAGTTCGACATTTAGAATCACACATGCAGTTCGTGCTGGGATTGTTCCATTGCTGGCTGCTTTGATAACCAGTGTGGGTCGTTTTATTCAATTAGATGGACCCGGTTAGCTGCAGGCTTTGCACGTGGCAGGAGAAGTTGTGGTAACCTGTGACTGAGATGTAGGAACTGGTGTGGACAGCTGGGGTGAGTACACTTTTTTAAAGATTATTGTATTTTGGCAGAATAAGTATATCATAAAGTGTATAACGCAAAATTGCACCACACATTGTATATTTGTATTGGTAGGTAGACTGTTATATATTTAGAATGGTGATGAATATTATGCATTGAAACAATTGAATATTATGTATCAGAATAATTAAATGTATGTAGTAGAGTATAGTGTAAGTGCGATTAGTGGTCTTAATAGGAAGCTTATAATTTTTTTAGATATTTGTTTACATTTCATGTTCGAGGTTTTTCGTTATATACTAATCAACAAAAGTAGCGATGTTAGGTTTTACCTATTATGGGTCTGGCAATATGTCTAGCATCTAGAGGTGCACAGTTAATAGTTAAACATGACTATTGTTGATGAAATGAATATTTCAGGTGCATGCAGTTGGAGAACATCGTTGACAAATAATTTAGTGCTCGTGTCCATGGACACATTATTTGTATTTGACCTATTTCTGTTATAGGTTTTATGTTGGTTTTATGAGCTGGAGAAAGGTGAAACTGACGTCACAGCTTTAAGATGGGATTTTGAGTTCGGGATGAACTAAAGTTATTTGGTGGAGCATGTGGAATGGTGAAACGGATCAGTGACCTTGCAGTCATCAACAGAAGCTGTTGGATGACCAGTAAGGATTCAGAGTGAAATTATAACAGTTATAAAGCTTAAAACATTCACATTTAAAACACACCGTGAATGCTTGTGAACGTTTTTTTTAAAATAATTAATTTGATTTTGAAAGACTGCAATAAATGTGTTGTAAAATACATATATATATTTATATTTGTAAATATAGCGGAGTGACAGTAAGTGTTAATTAGTAGAGGCACTGATTTTCCGTGATCGCGGAATCGCAGAAATGCCTATCTGAAACAGAATTCCAGATTTTTTTCCAAAACATTATTTAACTTTAACGCATTTGATTAATTAAAATTTATTTTTCGAACTAGAAACTATGGACACCGACATCTGCCTGTGCTACGCTACGACACTAGTACCTTTGTATGTTACGTCAAATGTTTAATGTAGAGTATCTAGACGTTTTACCAGTCGTGTTTTCTTCGCTTATTCCCGGCGATTTAACGGGAAAAAACTAACATTGTGAGCTAAAATTGTCCGATATTTACTCAAGTGAAAGATATATTATGTTATGTTTGCTTATTAATTTTTAACATTTGTGGCATTGCCATATTTCCAATCTCACAAAGGAATGCAGTAATTGAATATTGTATGCCAGGCTTTGTTCAAAATAAATTATACAAGGTAAGTGGTTTATAGTGTGATCGTATGTAATTATTTTCCTGATCATATCGTAAAGAAAACCGCAAATGTCCGAAGTCTGTCTCGTGGCGTATTCGTGGTTAAATTTAAACCAAAAATAAATACAAACTACTGACATGTTTTGCCTCATTGCATATTTATTTATTTTATACCAGCAATTAATTGCAGTGTGTGTGTGTGTGTGTGTGTGTGTGTGTGTGTGTGTGAAACAAAAACAGAATTTGTTTAATACTGTAACGGAAAAAAACGGAATTTGTTACATTATGAAATAGAAAAGGGAAAAATCTGAAACGGAAAATCAGCGCCTCTAAATTAGTTCTAGGAATTCGGAAACTGTTTCCGCTAATTTTTAAGGTTCAGTGTTCTTGCTGCTCCATTTAAGCGGGGCGGGCTGCCCCGCTATTGCATTTTGCTGCCCTCCTTTCACATTCTCCGCCCTCCTTTATTTTTCTGCACTCATCTTTATTTTCCAGCACCCTACTATATTTTCCAGCACCTATCTCCGCTATTTCCAAATACATACTTTTTTCCACAAATAAAAAAACAACAATCAATCTGCACATTGGACATCAAAGGAAACAAGCCGCACTGTGTACGAAAAAGCAATTGACGAAACATTTAACGACAGTTACCGTAACGTAATTTAACAGTATTTTTAACATTCTCTATTTTGTCCCATACCTGTATCCATTTGTATGTTTAATACACACAATAAAAGTTATACTTTATTTGAGCAATGAAAACATTTAAATTTTTTACGGATTCAGCAATCTTCTGATTGCAAACCCCCCACTTATTTGGCACCAAATTTGTCATGTGATCAGAACAATCATTCCGTCTTTTCTTTCCACTAACTATCGTGATATTTTGTCATCAATTGCAGATATAATTGGTTGTAACTGATGATTTTTACTTTCTGTCATTCTGTTTATTGAGTAGTTATTTATGAAATATTGTAAACTTTTCATTTTGGGGAGATATCACCGCTTATAAAAACAACGTAAGTGGTAGTGTTTATCATTAAAATAATTTATCTTGGGTGCCAAATAATATATACACAGCCTTTACAAAAAAAAAAAAAACTACTTTTAATCAGCTGGCAATAATATTTTATCACAGCGATAGATTCATTCGATAGAGATGGAAACAAAAAATGTATTAGACATTAGGGGATCACTTTACAAACATATTTATTGTTTTTCGTATATCTTGAAATCATTATTAAAATAATATTAAAACTGATCGGTTCAGCAAAACCGGAACTGCCCGTGAATGTCAGACCGATAACATCTTCAGTTCAATTAAAAACGAGTCTGCTTGCATTTCGTCTAAATGTTTTTGCTTTTTTGTAGGCAAAGTCTACCAACACACAACAATATGGTAACCAAGCCCCCCCCCCCCCACCAAACTTTTTTTAATTTATATTTTTGCTTTTCGTTTTTGGGTTTTTTTTTTTTTAAGGGTGTGGTGCCGCGCAGCCGCCCTCCTTTAATTTCACCAAACGAGAACACTGAGGTTGTAAATACATTTATTTAATTTAAGCAGATTTGTTTGTTGTCATTTTTGTTAAGAAATTCAGGTAGTAACTGAGTCAGTCCTTGGTCATACCTGGTTGTGAAACAGTATTTGATACAAAATATAAACAGCATATCAGAATGTTCATTTAAGAAAATGGAAGGTACAAATTATATATTCTTTATATTACTACTGTATTCAGCAAGCATTTTCCTTTTTTTGAATGATGAATGATCTCTGTACAATTTCAGTTTTTTTACATGTTCTAGTAATAGTCATGAATACATCAAATATTCTTGCAATTATCAAAGAAACCGAGGGACTTACTTTTAAGTGAAATTACCCTACCATTACAACTTTATGACTTTTTTTTTTCATTACCTATTGTAGTTACTTCTACAGAGTGGAAGGCTATTGAGCTGTCATTAGGCCGTTTTAACTTGCATACAGTATCATTATTTCCTTCTTACCACATACAGGGCATTCACCAAGTCATATTTTCTGACATTGGCTGGATATAATAACAGATCAATCGAAAATTTATTTACTCAAAGTAATAATCAATTTATTTTGTTGTTCTTCTGTGAGATAGACCTTTGACTTTTGTTTTCAAAAAGTATTTTTCGGAGAGTATTTTCGCTTGCCAACAACGGCGAAACATCAGTTATTTTGAAGAATCGACAGCTAACTTTGACAACTAATTTAATAATAAATTTGATCATTTTACCAACAACAAAACACTAATTAGGAACAATCACATGTAAATACAGGCCATCTAGTCGCAAACATAAAAGTAATCTTCAACTTAATCAATTTATTTCTGTTGTGTTAAACATTAACTGTCCTAAAATTAAAAATTAAAATAATACTAACACTTTCACAAATAAAATTTGTTTTGTTCTTATACATGTTTTAAACAGGGGTGGGAATTGGTGAATTGTAAAAAAGAGGAAATCTAGAGGGGTCTGGGGTGGTGAACTGTAAAAAAAGAGGAAATCTAGAGAGGTCCGGGGGCAAGAATGATTAAAATGTGAGGAAACGCAACGTTCCATGAGAGGAAAACCGCGGATCCAAGGAGAATTCGCACCCGTTTACGGAAAATTATATTTTTTGGTTAGTATTACACAAAGATTTACTATTTTCGGTTAAACCGAGATTTGAGCATTTTACATAGTATTTAATGAACTAATACACACCGTGTACATGGATACGCCTTTCCTTCAGTGCAGCCTCCTTTTGTCGCTTCACTTTCAGTTCAGCTAGGTAGGCTTTGCGCAATAACACAGGATTAACTTTCATCACTGGCTCAACTTCGTGATCAGAATCTAAAATAAAAAGTGTCTAGTATAGAATTTCACTGTCAACATGAACATCAGCTATATAGCAATTATGTATTAAAAATACATACATATTAATCAAGCTAATAGTTTTTACACCTATTACAAATAAGAGGAACAATGTGATACCCTATTTGCAACTCTTAATAAATACGGTTGTGACGGAACATGCTCTTAATTTTGTTTTCGCCTGTGGCGATATTAATTATTTTAGAGGGCCGTGTGCAGTTCCAATATGCACTTAAGCCCAGGGGGGCACTTTGTTACTTAATACCTCTGCACGACGGTCGTCGAGCTCTTCTATTACACACCCAGCCTAAGTGCGCAGGCCATGTGGCCAGTAGTTACGTAATACCTCTGCGAGTTCTGTTTTACAACCAGGGGATTGTCAGCGAACTGGCGACAGCAAGTCTGACCATCTAAGAAAAATATGCCGGCTTGGTCGCTGTGGAAATATCACTTGTAGGTATTTGGTTCCGCGATGTACCCCTAGGCGATATTCGGTTTTATAATAAATAGCTAGGGTTTTAGAGATATCAGGGAGAAACATAGGAAGGCTGCAGGGGAAACGGACGTCGTCCACTGAACGAAATATATAAGTTCAGTCCGGACGTGGTAATTATATATTATTTCTGCTCGGTGTATAACCTTGATGTGAGTGATGTGACTTTAAATATTTTAATACTGTATTATACCAATATTATTTAGACGGTGCTGCCGGTCATCTGACGCAGTAAACTGTAGGCTCATTGTCTAAATTATTAAAGCTTAGCCAGTCATCCTAGAGGACCTAGGTAAACTGTTGGTTATCGTCTTTATTGTGATACGTACCAGTATTATTTCTGTGTTACAAGGTTACTGAATGAGTAGTTAAGGGTTAATTAAAAATTAACCAGTTAGGAATAGAGTTGTAATTCCTTTATTAATTAAGTTCCCCTGGAAGCGTTTCTCAGTTATCACACGTGTGGGTGTTGTGTCACGGTGAAGTGATTACAATATTGTGTAAACTAGACACCTAGAGATTAACTAATTAAGTGATCAGTTCTGGGTTGTTATTATTTGTTGTTGTTAATTAACTACTGCGGCAGTACATTTGTCAGCGTAGTATTAATACAAATTCCAAAGTGTATTGTGTTTTGTTGTGTTTTCTAGTGAACTAAACGTGCTATAATAATATATACTTTATATAAGATCTTATCTCTGATCATACCTAGACGAGCCACACGGGTTTTTGAACTGCCCGTTACAGAGAGATCTAATAGATATACAGTTAGGAGAGATATTTGGATAATCGTGTTTCATTCAGTTACGGGTATTATAGGATCCCTGTGACAACGGTTAACTATAAAAAAAATAACTATGAGTAATTGCCGAATGGATATACCACATTAATTAATGGCCGTTTATTTATACAAAAAAATGGGTAAAATACTAATTAATTCATATCAAGTATGCTGTCTTGGTCACGTTTGAACATTTAAGGTATCTGTATCATATTACAAATTATATTCAAAATATTTTCCATTTAATTAAAGGTAGACCTAGTAAAGCAAAAAAACTTGAACAAATCATGTACCATCAGAAAATGGATTCACAACAATTGGGTCGATCTTTGGGCTGGATCTGTTTTCAAAATCCAGCTGTGGACTGGTGGTGTTTCGGTTGAGTCGTGTGTCAGACAGGGATGTCAGTGCGGTCTTGGGTGTAGCTTTCATCGCCACCAGGGCAGGGTCAGACCTGCGAGTTGTTCCATCAGTCACAGGACTAATAGCCGGTATGCCTGGGGCAATGTTCGCATCTACTATGTTCCTGGGTGGATCTGCCTCAACTGAAATAACAAAATACGATGAAAACAACTTTTCCTATTCTTTATCAAACAGTTTCTCACATTCTTTTTTTTAATCCACTCCAAAATACAATGGAATTACAAATTAAACCAAAAGCTACAAATATTAACACAAATTTAAATATAAAAAGAAAAAAAATATATATGTGTCACAACACATTTATGTAGTGCACCATAGTACAGGAAATATTTTGTTTTTGAAATTTTAATTAGAAACAGTTGCTAATTAATTTTTTTAATTTAATGATTAGCAACTACCATTTAATGTTTGAGATTGTGCAGCGATCTCTGAACATAGCACATTGTGATGTGATACTGAACAAAATGTTCCCTGCACTACTAGACATTTATGGGCATATATAAATGTTGTCCTGCTTTATTTCATTCATGAACATACCTAAATGGCCAAATAGTTTTTACATGTACCTACTTTTAGGAATATATGATGATACAGAAATACCAAACCCACATATTTACTTAACCAGTCAGGGGTACTAGATCTTTTTTCATTCACTTGCCATGAGGCCAGTGGATTTGAAAATTCACTGACCATTGTGAAAAATTCACTTGCTCAATTTCAACTTTTAATAAAACAAAAAACCAGTAAATGAATAATTAACTTTTCAATGTATATTTTGCATACTGAGATCATGTTTAAACAATTTGTCAATTTACACAATATGCAAATAGGCTCATTAGGTATACTTTATGGTTTGTTTAGAAAAGCATGCAAATAATTTAAATCATTTTAAAAGAAAGTTACCTGTCAAAATTTTATAAGAATTGTTTCCACTAAAACGACCTAAGTTTAAAAATAATCAATGTTACCTATTACAACAATTAATAGCATAAAAAAAACAAATGAATATTTTGTCACTTATAAATGAGTATATATTTATTAACTTATGAATGGGAACACCTCTCCCCAAAAATACAACATTAAAAAAAACTACTTTTAGTAGCATGAAGTGTACATGCATTACAGTTACCATAGTTTGACAACCAATAGCCAATGTATTTTTCATGCTGGGGTATTGTTAAACATTTATTCATTCAATTATGTATTACAGTTTCAGGCTTACAACACACACAAAGTGATTTTCCAATGTAATTACTTTGTTAATTTATCTATTTTATGATATTGTATACTAATTATTTTTAGTTTTGATTGATTTATTATTTATGTGATATTTTAGAAATAAAAAATAATTTACACATTTTAAATTTTGCAAATGTAAATAGTGACATGCAACCTTAAAGACTGGTTACCATTTTGCATATTACGCTTACACTGTATTACTATTAATATTAGAGTAACAAATCTTTGGGTTCCAGTGTAAAGAAGAAAATGGTAGCAAACTATGAATGTTTGTTTTTGGTGTTTACACTTTATAACTAGAATAAAATTTACTTCAGTTGGTATATTAGTATCATGGATGAGTCAAAGATTACTGGTAGCCAGCTATTTGTTAGTGAAATACTGCACGTCACAGCATATCGAAAGAAGAGACTTGTATGTTTCTTTTGTTTACGTATAATTGTAGCAGGTTTTGTTTGGGGGGGGGGGGGGGGGAGAGAAAGAGAGAGAGAGAGATATTTTAGGGAGGGGTACCATTAGCCATCAGGATCGCACAAAGTCATTTTTAGTGGCCCCAGTCAAAAAAACACTTGCCCCAGGCCACCGTATTCTAGAACATCTGCCAGTGGAATCTTAAAATTGCTAATAAACGCATTGTAAAATAATTCAGCACATTGTTACTGAACCAGCATTAGAAACAAACATATAAACAAACTGAACTTTAATTGAAAACTACTAACCTGTAGCAGTCTCAGGTTTAGCTTTGAAGTGTTTGAAAATGCAGTTTGGCTTCGTGCATCCGGTCGGCTGGTTCTCCCAGTAGCAGGGGATGTTTCGTCGGTCAACCTGTAAGAAGCCACCAACAGCACAACATGAATACAACTTTAGAGCCAAAGTAGTAAAATGCACTTTGTTTATCTGAATAATCTTACTAATACACCAAATTGTTTACAACTGTTACAATGTTCTTTTCTTCGAAATTTACATATATACAGGTGGCCAATTTCTGTTTGAGCTGCAACAATGTATTCCGTGCACAAAAACAGACTATCTGCTATATGTATTTGGTATCCGGTACCCAAAGAATAAACTATAATGGATGTGTTTTTTGGGGTTTTTTTTTTCTCAATATAATTATTGGCATTTGTGAATAATTATTCATAGTTGAGACCCCATGTTTGTGATATATGTATCATATTCGCCACTTGGTGTATTCATTGCAGCTCATAACAGTTGAACATGTATTTGACAGCGAAGACAAAAATGTTAAAAACAATATAAACTCACAGCTATTTCCATATGTCGGTACATGCAATTCGATCTGAAGCAATGCCCACTCCTCCACAAGGAGCAAGTTGTTTCATTACCAAGGGCAGCCTCTACATGGCGGAAAGGGCAGTTGTCTCCCTGTAAAACATTTTAGATTAAAATAAAATGATTATAACTGAAGAGAAATGACTAATACAATCTAGTAATAATTAATATTTAGATTTATTTGTTCAATTACAATATATATACATTCAAAACAGCGACAGTTTAATAGTCATTTTCTATAGCAAGACCACTTGTGTTATTTCTGTGACATCAATGCCTGTGAAATAATATATACTTGGCCAAAAACGTTTTAACAATTTGGTTAATGTGCTTAAATAACAGAAAACGTGTGACTTTCAAAGTGAATTCAGACACTAACTCATGCATCATTTGTCAGTGTAAGTAATAGGAGAGTTTCAATACAACATGAAATGCGTAACTGTAAACCACTGAATGTTGCTTGGGGGTCCATGCAAGAAAATTTAAAATTTTCCATAATGTGTCAATGTGTGTACAAACCGTGTAATAAAAATTCAAGAGAATATAGTGTGTCATAATACAGAGTGAGGTAGTGGTACCCACCTTATTACACTTGGAGTAGTAGTAGAAGTAGCAGTCATCTCCTGTATCACTCATCCTGTCTGTCAACATATAAATACTTATTCAAATGTTTTCTTCTCCTAAATTAAAATAAATGTATCTTCCTCTTATTAATAAAGTTTTACTTTTTTTTTTTTTTTTTTAAATTTGCTTTTTGGGTTATTTTATTTCCAAAAGTTCAAAAACCAAAATAATCTATTCTCTGATGCCACAAAATGTCCATTGCAATTAACGGAAACAAGTAAATGTGTGTGCTGTAAAACAATTTTTATCACTTTTGTCTTCACGTCTTTTCTATGTCCAGTTTTCAGTTTTAATGGAATAATGAAGTCTTAAAAAGTTGTATCCTTTCTTCACAGACATCTGCAGATAAATCACACAATATCCCAGGATTCCTCACAAAAATGTCCTTTCACAAGATAAATGAATAAAATGTTCGATTCTGGATTATATCAAGATACGGAATTCCTTTGTAACAGGTCAGTGGATATTTCAGCAGAGAGAACAATATAATGTTAGACCCAACTGAAGATTCAGATCAGCTGGTAACACAACAGAAGGTCTGTAAACAAAACACCACAATAAGAAATATATACAGAATTCTGTCTCTAAGCAATGGACATGAAGCTGGCAAGTTGTTGTTATTTCGTTAAGTAAAATAAAATATAGGTCTCGTTGTCCCGTCCATCTTGTAAACAGAATCAAGACACTGGTCTGCCACCCACCCTGCAAAATGAAACGAAAGTAGTCTCAGCACATGAAAAGATATGCACACATTGTGGTGGGGAAACAAGGTATTAATTGCTCCCATAACTAAGATTGTGAGGAGCTATTTTAATTTCTTTTCCATTATCTGTATTAAACATTGTTAATATTCAATATTACTACATGTACTATTAAACCACAAATTTGCAGATGTTAAGGGGTGCTGAAAATTATTCTCCATGAACTAGTTAGGTTTGTGATGGGGAGTAATATCACCTTTTAAAGCCCGAGATCTGTGTGTCTATACATACATGTACATAGTGTTAACACTTTGCTTTAAAACTAAAAATATCCCAGTGTCAATTCAACAAAAGCCCATTATTCACTCAGCTGTTATTAGATATATATATACCAGGGTTTTATCACCTATGTTTCCAAACTCCAATAATCAGCATCATTCCCCACCGTTACTCAAAAGCTATGTCATTTTTATTCCCAATATTTGAGTAAAAAATTCCCAATCAATGTAAATAATTCTCATTTTTTATTATATAAAGGCATATTTTTAAAACAATATATAAGACTAGATATTAATTTAAATAAATACAAGTATATATATATGTATAGTATTAGTCTTTTCGATTCTAACAAGATGTTTTTAAACTGAAAATTCCCAACATTTTGTAAAGCAACGCTAAAATCCCCAAAGTCAAAGCAATGGTTGTCAAGTCAAATTGTACAAATAAAACCCTGTATACAATGACACTGTATATATACTTACTTATGGTACTAAAAATACTTGTTTATAACATCTAAAAGAAACCTGTGACCATATATGTACTTATGTCAATGCAAGGTCTAGATACAATGTATCCAAGGTACAATGGAGATAATCTTGAAGTTAGTCAAAATATTAAATGATTGATCATGATACTGTTGTTCAAAGATCACACTTAATTGCTGGGGACAAATGTAGGTGTGCACACATGTAAAATTAATAAAAAAAGAAATGCTCATTTTATTTTTATAACAATACAAAC
Source organism: Gigantopelta aegis (assembly GCF_016097555.1). Lineage (NCBI taxonomy): Eukaryota > Metazoa > Mollusca > Gastropoda > Neomphalida > Peltospiridae > Gigantopelta > Gigantopelta aegis. Next base: position 49,998,943 of record NC_054707.1, on the reverse strand, counting down.
CACTCAGTATTTTTAACACTATTTTACAGGCCTTGATCTTAAAGGGACACACCCTAGTTACGGCTAGTTGTTAACCATTACGGCGTTGTTTTTCGCTATTAAACCCATTTTTTCACAAATAAAATTGCACTTTACTTACCGTTTATTATTTAGAATATACATTTCCATTCACCTGAAGTGTTTTTTGGTAATCCTGGTGTTTGTAATACCACAAAATGCATTTTTCCTATTTCTGAAAAACGGGCGCACGTTTGAGAAAAAAAAACGTTGAGCAGACAAGGTCTAATCTATTTTTAGACGGGATATTTCCATTTCAATGTCACAGACGTTGGTATACCATGTGACCGTTATCATTTTGGTTCGGTTTGTTTTCTTGTGCACGGTTCGCGTGATCAACATCATTTGTTGTTGTTCATTTGTGAGATTTTTCTTCACAGTTTGTGAACATTTTCAGTAACAATAAAGTTCAGACAAGTAAGTATCTCATTACAAAACGTTACAAACCCTTAAAACCAATAATTTTGCCAAGTCCTACGATATCTGGAGTGGGGATACAACCATGACAGAACAGTTGGAACATGTCCAGGAGTGGTGAAAAGAACGCACCCCAAGTCTGTGAAATTTGTCGTGACGTAGGCATTGTTGTGCTTCGAGCGACATCTACCGGTGACATCAGAATACTAACTTTCAAAATTATTTCAAGCAATTGGGACATGGGGATTCCCATGGTATTTATCGATATAAAACCTGCTTTTTCACTCCATTTAATAAAAACGTGATCTAAGTGTGTTACAGGTTTGTAGATTAACCAAATGATAATTTATTTTCGCTGGATGGAACTAGGGTGTGCGGCTTTAAAAAATTTTTAGTGGTAGCCAGCCGGGCTAACAGGTTATGAAATCTGGTAGCCTCAGTAAAAATGGGTATCCCCATAATTTTAATTTTAAAAATTTAAAGAGAGAAAAAAGCAAAATCAGTTATTTCTAAAAACAAAAGTGTTTAAGCATCTTGATGACTGCGTAGGAACTGGATGTGCCAAAAAATCTAGTAGCCCAGCAGACTACTGTGTTTAGACATCTGGTAGCCCAAATAAGAAATCGGTAGCCAAAACACCCTGGGCTACTGCTAAGGTCGAGTCCTGATTATTATTTGTAAACATTTTGATGCCAACTCTCCATCCACGTCATATAGTAGTCAGTACACGTGTGGTTCGTATTCTTGTAAAAATGAAGAACTAGAAAATGAAGAACTGGTGACTGCAACTATGATTCAGGCATCTGAGAATTTAAACTTTGTGGAACCCATTAAGATTTATGTGTTCAACAACATGCAAGCAAAACAATCATTCTTAAAGGCCTGATATTAGGGCTATGTGTATATTATAGTGACTTACCTGATATATTAAAAACAAGGACCTTGGCTCCAGCATCATCATCACTACCAGCCAGATAACAGAGCTCATGCTACACACGTGGAGCCAGCGTTGACAGGAACACAACACCCCCAATCCATTCCTACCCACCTATGCCTGCCATAAGGAACTTGTGCTATTCTTGAAGCCATTGGTTAAAGGCACACCATAGAGTTCTCCCTCAAGAAACCTCTTCCCCTTCTGCCACCCATACAGCCAGTTGATAGGAACTCCACAGAAGACAACACTCCACCCATTCCCAACCAAAACCCTGTGCCTGCCACAAGGATCTCATATTATTCGTGGAGCCAGCGTAGATAGGCACACCACAGAATTCTCTCTCGAGAACCCACTTCACCCTCCCCACCACCACCCATACACTGTAATCTCATGTTACACACATGGAGCCAGTGTCGATAGGAATAGCACAAAATTATCAAAGATCCAATTCCTCCACCAACCACACAAACTGTAGTGCTTGCCATCATGGATCTCACGCTATACTCATGGTGCCAGAGTTGACAGGAAGAAGACAAAATTATCTTTCAAGGTGCCACTAAGAATATTAAAACATTATCATGCTATACTCTAGGAGCCAGTTGATATAATGATAGAAAACAACCCAATTCTGTCACTGAGCAACTTTCCACACTCCCCACAAACTTCAATGACTGCCTTCAAGGATGTCACTAGCCACCAATGGTAAAAAACAACCCAATTCTCTAGCACTGAGCAACTTTCCACTCCACACAAACTCAATGACTGCCTTCAAGGATGTCACTAGCCACCAATGGTAAAAATAAGCAGACATTTTCACTAGTCCACTGAACAAGTACATATAGAAATCAACTTGTCTGCCAGCATTTTCATTTGTCCAAACAAGTAGTTTTTTCATTCAAGTGCAAAGACAATGTTTTTCATTGCTCAGAATGAAACTGCATTGAACATTTTCACTGGTCCACTGGACAACGATTGGGATATATTTTGATTGTCCAAGCAGATTTTCACTTGCCAGAACAAACATATAACTTCTTACTTCGAACAGTGTACACACATGGAAAAACACCCACAGAATGAACTCACAAGAAGCCACACACACACCCTACCCACACCCACCACCACACACAAACTGCAATGCCTGCCATCAAACATCGCAACTACACACTTAGAGCCAGCATTGATAGAAACACCAGAAATTTACCTCAAGAAGCCACTAACTACCCCACCTCACTAAAACTGCAATGTCCCCAATCAAAGATTTCACCCACCATGGAAACAGCACACTGCAGATTGTTTTGTTTTTCTTAAATGCCATAACCAACCCAAACACCCATTACTTTCATTTAAGCCAAACTTTTTTTCAACAATAAATCAACATACCACATCCTCCATTTACAGGTTGATAATATTAAATAAATGTATGATGCATATATAATCAAAATCAAATCTGATTAAACATTAGCAAAAGACAAATTTTATTTGAGTAAATTATTCTGTAATGTTTAAAAATTCAGTGTCAATTTTGTATGAAAGAAATGTTTTATTTAACGACGCACTCAACACATTTTATTTACGGTTATATGGCGTCAGACATATGGTTAAGGACCACACAGATTTTGAGAGGAAACCCGCTGTTGCCACATAGGCTACTCTTTTACGACAGACAGCAAGGGATCTTTTATTTGCGCTTCCCACAGGCAGGATAGCACAAACCATGGCCTTTGTTGAACCAGTTATGGATCACTGGTCGGTGCAAGTGGTTTACACCTACCCATTGAGCCTTGTGGAGCACTCACTCAGGGTTTGGAGTTGGTATCTGGATTAAAAACCCCATGCCTCGACTGGGATCCGAACCCAGTACCTACCAGCCTGTAGACCGATGGCCTGCCACGACGCCTGGTCAATTTTGTATGAAAATCCAAAATATAGCCTGTATATCACAATAAATGTTTTAAAACCTCATCCATGGTTCCTGTGCATTGTTAAACTAAAAAGGTATTTGAATATTTAAACAATGAATTTGTATTGTCCTATTACCTGTTCTTACTACTGTTTACGAATACTATGTTGATAAAACTATGCAGATGCATCCATGGCTCAGTGGAAAAAGTACTGAATAAAGCCGATATTTGATGTGATCTCCAAAAACCACTAATCCAGACATGTATATGATTGGCAACGGCACCTTATTGATGAAATAAGATGGATAAACTAACTTTAATCACAAAGTAATTGGCATTACATAAATGTGTATGTATAATGCAGCCTGGCATGATGTCAGTGAACCTTCAAAAATAGATGTTAGATTGTTTTGTCAGTATTTAATACCCGACAAACTGCTAAACTGCTTAGTGACAGCGTTGTGAATTCCCAAACTATGTAGTTTCTGCTGCAATATTTTCGAATAAGGGTAGATCACTACTACACACCCCCACACAGCATTCGCATAAACATCAGTCCATCCAATGACAGGAATAGCCAGGACAGCTGCCTCTTACACTCGATGATATTTGCACCATCCTATGCCATATGGTGACATATAGCAACAAAACTTGGTGTGCAGCTAACATCAAAGTCAGATGTTACTTGTTATGCTTACTTAACTCATCCATCTGTTCTGGCTCTGGGTGACAGGTGTCTAAATCAGAAAGCTGTTATGTTCAGCAGGTCATTTGGCCATCAAGGGCATAGTCGGGTACCTTGAGCTTTCTGATTTAAAATTTTCAGAGTGATTAAATTGACCAACATTCTTACTAGTCCGCCCTTAAGCATGATGATTGCATGCATATATTCACGGAAAGAGTTCCACTCCAGACCATCGGGACTGAAGCCGAGCAATGTATCCACTCGACAGTGGATCAACAATTGAAACTGCATTTTAATACTTATAAATCTCATAGGGTGTATTTTGACGGAATGAACTGAACGTCTACGGAATAAAACGAAGATTTAGTCCCATGATGCCTCATACTGTCTTCTGTGCGATATTTCTTCCAAAAGCACCATCAAAAGCACCCTTGTGGCGGAAATTTTACACAGAATGGTCAAAATGTCTAAATTGTTCAAAGGCAAAACATAGCGATACTGGATTACAAAATATAAACATTATGTTGGTTTTATTGAACAAATTGTTTTAAAAGATATTGTATATAACTATCACTAACCCTAACTGTAAACTAATTATTATTCTAACAAATATTTCTTTATAAGGAACTTATAACTACATGATGCACAGGAACCTTTTTGTGATAGTATGTTATGTAACCTATCTCAGTATTCAAACAAATTATGAAACCCTGTACTCGGCCCGTTTCAATTTGTTTGGTTTCAAAATCAATCCCAAAATTTAAAACGGGATTATAATAATTCGTTTTACAGATATTTTAAGAAACAATTTAAGATGAGAAATACAAAAACGTCTATGGAACAACACGTCGTAAAAATGTTTTAAATATATCCCCTTTCAATTTGTTTGGTTTCAAAATCAATCCCAAAATTTAAAACGGGATTATAATAATTCTGTTTTACAGAGATTTTAAGAAACAATTTAAGATGAGAAATACAAAAAGGTCTATGGAACAACACGTCGTAAAAATGTTTTAAATATATCCCCCAGTTCACGGGGAAAGATAAAAATCTATAACAAACTTGCTATTTTCTTCTCTAAAAATGGCGACAATCAATAACCATGATAACTAGACCGTTTATCTGCCGTATATCCTAAACTATATTCAGAAATTAATAGAGCGAAGCAACTAGGAAAATCAGTCTGAATGACGTCATTCGTTTACGGCGTAGTTTTCATTATAACCGGAAGTATATAAACTAAATCAGCAACTCCCAGATATTATTTCATAGTATCCAAATGATAGTTGACACCGTTTTTTCCCCCCACGTGAAAGACGTAAATAATCATAAATGTGGAAGTAAAATATACTGGTGATTATTCTTGATTATGAGCGACAGATTAAAGAAACGGGACACAAAAATCAACAGGAAAGAAAAACAACAGTACAAAACGTTTATTGGAAGTCGTGCTGAAGGTATTTGCTACTGCAGTGCAGGGAGTAGACCTACCCTGTCACCTACTATGCCTTCTACAAAAATGTTTTAGTCAATTCAGTTCAATTCAATTTATTGTACATAACATTCACAAGGAGCGGGTACCAGACGTTTCGCCCCAAAATCAGTTAGGCCTAACACCCAATTCAGTTAGCTCCAGTCAGTTCGCCCCCAAGCCAGTTCGCCCCCAGGTCTGTTCGGGATGCAGATGATTCCTCCTCTGGACATTTCGTCCACTAAATATTCGTCCACTGTTGAACTCGTCCACAACCAAAAATAGTTTTTGGACAATTCGTCCACAATATAAAAAAAAAATTATTCGTTATTTACCGTATATTTCGTCCACAAACTAAATAAATGTACAGACACTGTTTATTTTCGTGGAATATCGACACAGAGAATTGCCAGAGGTGCAGATTGAAGAGCAATTTATATAACAACATAAAGTACTATAATGGACACAGACAGACGACAATATGGTTATAGTTTATTTCATATACAGGGCTCGAAATTCGCCAAAATATATGGTGGCCCAAAAACAAATATCTGGGCGACTAAAATTTCATTTTCAGTGGCCCAAACTTACTTTAGGTAGCCCAAACACGAAATATACATATTTCAGGTTTTAAGCGAAATATTTAAGTAAGCATATAAAATGTGCTTCTAGATAGCAAAGTTACCAACATACATGATATTGAAATTAAAAGAAAACACTGGCTTGAGCAAATTATTTACTTATCTTGTACATATTTTACAAAATATCTCAACTTAATAATTTTTTGTTTACATCATCAACGGAAAATTGCATGGCGTGACTCATCTCCCAGGAATACCTCACGTATAATACAAAAAAACAACTGAGCTACATAATTCTTATTCACGTGTTAGCGAAGTGTAACTGTTGTTCATGTGTTCACTGTTTAATATATATATAAGTATTTGTAAGAAATAGATAGAAGCAAAGTGCGGGTAAGGTTTTTCTTATCTGGATAGAACCTAACTTCATTTGTGCCAGACAGAACTGAAAAACAAATTAAAATTTCTTGGCATGCTTGCTTTTTTCCGTTGCTTCTTGCTATGCGTTTAAGAAAATAATTCCACCCGGCAGAGGACATCATGATCGTGATTTTACTCCGAAAATGGTAACAATTCATTTCATTAGTCAATTCAATAGTCACCAAATTAACTGGCCAATTAAAACCCCCAATTAAAATGGGATTTAAAAAACCAAAAACAAAACAGAAATCGAAACACCACAAAGCATGTAACAAAAACTATAAGACGGCATTAGGGAATGTTAGGATTTGATCACGTATTCGGCCGAGATGTTCCAAATGGATACGAACTGGATCTGAAGAACGTTATACAACATCAGTTTATAATATATATAAATGTTGGCAAATTACGGTAAGCCGATCTGTTCAGTTTTGTGACCGGACCCACGAGCAAAATTTTAATGTGGAATAAATACATGTCATACTATTATTAATAGTAGCTCATATATTATAGAAAGAAGATCACCCAAATAATATTATTTGGGCGACTGACACCATTATGTTTTAATATTTAAGTCGCCCAAACAGGGCTTTGGTCGCTTTGGCGACCTGGCAACAGGCCGTTTCGAGTCCTGCATATACTAGTAATTTACCACGAAACTAATTAACCATTTCAGTGGCTAAGAAATAACATTTTAGATTTATTGGTCTAAATGTTGTAATCGAGTGGACGAATTGTCCGAGGTGGGTGGACGAATTGTATGGTGGACAAATCGTCTGGAAAGTGTCTGTTCACCTCCAGTCAGTTTGCCCCCACATGCTTAACCAATTCGCCCCCACAAGGTACCCGTTAGCCTCCATAAAGATAATCCCTCAATTAGAATAACACTCGCCACAAGAGGCCATATCGAATTGGCATTGCGGTTCAAAGCCCTCTTAGGTGTTAGCCGAATATGCATAATCAGCATCAAGGTTATGTAGCTGATTAACCATTGTTTTAAAATCAAATAAGGTGGAAGTTTATATCGTTTTATTTGTGATACGAACTGCTCATAATTCTTTTTACTCAAATTATTTCTTTATTCTTAAAACAGATCCTATCTCTGGCAGGAATGGATGTTTTAATAATTGTCGATGATGTGGTTTATGTGTGTAAAAGTGCTCTTTATATATATATATATTAATTAATTAATTAATTAAAATGGTGATTATATCAAATGTGCCCGGACTGACTCATGATCCATCCAAATCGTGGAAAGACGACAATCCATCCCCTCTAAGAAAAGAAACACACACACACACACACGGTTTAACATGTCTCTAAAACCTCATGGATTCCCATGGTCAGCCCCCCCCCCCCAATAAATAGAGAATAATACATGAGTGGCCATTAGAAACTTAGATAACATATATGTCACAAGTTTTAAAATATATCTAATGTTATTTACAGCCATTGCACTTGTAGCGAACTTACACATGATTGTCAGGTTAACTATACGTCACAGTGTAATCTATTTCCACCATGCTGTTTTTCATTGGCTGCATGGCACTGGTGACCTGGTCATCACCTAGGAGCAGCCAGTCGTATGTTTTGAAATTGTTAACACACGTACATGTATTAACAACCCATGTGTTATCAAAAATAAATAATCCATGGTGTTCTCACCCACGAGTGTAAGAAAGATGATTTTAGCAGAGGTTGCTTTGTTTTGTTTTCTTCATTTTTGTTCTTGCTGTGCATGTGTGTTTGTTTGAAAGGTATTAGGGGAAGGAGGAACACGGGTTTGGGTTTATTTGTTGGTAGATAGGCAGGCATAAATACGTTGTGGGCCCAGCCTCTGATTAAAATCAGGATTGAGGATTTTGTTTGTTTGGTATTGATTGTTTGGTAGGTATTAACATGCTTATATTCCGAGGGTTCAAACACGCTAACTGGGGGCACAGCCTCTGATTAGAATCAGGGGTTGCTCAGGGTTGAATATTAGCAGTGACCTTTATTGACTAAGGGCAGCTAAGAAGTTTACAAAGGTAGTCCGTTTGACGACCATCGATTTTAGAGTCTGTCGAGTATGGTACCATTTGAAAAAGACACTGAAACTGAATCGAATGTGACAAAACACACCGCATCTGTGTTTGCGTGAACTTAGCACTACTATCGTTGTAAATACCTATATCGCCTCCTTAATTTTGTTCTACGATTGCCAGCCCATTCCACGACGCAGCATAGCTTACTATCGTAAATTACTGTGAAAATTTGCAATAGGTACAAGGCAGTTGTAAGGCACTAACGTAGCTGTCAAATGGCAGTTAAATGATGATTTGGTAATTTTCTAAGAAGGATACTAACTTTTTGTATAAAAATGGATCGAATATATACCAAATATATTTTATAAAACTCGGCATTCGATGAAAAAGCATTCTATGCCATACGATTTTCACACAAAAATACGGGATATAACTCATGTCTTATGCAGGGATCTCACTGACCCTCGAAAAGTGTCTTTTGAAGCATGGAACTTGGACAGGACTCTTATTTTTTTAGTTTTAACTTAAAATCCTATTATGGGACTCCCCAAATTTCACAAGAAAGCTCAAATGACCCCCAATGGAGAAAGGCCAGTGAGAACCCTGGTCTTATGCATTCGGCAATTATCGCTTAGCACATAAACTGACAAAGTTACTTCATGGATGTCCGATACCAATTATCGCTTAGCACATAAACTGACAAAGTTACTTCATGGATGTCCGATACCAATTATCGCTTAGCACATAAACTGACAAAGTTACTTCATGGATGTCCGATACCAATTATCGCTTAGCACATAAACTGACAAAGTTACTTCATGGATGTCCGATACCAATTATCGCTTAGCACATAAAACTGACAAAGTTACTTCATGGATGTCCGATACCAATTATCGCTTAGCACATAAACTGACAAAGTTACTTCATGGATGTCCGATACCAATTATCGCTTAGCACATAAACTGACAAAGTTACTTCATGGATGTCCGATACCAATTATCGCTTAGCACATAAACTGACAAAGTTACTTCATGGATGTCCGATACCAATTATCGCTTAGCACATAAACTGACAAAGTTACTTCATGGATGTCCGATACCAATTATCGCTTAGCACATAAACTGACAAAGTTACTTCATGGATGTCCGATACCAATTATCGCTTAGCACATAAACTGACAAAGTTACTTCATGGATGTCCGATACCAATTATCGCTTAGCACATAAACTGACAAAGTTACTTCATGGATGTCCGATACCAATTATCGCTTAGCACATAAACTGACAAAGTTACTTCATGGATGTCCGATACCAATTATCGCTTAGCACATAAACTGACAAAGTTACTTCATGGATGTCCGATACCAATTATCGCTTAGCACATAAACTGACAAAGTTACTTCATGGATGTCCGATACCAATTATCGCTTAGCACATAAACTGACAAAGTTACTTCATGGATGTCCGATACCAATTATCGCTTAGCACATAAACTGACAAAGTTACTTCATGGATGTCCGATACCAATGAATACATCTAAGATGTTCCAAAAAGTCGGTAACCAATTCATTATTTAACTAATTCATACTTCTTCGTAAAGATATTTTAATCACTAAGGGGCACTTACGACTACCATAAGGTTGCTTTGTGGAACGGCTGTAAAGTTTACAGTGTCAGTTGTAAAATTCACCGTAAGTCACAACAATTAACCTTAGCTACAATTCTTTTGTGGAACGGGGCCCTGGCAGCAAAAGATATAGAACATACTTTATATTTTGACAGCGCCAGACTCAGCTTAAGTGGCTTTGGGCCAGGTCTCTCTAAAATAGAGCTCAAAACATATGGAAGACACTGCATGTATTTTTTAAAATCTGGAAGTCAACTGCTTATTGCAGTGGACTGGATATGCCATAATTATCTAGTAGAGCTACTGTTTGATAATTGTTATTCAATGCTATGGTAAAAAGGAATCATATTTAATTAGCTTACATTATTTTGGGACAAAATCAAAATCTAGCTTGTAGTTTTAACTGACACTAAGGTGAGCGCATACAAGTATATAAAAATAATGAAATTTCCATTACTACAGGGCTTATTCCAAAGGTCAGTTAATTGATTGTCATTGTCGGTATTGTTTTATGTTTAAGCGATTTGCATGAAATAAGAACAGATCAGACCTAAATTGACACCAAAACTTACATGATGACATAGCCCTCCAAATATTACTGTAATACACAATAAGTAGGCTACGTTGTTTATGCTTTGTATTATGTAATATAACTAAGTATATTTGGGTAAAAAATAAAATTGTACAGATTTATTTTTCTTTTGATATTTTATTTTATTAGTAGCCTACTAATATCCAAATTGAAGCACTATAGGAGGAGAGCCACTCCCGAGAAAATTCTTTACTGGAGATTTTACCCCCTCTGGCATTGTCAGTTTATTTCATCCCTTTGGCATTGCCAGAAAGAGGACTGCCACCCTAGACTATCTGTAGGCCCTATACTAAAGCACGTGCAGTTCTACCTTTAGTCTCTTTCTACTGCATTATTATTAAAAAACATTTACTTCAGAGACAACGTAAGTCAAGCTGCATACCATGGCTGTTCTAGCATTTTGTATTCACCCCTGTATTAAACAGATTAAATATGTATAATATAATGGGGTAATTTGTAATTTGTAAAAAAAATTTTATTTGAGTTGGTATGGGTTTAAAACTTAAGAACTTGTTTTTATATGCATTTTAATTTTATTTATTATGAAGTTACATGCCAATTAATTTAACTGTGCAGCTAAAATTAAAACTATATAATGTTCCTTTTGAAGCAAACAGACTATATACAGTGAGCACATGGTGTTTATTCAACAGGAACATTATATAGTTTTAATTTTGGCTGCACAGTTAAATTTCAGTGTGATAATTGGAGGGCTAGTTGAATTTGAGAAGGGCCAGTAAGATTTTTCTTCAACTGGCCCTGCTTACGACCATGGTTTTCATGTTAATTTTCAACCCTGGTTGCTCCCATAATAAACTGAGGATTGATGGTAATACTGTACTATTATGATGTCGGCTAACACCAACAGGGAATATTTTGTTTTCAAAATCGTGATTAGCGATATTTCTAGTCGGTTGAAAATTGATTAGCGACTACTGTTTAATTTTTTTTAATTAGTGTGTAGATACTGAACAAAATATTCCCTGTCGAAGAATGCTTTAAACCACAAACGACATGGCCTCTTCTTACACGTGTATGTGTAGCCTAAGTGGTATTCATTGTCGTTTGTAAGATAAGGGATTCACGAATGAGTAGATTGTCCTATAATATGTAATTAAGCATCAAGATTATAATAACCTATAATGCACATAATGATTACAGTTAACATGTTAATACATATTATAAAACACTTTCCTTTTTTGATAGTGGCCTCTTCTTGTTTGTGTAAGTGGTATTCACTGTCCCTACCTCGTGTACTAAACACACATTTTATTTTTTGCCAAAAAATATACATTTTGTACTTTCAATAGTTTCATGGTGAAATACATAACATTTTGATCAGTCTAAATCAAAACGCCTCTCGTATCACAGCGGAAGACACACCAAACCCTACGTTGCTTTTTGGGGGGGGGGGGAGGGGGGGGGGGCGAACTGGTGATTCATTGGGGGCGAACTGACATATGTTTTGGGGCCGAACTGACTGGGGGGCGAACATGTTTGGAGACAAAATGTTAGGCATTCCAAGGAGCAGATACAATAACAATAGCAACAATTCCATATATGTACATTCTATAGTAAAACATATATGGTTAACAACTAATACTAATAGTTCTATACAGTTATTTACATGCAAGTTGTTAACCTGCTGATACTGATAGTTGATAATCATAGATAATATTCATGGACTGATGGTAGTACGTCAAGAATAGCTTGATAATTAAAACTTTTAATTTAACTGATTATAATTTGTTTTTGACTCAAATTCCATTTGTTAAGAGCAGTGTAAATTTATATTCTTTGCTTCAGGACAGGGTTTTGCAGACAGAAGGAAAAAGAAAATACAGTATGAATATCTCAAGTTGAAGAAAAAAGAAAACAAGGCTGTATATGATGGCCGACCTATTAAAGACAGACATGGAATGCACCCAGAAGGAAGGTACATAAATGTATTTTTATACACATAACCAAGTTAATAAGAAACATAAGAAACACACTTGTAATAAGTAACCACATGACCAACATGCAATACCTTAATTTAACATAAATCATTCTGCAAGTTGTACTGATTTTACGGAACTTAAGATTCAAGTATTATCCTTGTTCTAGCTCCGGTAACATAAGACTCGTGACACTTGTTTTGACAATAAAATCGGTATGATATACAAGCTCGTACAGTAATCTCTATAGAATTTATTACTGGACTATTTCTTTATTTCTTTAGGGTTCATTAAAAGTTAATTTTATAATAAGATTTAACATTTAAAAAATTTAAAATATTTGTAGTCTAATATTGGGATGACACCGAGTATATGATTTCATTTTATTAAAAAATAAGCAATATCCTACATTAAATTGCTTTTATAGCTAAAAGTAAAAAGTATTATTCAGCTACAACTGTTTAGTAACTTTTTGAAAACGATCAAGAATGATTTTATGTATCAATAACAATGTCATTCTTGTTTTCGAATAAATTTTGGAATGTTTATTATAGATATTTACGAATATGGTTTGCAGTGCTTACATGAAAGCAAAAGTAGGAAATTAGAAATATTTGTTACACTTTATTGAGATTTTGAAAGTGTACAGTAAAATGGATTTAAACTGTGAAGCTCTTATTTAGTCATTTATTATAAAGTCGCCCTTTAAAAATTTATTTGTCTACTATTCATTTCACCTAGGTACCTTTCATCCACTTGTTTTTACACGTATATTATTTCCAGTGGTAAATATTGTCATTTGTGGAACAACAAAGTTCTGTAAATTATAATTGTTTAGTGGTAGTCATCTGATATAATATATTAAAAGCTTAATAATAAATTTGCAATTGCTACCATTATTAACCAACTGTTCAAAAATGCCCAGTATGAAAATTAGTTATAACTTGATTTTCGATGTTAGCTAAGAAAATAACTGTAAAACACTTTTAAAGTCATGGAACACAAATGTTTAAATTCAGCTTTTTTAAAGTTGTGATCTAGTTGATATTCTTTTAAAATATCTATTTGTAGAAATTTATTTCTTTAGTTTAACTATAATGTTGTCATGTTTTAGTAATGTTTACACAATGTTTTTGTTTTTTAGCAGACCATCATTCAAGGGACAACATGCATTCACTAAAACCCAAACTTTGTTTCAAAGACAGAAAGAAGAGAAAATGAAGGAAAAAAAGGTAAATACATGTACATTGAAAACTGCTTGTGTGGTTAAAGTTGAAGAGGTCATATTGCTATAACACCTAAGAAACCTTTTGAATTTAGTACAAAATGACCATATAATTATAATGCAGGCACCTAAATTAAAAGGCCACATTTTTATAAGCATTGTATGTGGGAGTGTGGTGGTTAGGCAGTGGGAACTGCCCCTCACTCCAACTATGATAATTGTCATGCAATGGCTTTCACCACATCCATCCAGTTGAAAGTTGAATTAATACATTATTGGCCCCTAAGTCATTGCCTATGATTTAGGATTAAACTTTGATATTTTTTTAACCCAAGTTTCACAATACCTGAGATCATGTTTATTGCTACACTTGAAATAGCATTCTCCATGTTATAAAAGAAGGAAGGAAATGTTTTATTTAACGACGCACTCAACACATTTTATTTACGATTATATGGTGTCAGACATATGGTTACGGACAACACAGATATTGAGAGAGGAAATCCGCTGTCGCCACTTCATGAGCTACTCTTTTCGATTAGCAGCAGGGGATCTTTTATATGCACCATCCCACAGACAGGGTAGTACATACCACAGCCTTTGATATACAAGTCTTGGTGCACTGGCTGGAACGAGAAATAGCCCAATGGGCCCACCGACGGGGATCGATCCCAGACTGACCGCACATCGAGCGAGTGCTTTACCACTGGGGTACGTCCCGCCCCTCTCTGTGTTATGGTCCACTTTTTAAAACATATTTCAATTGCTTATACATGTATAAACCTATATTGACAAATAAATAAATGAATAGAAAAACATAAATATACATGCAGACTATGAAAATTGCCAAGCTCAAAGACTGGCATATTAAAGATTAACTTTTTAAGAAAGTAAATTTAAAACCAAGTTGTAGTCAAATATCAGGAGATGACATTATGTATGTTTTCATTTCCAAGAAAGGCTGTTTAAAATGTTATACAAATGATTGAAAATCCTGCATTAAATAGCTTTTTAAAAGGAAAAAGGATCAAGAGTTAAAGTCTGGAATTGTGACATAGTTTGTATTATAATCAGGGGTGCAGAAGTGGAAAATATTTCATGAGCCCACCAGACCAGAACCGACTGAAATTTACTAGCCCGTCAGCATTTCTACTAGTCCGCCAGCCTATAGAACAATATATTATTGTTTAACAATATTATAATGTACACTGTCTTCACTTCAAATGATAGATATATATATATATTTGACAAAAGCAATAATAATGACATTTGTTTGAACAAGTGATCAGCATCACGTGGGAAACGATTGAATCAAGCCTGAAACCTTGATTGACAAAACACTAAAAAAAAAATATTTTGGTAAAAAAAAGTTTCTTTCATATAGATTTAGAAAATTCAAGTTACATCCCACAAGTATTTAACAGAACAATCTGTTCAAAACTACTGGCAACATACTTTCAACGTAGACAAGCCATTTGTAGGAAGTATTGACCTTTTACCAGTTGTTTTCAGAATGTCGCGCTTGCGCAGTTCGGAATTCCAAAGTCGTCCATTGTCAATGCGGTACATGTATTTTGTGTGTATTTTGTCATAATTCTAAATAGTTTGTTTGAGTGGTTTGGAATTCGGACATGACTAGTGCAGATTTGATGTAAATTGTTTGATTTGCTGTATCTTGTACTTACTGAAAACATTAGAATGACCTCACATTTAAGGTCCTTGTTTTTGGATAAAGATTGGAACATTTTTTGTGGGTATTTTGTAAGATGTTTTGCTACACCAACTTGAAAGCAAAAATAGGCATAAAACTTATTGCTCAGTATTGGAAATATAAAGTATACAGTAATGTGGATTTAAATTGTACAGCTCAGTGTTCGTATATTGATTTTAATGTTAACCTTTAAGTCTGAAATAACATGTTGAGTGAAGGCGACAGGCCCTAAAACAAGGATTTTTGGTTCTGTTTACTTTCAGTGAACATTTTGTTCCAAAAATTAAAAAGTTAATTTAAACATTGACAGACAGACAGTTTATTAAGTAAAAGGCCTCTGGCCCAAAATACAATCAATTTACACAATGTAAGAGCATGTGTTACATGATTTAGTCACATAACGGTCTGCCATTTAATTTTATATTATAGTAATAACTGTACGGCAGTGCATTTATAAATATTCAGTGTAAAAAGGTTCACCATTCTTTAATGATTTTCCTAGAAATTTGACACGGCATGGTAGACCAAACACTTTTGGGACATTTTTACAATTTTCGGGGCACTTTTTTTTGCATTAAATATACACAAAAATTTATTGAATTGAATGTAATTTATGTGCTTGCTTTGATAAATGAATGTCAAAAGATGTAAAAGGCATATTTTATTAATTAATAATACCTTTTGGGGTGTTTTATAAAGTCAATTTTAGAATTAATTTGTGAAAAAGGCTTGTTTAATCTCAGGGCAGCATAGTGCTGATTAAGGCAAGATGGTGCTAGACTATTGAGGCATGGTGCTGCACAATGCTAAAACAAGCTACGGAAAACACTTAATTCATTCTCAATCTAAATACATAATATAAGAATTTTGATAAATTTAGTGAAAAAAAAATAGTTTTGAGATGGCATCAGATTAATGAAGATAATTGTTAATGGTAGACCAGCATTTACTTTGATTAACAACTAGTTTTAATATTTTAGAATTGTGTAGTGATCTACGTCACTTGCAAAATGTGTGGGTTTTTTACATTTGCTTTAAACTTAGTTTTTCCTGTCTGTTTTAGGAGATCATGATCAAGAAAAAGGAAGTAGACAATGCTCTTCAAAAATACAATAACTCAAAGAAATCTAAATTTTTGAAATTGTGTAAACGAACTCATAAAGGACAACCTGTGATGAAGAACCAGATCGAGTATTTACTGGAGAAAATTCAAAAACAGACTGAACACACGTGAATAAAAAGATCCATATCTGATTTCTGCTTATTTCTGCCAATTTAATGTTTATTTCACCTGTACAAACTGACCTGGGGCAAGTTCAGCCAACCATTTGTCACTAATGCTACACATAAAACCAAATGACCACTGCAAGAATCAGTCAGAATAGTTTGTAAACGTTTACAAAAAACGTCTGGCTGAACTTAAGCCTGTATTGAGCCATCACCAGTGTATTCATTGACTTAGCTTTCACTTGTATATTACTCACAATTTTCACATTATCAGATTCATGATGGTCGGTCACTAAGTCACGTTTGATGAAAACATACAAACCTGTAGCACCTCTGGAAGTTTTGAGAGTCGGATGATGTGTTGATCAGGGGACAATATTTCAAAATTTTACCAGCAGGAACCAGCTTCGTGTAATTTTCACCCAGGCAACTGATTGTTTGGTTACTCAATTACATCTGCATTGCAAATAAAATTGTAATGATCCATGAGTTTTTAAACTTTTAATTTTAGAATATAAATGTTCACCATGCAATCGATTGGCAGTGCACTTGCATTTAAAGTTGTGTAATCGTTACGCAAAGAAGCAATGATTCATATGACATATTGTGCCCTGGACCCAATTTCACAAAACATCGTAAACCAAGTTTTGCACGTAAACGTAAATCTATGACTAGACCACAATTCTTATTACTACTAACTACTCAGTACACTAACAGAGCCGGTTTATCCTAGTAAGACATGTAGAACGTGCTATGGTCCCCGCGCTTCAGGGGGCTCCGCGGGGCTCCGCGGTGATGTATACATTTATTTTCCCCAGGATATTTTTACCCTGTCCACGAGGGGGCCGCAAAATATATATCCTGAGAAGGGCCCCCCGCTGTTATTTGTGCTACAGGCCCCGCGGATCCTTAAACCGGCTCTGTACACTAATATAGTTTAAGTAAAACTATTTAATTTTCTTTTGTCCTTGAAATGCTCCCATCTTCCGAAATGATATAATTAACTGCGTGAAATAGATGTCAAACACGTGTAAACGTCTGACCGGTATAACTGCTTGTGGCAGACGTAAACTTAACAATGTTTTGTGAAAGGGGGCCCTTGGTGGATACAGCTATGTATCCACTTGCTAAGCAGGATGGTACAGATGTAGACCCTCAAGTAATTTTGAACTAACCTTTATTAATAAGTTCTAGCTTTCTAGGTAACCACCTTGTTGATTTTTTAAGTAAACCCTGAACCTAAGACTAATCATAGGAGGCTTATTAGTGCTGGGGACACATTCACTTATTAGTCCATCCTACCCCACATCAAAACCCTAAATCTTCATTTTGTGCAACTGTAACAACTTTTTCTTGTAAAGTTTGTTTTGTTTAACGACACCACTAGAGCACATTTATTTATTAATCATCGGCTATTGGATGTCAAACATATGGTAATTTTTACAGTCGGAGAGGAAACCCGCTACATTTTTAAATCAGTAGCAAGGTATCTTTTATATGCACATCCCACAGACATAGCACATACCACGGCCTTTGATATACCAGTCGTGGTGCACTGGCTGGGATGAGAAATGGGCCCATGGGCCCCCGACGGGGATCGACCGCGCATCAAGCTCTACCACTGGATTACGTCCCGCCCCCTTCTTGTAAAGATGCAGACAAACATTCTTCAACATCTACACATCGTCACCAGTTCACCATCCCAGATACGACATTTTTTTATACCCTCAACTTGGCAACAAGAGGCATCTTATAGATGTGTACAGCATCATTAAAGATTCAGGAAATAATAGATTTTATTTCAGATCAGTGGTCTATAGAACATGTATAATTAAACATCACATATAAAACTGATTACATAATATACAGTAGCTTGTGCCAGCGATTTAAACGTACGGGTTTTCACGTACACACTTGCAAGTAAGTCGTTTGAGGTTGCTTCGATTCTGCTATTTGGCGAATATGCTGTTGAGCGAAGTAAAGAGCCAAAGTTTTTTACTCTGACTGACAAACATGTTGCTGGCACTGTATCGTCGTCGTCGTCGTCCGATCATCCATCGGTAACAATGCATTATTATAACATGTTATGATCCTTCGTGGTATCCTGCGTAAATTTCACTCATAATGCACCCGCGTACAAATTACTACAATATCTCAAAGGTAATTGTATTTTAACACATTCTGAACATTCTGCAACCAAAAAATTGCGATTCTACGTGGAATGGGTGCTGAGATATACTATTGGTACTAATAGGTTTTTATATGGCGTCCATCTTGAAAATCCAATTTAGCCGCTATAATATAATTTGGACAAATGTTTCATATTAAAAGTTGAAAATTATGGCAATGGACAACTTGTGGAAGAAATTTGATGCTTTTATCTGGAATGTCCACATCATTTTATTGGGCTGCTTGAAAAATATACCAAATACGGTCGCCATTTTGATGACGTCATTTGAACAGGTTCCCCACAGGAATTCTAGGTAATTTTCACCTATGAGATAGGACATATACTATCACGAAATATAAAAATTAGCTGGTAATACGATAATTGCCACTTGGACCCCCAAAATGAGCCTCAATCTGCAGGCCTATATGATTCCTAAGAAATGGAGGTCTGGTAGGACTATTCTTAGGAACCGAGGTTCGTAGGACATGCGTTCCTTTTATATTGGGCTCAAATCGAGGCAGGCTTTCTGTTAGATAGTGACTATTTGTATCTGCTATCACCATAATTATATATATATATATATATATATATATATATATATATATATATATATATATATATATATACTAAAAAGAATTTAAGGGTCAGGCGATATTTTCGACATTATTTTCTGAATGTCAATTATATTAGCTAGACCATAATGTCACGCATGGTATTGTTCCATTTTGACGAAAATGGGTCTAAGCAACCCATAAATGAATTAAAATCCACTGTCATTGACACTGTCGACTAGTTCTAATGGCGAAAACATGCTTACATTTGCACGTAAATTAGGGCGAAAGCGAAAGGTCTGCTAAGTGCCCATAACTTGCTTTTTGACAAAGCGCTTCATTTGCACGCTTTGCACGTATATTCCATATTCCCAATGCTGAATTTCCGTATAATTGGAGCTTGCGTTCGTGTACGGTGCACACTCCAAATTCGACAATGGTACGACTTCAACTGACTATCGAAGATCGAGGAAGGGCTATTGCTTGGCTTCATGATGGCAATACGCAAAGAAATGTTGCTCTGAGACTTGGTGTCAGTCAGAGTGTCGTTGGCCGACTGTGGCAACGGTACCAAGCAACGAATTCTGTTCGAAATCGTCCACGTTCGGGAAGACCCAGAAGCACTACAAATAGAGAGGACCGCTACATCACCAATATGGCTCTACGTCAACGCACAACCACTGTACACCGATTACGTGACAATCTGCGGACTGCGACTGGAACTCGAGTGTCTGATCAAACCATACGCAATCATCTGAGAGCCAATAATCTACGTTGCCGTCGCCAGGCTGTTCGACCACCACTCCTACCATGTCACAGAACGGCCAGACGTCACTGGTGCACGCTTTATCTGCGGTGACAACGTGTTCAGTGGGGTCGAGTGATGTTCACTGATGAGTCCAGGTTTAGTCTCCAGTTCAACGACTGTCGGGTTCGTGTCTACAGACGTCCTGGGGAGCGCTTCGCTGACGTTAACGTTAGACAACGTCACCGGTTCGGTGATGGCAGCGTCATGGTGTGGGGCGGCATCTCTATCCACCACAGGACCCCCCTCTATGTGGTGGATGGCAATCTGAATGGAATCCGCTATCTGAATGAGATTATCCGGCCGTTGATTCTCCCAGGCCTTCAGCAGATTGGCGGCGGGGCAGTTCTGCAGGATGACAATGCCAGACCCCACCGCGCCAGGGTAGTAACGGACTTTCTCAGACAACAAGGTATCGCCAGGATGGATTGGCCAGCATATTCGCCTGACTTGGCCCCAATAGAGCACGCCTGGGACGAATTAGGCAGGAGAGTTCGGGATAACCATGCCCCTCCGGCCAACCTTCATGATCTGGGTCAACTTCTTATGGCAGTGGCAGGCCATTCCCCAAGAGTTCTTCAGACGTCTGATCAACAGCATGAGGCAACGATGTGTCAAATGTATTCGCGCCAGGGGTGGATTCGCACACTATTAAACGAATGTTCTAATGTGTAAAATCCATGTTTGACAACCTTCAACTTTGACAGCATGTCATGTGACTTTCTTGTATACAGTGACGTTTATTTGTGTTTTTTTGTAAATATGGAACAATAAATAAAAAATTTGGTGTAGTTTACATCATCAATCTAATACACTCTGAAACTTATTTGGTTATAAATTTTTGACCCTTAAATTCTTTTGAGTAGTATATATATATATATATATATATATATATATATATATATATATATATATATATATATATATATATGTTATATACACAGTCACCATACATGTCGACACACTGACAGATATTGTAAGTTTAATATCCGTGAAAACAAGACGCTTGTCAGGTGTCGCTTGCTATTTTCGTCCACGACAAGTCCTAGAACAATATTTGTATCTCTAATAGATGGCTATATTAAAAAGAGCAATTACAGATCCATCTGTTTCACGTGTAATATTAAATAATATGAAGAGGGCCACTTAGTGCATAGATTAGAAGTATCCAGGGTGTACGCGTATGGCAGTCTTGTTACAGAAAAGGTAAGCATTAGGAAGGAAGAAAATGTTTTATTTAACGACGCACTCAACACATTTTATTTACGGTTATATGGCGACAGACATATGGTGAAGGACCACATAGATATAGAGAGAGGAAACCCGTTGTCACTTCATGGGCTACTCTTTTTCGAATAGCAGCAAGGGAATTTATATGTACCATCTCAGACAGGATGGTACATATCGCGGCCTTTGTTACATCAGTTGTGCAGTACTGGCTGGGACGAAGGCAAGCATTAGATTCAGCTAAATACAATGTCACAACAGTAGCCTAAGGTGTGGATTGGGTTGTTTGGTCGATTAAAAAAAAGATATATTTTGGTGTGTGTGTGTGTGTGTGTGTGTGTGTTTCTCCCAGGTAAAATGCTAGTAATTTCATTTACGATAACTACATAATTGTAACATAAACTATTTTTAATATATTGTTTAATCAAAACCTATCGCATTTTAAGTTTATATTAGAATTTTGAAATTGTTGGATAAAAATTAATTCAATAAATAAGTACAGTCATTTTGGTGATTTTGTCATTGATATTGGCTAGATGTTCGAACGGAAATCCAAACAAACTAACCCCCCCCCCCCCCCCCGAAAAAAAGAAAAAAGATATTGGATATTTTTTATACACTTTCCAAGGCAGAACAGCACATACCATGGCCTGTTATGTACCAGTCATGGGGAATTGGTTATGATGGGAGAAACCCGATTCCATCTAAAGCGATCGTCCCTGCGACCAACTGCACCTCGGGCAAGTGTTTTACCAATTAGCACATACATAATACATAATAATAATTATAATACTCGGAAGGAAAGAAAGAAAGAAATGTTTTATTTAATGACGCACTCAACACATTTTATTTACGGTTATATGGCGTCAGACATATGGTTAAGGACCACATAGATTTTAAGAGGAAACCCGCTGTCGCCACTACATGGGCTACTCTTTTCGATTAGCAGCAAGGGATCTTTTATTTGCGCTTCCCACAGGCAGGATAGCACAAACCATGGCCTTTGTTGAACCAGTTATGGATCACTGGTCAGTGTAAGTGGTTTACACCTACCCACTGAGCCTTGCGGAGCACTCACTCAGGGTTTGGAGACAGTATCTGGATACTCGGAAGGAGTAGCATCAATTATGTGGTAGAAAGTGGGCACTGGAGTAACCGGGGAAGGATGCTCCCTCTCCCATCACTCATCTTGTTCTTTTCCCAGCACCTTTTATATTTTCCTGTCGGCCCATAGCACGTGTAAAAGACAATTTTGTCCACACCCCTCCCCACCCCCTCTCTCTTCCCATATATATGAAATTTTGGCTACGTCAGCGAAAACGGGTTTCTTTTATCACAATACAAACAGTTATTCATCAGAGTGTCATGAAAAAAAGCATTATTTTCTTTAACAATTACACATTCTATAATATGATATAAGAATTCATTTTTCTAATTATTACAGACATCTAACAGATATGACAGATTTGTTGCTTGCTTGTTTCCTTCTGACCGCGCCTAGTTTAGTTATTGGCCGCAACGTTGGAGGTACGTATATACATATACACACACACACACACACACACACACACACACACACACACACACACAGATACATACACATACACATATACGCAGGCTTATTTAGAATATTTTTCGAAATATATAATATCGAATGATCACGAGAGACTGACCTCAACCAACTCTGAAGATAATTGACCACCCTGTTAAAAATCAAATTAACGTTTAACTGTCCCATCCCCACCACAATTGATGTCATCTTCTAACAGCTATGATACTAAATTAAGAAAAGTTAAAGTTTGTTTTGTTTAACGACGTTGAAGGTAGATATATATGGTTTTGCACGTATGCTTATTTAGAATGTTTTCCGAAATATATTTTATCGAATAAATAGAGCACATTGCTTAATTAATCATCGACTATTGGATGTCAAACATTTGGTAATTCTAACACGTATTCATCAAAGAAAACCCGCTACATTTTTTTCTAATGCAGCAAGGGGTCTTTTATATGCACTTTCCAACAGACAGGAAAGCACATACCACGACCATTGACCAGTCGTGGTTCACTGTTTGGGACGTGAAAAACCTAATCAGTTGAATGGATTCACCGAGGAGGTTCGATCCTGCGACGCATGCACCTCAAGCGGTCACTCAACCGACCGAGTTAAATTCCGCACCACTAAATTAAGAATGTAAAATTAAGAATGAAATATAAAACATACTCCCATGCATCCCTAGATGCAGAGGTCGTGGTGGTCAAAGAAATTAAGAAAAGACAGACTACAGGTTATCCTGAAAGTTTGCACTTTGTCCTGCACACCAAGTCTTCTTCCATCAACCTGAGGCTGAAGAGAAACAACCCCGACAACGAAAACGCAGACGTCTTTGTTATTAAACTGGGAAAAGATGGGAAACCTGAGTTAGTGAAGGCTGGTGTTGACAAAACCAAGGTACTTCGGTAGATAACGTAATAAAAGAGACATATAATATAGTAATTAACTTAATATGGTAATTTTGTCATTTAATGCACTGGGCCTATTCTAAACTTTGCAACATATGATTAAATATTAAACCAGTCTACTTTTATAACAGGTCATTAAATATTTTTCTGTAATACATAGTGTTGAATACTTTGTCGTATAAAGCAGCCCATACACGATCAATTTTTATTGACAATGATATTGTCAATTATAAAAATTGACAATATTATTGATCATTAGTGTGTGATATTGAAGCAAGTTTTTGATTGACACAATATATTGACAGAATCAAACATCAGTAGATATTTATTGAAGGTTTCTCAATACTATTGTGTCGTTGGTGGCACTTTGTCAAATTATTGCACACTATTTCATTCTGAAGCCAGTCATCTAAGGAGAAACATGTCCAGGCAGGAAAAAGAAGAGGAGAGAAAATTTCTTCTTCTTTATAAATATAACATTAATAAAATTATCAATCCACTGTCTGCTTTATTTCTTTTATTTTTATTAACTTTGAATTATGCATTTGTTTTCTTCAAAAGCATTTTCTCATATTTACCTATTGATGTCATCATTAATGCAAAATTAGACAAATTAGTATTTTTATGAATATAATGTTAATTATTTAATAATGATTTGCTATTACATCCATACGAAGAAAATATCGATAAAACGCCTGCTCATTTTTTCTAAGTTCCTTAAAGCAGTTGAACATGGCCAAACTTTTTTCTCTGCACTAACCATTGTTTGGACTATGGTTTTCGTTTTTAATGTGTTCGCTTATCAAAAGCAAAGACAATAGCTTAGCGCAATGACTAGAGGACAAATGACTTAAAATATTGTGTAAATAATTGCGTCGTTGGTAGCCAATAAATATTCATCAATAATATGGTATCAATATTATTGTTAATTAAATTGACCGTGTATGGGCTGCTTAAGACAAACCAATCTACTATTGCCACTAACCATTAAATAGTTTCTGTGATAATGTTAAATACTCTACCGTAAGACATTAAACTAATCTACTGTTGTCACAGATCATTAAATATTTCCTACTCAAAAGAATTTAAGGGTCAGACGATATTTTCGACATTATTTTCTGAATGTCAGTTATATTAGCTAGACCATAATGTCACGCATGGTATTGTTCCATTTTGACGAAAGTGGGTCTAAGCAACCCATAAATGAATTAAAATCCACTGTCATTGACACTGTCGACTAGTTCTAATGGCGAAAACATGCTTACATTTGCACGTAAATTAGGGCGAAAGCGAAAGGTCTGCTAAGTGCCCATAACTTGCTTTTTCACAAAGCGCTTCATTTGCACGCTTTGCACGTGTATTCCATGTTCCCAATGCTGAATTTCCGTATAATTGGAGCTTGCGTTCGTGTACGGTGCACACTCCAAATTCGACAATGGTACGACGTCAACTGACTATCGAAGATCGAGGAAGGGCTATTGCTTGGCTTCAGGATGGCAATACGCAAAGAAATGTTGCTCTGAGACTTGGTGTCAGTCAGAGTGTCGTTGGCCGACTGTGGCAACGGTACCAAGCAACGAATTCTGTTCGAAATCGTCCACTTTCGGGAAGACCCCGAAGCACTACAAATAGAGAGGACCGCTACATCACCAATATGTCTCTACGTCAACGCACAACCACTGCACGCCGATTACGTGAGAATCTGCGGACTGCGACTGGAACTCGAGTGTCTGATCAAACCATACGCAATCGTCTGAGAGCCAATAATCTACGCTGCCGTCGCCAGGCTGTTCGACCACCACTCCTACCACGTCACAGAACGGCCAGACGTCACTGGTGCACGCTTTATCTGCGGTGGCAACGTGTTCAGTGGGGTCGAGTGATGTTCACTGATGAGTCCAGGTTTAGTCTCCAGTTCAACGACGGTCGGGTTCGTGTCTACAGACGTCCTGGGGAGCGCTTCGCTGACGTTAACATTAGACAACGTCACCGTTTCGGTGGTGGCAGCGTCATGGTGTGGGCGGCATCTCTATCCACCACAGGACCCCCCTCTATGTGGTGGATGGCAATCTGAATGGAATCCGCTATCTGAATGAGATTATCCGGTCGTTGGTTCTCCCAGGCCTTCAGCAGATTGGCGGCGGGGCAGTTCTGCAGGATGACAATGCCAGACCCCACCGCGCCAGGGTTATAACGGACTTTCTCAGACAACAAGGTATCGCCAGGATGGATTGGCCAGCATATTCGCCTGACTTGGCCCCAATAGAGCACGCCTGGGACGAATTAGGCAGGAGAGTTCGGGATAACCATGCCCCTCCGGCCAACTTTCATGATCTGGGTCAACTTCTTATGGCAGAGTGGCAGGCCATTCCCCAAGAGTTCTTCAGACGTCTGATCAACAGCATGAGGCAACGATGTGTCAAATGTATTCGCGCCAGGGGTGGATTCGCACACTATTAAACGAATGTTCTAATGTGTAAAATCCATGTTTGACAACCTTCAACTTTGACAGCATGTCATGTGACTTTCTTGTATACAGTGACGTTTATTTGTGGTTTTTTGTAAATATGGAACAATAAATTAAATTTTTGGTGTAGTTTACATCATCAATCTAATATACTCTGAAACTTATTTGGTTATAAATTTTTGACCCTTAAATTCTTTTGAGTAGTATATATATACATAGTGTTGAAAACTGCAGTACATAAAGCGGGACTGCATTTTTCAAGAATCTTCATTTGTTATTGAATTTTTCAAACGTTTGTACTTTGTCACGACTTCGCATGGAATCTGTCCGCAGGAGACCGCCACGTACCGAGATCGAGCAGTTGGCGGATTGTTTAACGTCTACAACGATTGCATCAAAGGTTTACGATCAACGTGCCAGCGCTCGTTAGTAAGTATTTGGCCTTGTACACCACTTTAAGTTGCAATCCTGGAAATTCCTGCTTATCATACTTTAATTTGCAAACTTGGATATTTACTACATAACAACAAACAAAGCATTCATTGATCTATAATCGAAACCATAACGTTACGTATCTTTGCTTTTGTTTGTTTTGTTTATAGCCTCTCTCTCTCTCTCTCTCTCTCTCTCTCTCTCTCTCTCTCTCTCTCTCTCTCTCTCTCTCTCTCTCTCTCTCTCTCTCTCTCTCTTTTTATACGGCTTGAAATAATGACAATTTTACCATTCTTTGTGGGGACACACTGTTGTCCACTGAACAAGCTTACATGTGTGCCTGTACCCATGGCTTTTTATTCGCGTGCGACAAAACATATTACAGACCAGGACAGAATTCTGTCTCATATTTTCATTTTAAAAAAGAGCAATCTATGTTTATTATCTACGTCAGTGGGGTATAATGTACGTGGATGGAGAACCTTGTGAACTGAGTCGAATGGACGCGGACGGGCGAAAACGAAATGATGACAGCGGCACCTCCGGACAGTATCTTCTGAAGAGAAGAACCACCGTTGGCGCAAGTCTGTACGCGTCAGTTTTAACAGGTATGTTGAACATCGTCTTGATGTGACATTGTAATCACTTCTGTTTGTTCAATTATTTATATGTAATAAAATACATGTATTTAACCTGACATCATTGGGTTACACACGAGAAAGAAATCTAAATTAGCATTAGCAAAATACATAGTATAATATTATTGACCATATGTTGTTGGGTTATGTTGTTGTGTCTTTTGTTTGTTTGTTTGGGTTCTTTTGTTGTTGTTGTTGGGGTTTTGTGTGTGTGTGTGTGTGTGTGTGTGTGTGTGTGTGTTTTGTG
This sequence comes from Gigantopelta aegis, assembly GCF_016097555.1. NCBI lineage: Eukaryota > Metazoa > Mollusca > Gastropoda > Neomphalida > Peltospiridae > Gigantopelta > Gigantopelta aegis. The sequence goes on along the minus strand of NC_054707.1, from coordinate 49,971,132 downwards.
TGTGTGTATTTGTGTGTGTGTTTTGTGTATGTGTTTTGTGTTTGTGTGTGTGTGTGTGTGTGTGTTTGTGTGTGTTTTGTGTTTGTGTATATGTGTTTTGTGTGTGGGAGTGTGTTTTATGGGGGGCGGGGGGTTGTTGTTTTGTTTGGATTTTGTTTTTGGATTTTGTTTTGGGGGGGGGGGGGTGTCTTGGGGTGTTGTCACTAGTTGTGTGGGTTTTTAACTGTTTAAATAATGCTTCTGCCTTCACTGAATATAATGGCAGCTGCGTAGTATATTCGTAAATTACCGAAGCACCTTTTTAAAAATTAAATTATTAATTAATATTTATACGGGCCTGATTATATTAATTTATGCTTTCCACATGCACCAATTTAGATAGACTCTCTGAGGACGAAACGAAAAGAGATACATCACAGTGGATTGTGAACGAGGAGAAAAACACGTACGGAATTGAACTGGTCATGATTGCCGATTACGCTTTGTATAAAGAGTAAGTTGTCATGGTTATTGTAAGCTTACTTAGTTTACCCGCACACGTAGCCGTACGGGAACAGCGCTAAGGATTCGGTGGCTCGTCTCATCCCCACCCCACTAAAAACAAGTCACTAATTTCACACGCGCGCGCGCTCGCACACACAAACACACACCAAATATACAAACCAAACAACAATCAAAACAAACACCTTGAAATATCCTAAATTTCACAACTCCTCCTTTAAACTCTTTCCTGCATAGCCAGTGGCGAATCCAGAAAATCCATTTGAGGGGGGAGGGGGCAATGACATGAGGCGGAATGCCAATGTAACTTTGGTGGAGGTTTGGAAGGGATCGTAAAAAATGAAAATTAATATATAATAAAATTATAACTGTCGCAAAATGTTAGGGTCCCTGCCCCCCCCCCCCCCTTGATCCGCCTCTGATAACAGTGAGTAAGCTATAATTAAGTGCAGCCATGATCGATAATTTGGTTCTGACTGTACGACTAATGGTTGACTCTGTATATGTTATCTTGTCCTATTGCAGTCTATCAAAACACAATGCCAGTCTAACACCACAACGTCAGCGACTAGAGAACATCAACAGAGTGAGAAGCCATCTGTCCAACATCGTTAATGGCGTAAGTGATTCACGAGTCCATGCCATTACTACTGAAATCTGTCGTTTGCAGACATACGCCTTGGTCATTCAGATTTGCCAAGCTAGTGGCAGTGAGAGTGGCAGTCTTCCTTCGAACGAAAGAATAGACGAAGATAATTTTGTCTAACGATACCTCAACACATTTAAACTATATGGCTCTTTGGTTTGTAACATATGGTTATTTCGACGCTTGGTCAAGAGATAATGATAGTAACAACTCTGGCAATTAAGGAAATAGCTACAGAAGAAAAAAAAATGCCGTAAAAACAATAGTCTCCATGGCATATTCCACGGCAGTTTTGTGGACAATATGTGAGAGGGGAGTTTCATTTGTGAGTATTACAAAAATAAATAATTAATTAAAAAAGTGACATATAAAATTGAAAGTTCCATGGCAAAATAAATGGCTTGGAAAATTGAAAACACCGCTTTGCCGATTACTGTACATGGTTAATTGCCAGGGCCCAATTTCACCAAACATCGTAAGTCTAGTTTTGCACGTAAACGTAAATCTACGACTAAAACACAATTCTTATTAATATTATAGTTCAACAAATATAGTTAGAAGAACAGATATTTCATTTTCTTCTGTTTTTAAAAAATTGATGTCAGACACGTGTGAACGCACGACAGGTATAACTGCTAGTAGCAGACGTAAACTTGAGATGTTTAGTGAAATGGGCTCCAGGGTTGCACAAATCCCACTGTAAACAAATATATATCCAAATATAGAACTAATATAGGACTTATTTTGTGCTGGTTTTTCGACGTTTCCTACTTAAAAAATACTTGACAATTTCGAAACAATATACATTTTGTAGTTCTGTTACTATAGACTTACATTATTTTCAGATGGACTTGCGTTACAATGGCATTGACGATCCCAATATGTTCATTTACGTTCGAAGTGTGGCGTATGCGATTATGGAGGTTCGTAAAAGTTTAAAAACTTTGTTTTGTTTAACAACGTCACAAGAGCACATTCATTTCTTAATCATCGGCTATTAGATGTCAAACATGACAATTGTGACACGTTGTTTTCAGAGGAAACCCGCTACAGTTGTTTTTATTAGTAACATGGAATCTTATATATATAAGTTCCCCACATACTGGACAGCGCATACCACGGCCTTTGATAAACCAATCATGGGACACTGGTTGGTATTGGGGCAAGCTCAACCAGAGAATGGTCCACTGAAAGGGTTCGACCATTATGGCACCTCGGGCGAGCGTTCTACTGACTGAGATAGACCCCGTCTCCGTGTGTAACACAGACCATATTATTAATTATCACGACACATAAAAATACATATGTTCCAGCAGTGGTCGAAATACTGCTATCCGACCGGATTTTTCCGGTCAACACTACCACATGCCGGGAGATATTTTTGCCTGCCGTCCGGACTGCCAATTATTTTGTGTTTATAATTTATGATCATGTTTGGTCCGACAGAATTGTAGCTTGTCGGACAATATCAGCTAGTTTCAATCCCTGATATGTTCCAGGAACCTTGGATGTCCCAGTTTACAGAGGGAAAACCTCAAGGTGAAGGTCGCCGTGCAGTAGCAGACGCTTTGAAATCACTTTCCGAGTTTACAAAATGGATACACGAGGCAGAAGGGGTGCCATCATTTGATCACGCTATGTGTGTTACTGGGTAAGAAGGATAAAACATGAGTTTACACATATATTTACACCTAATAAAAACATAATATAATAAAACAGATAATTTATATTAGTTGATGCCACCCTGCTAAAAGAAACACACAAAACAAAACAAAACAAACAAAAAACAACTAACAAAAAAACAACAACCCACAATGAAAATAATAATAAAAAAGAACCCCCAAAAAACAACAAACAACAAACAAACATAACCGAACCAAGCAGACAAGAGATAACCAACCAACTCCAGCCTCTCTAACTCCTACTAAAAAAGGAAAAAAGAAAGAAAACACACACACACACACACACACACACACACACATTCGAAAAGTTTTATATTCGAACTGACAGACTCTAGTTTTAAACACTACAGCATATTTTTCACTATCAGAGCCGTTTATGATCACTGAAAGCAAACATTACTTATATTTTATTGTTTAGATTATCCATTTCCGTAGAACCGAAGTGTTTCTGGTCATCCTTGTTGTTTCAAATATCACAAAATGCATTTGTCATATTGATTCGAGTTCGTCTATTTTTTAAGGATATTTTCCGGTTTTAACGTCACAGATTCTTGTTTCATTCTGTTGTAACTTTATCCAAGGGTGTTACAGGTTTGTAGATTAACTAAGTTTAGTGTCCATGTTTACGGGTTAAAACTAGGGTCTGCGACTTTAAAAGAATGGCTCTAATTGATGACGTAAAATTATGTTTTTCAGAAACGACATTGCGTACAAAGGAGACACGGCCACTTTAGGTAAGAGTAAACGGATCTGAAACCAGCTTTTAATTGTATCAGTCTGACATTGTATCAGTATGCGTGTGGTAGACATTAAAGTGAACGTGTGTTAATTTAGTGAAACTAGCAATAGCTATACCCAGAAGTCATAAATAGCATAGACCTATGTTAAGTACGTTTATTTATTAAAGTGCGAATACTTTTCATTAAACGTTATACATAGAATGTATTCCGGTTTCATGAAATTTTATTGGCTTACGTATGCCTTTTTATTCCTACAACTTATCAATCTTAATATTTTAACCGTAACTCTTTTCACATATGGGTAAAGCAGACTAATTACAATCTATTTGTCGAATATTGAATTCTTGGACAAGATAATGGTTGACAATGACACTGTTTACAAAGAACACGACAGTCACATCATTTGGTGCCATATGTAATGTTGTTTTTGAGCTTCTGATTTTCTTTCATGTAAAGAAAGAAAAAGAAAGAAATGTTTTATTTAATGACGCACTCAACACATTTTATTTACGGTTATATGTCGTCAGACATATGGTTAAGGACCACACAGATTTTGAGAGGAAACCTGCTGTCACCACTACCTGAGCTACTCTTTCCGATTAGCAGCAAGGGATCTTTTATTTGCGCTTCCCACAGGCAGGATAGCACAAACCATGGCCTTTGTTGAACCAGTTATGGATCACTGGTCGGTGCAAGTGGTTTACACCTACCCATTGAGCCTTGCGGAACACTCACTCAGGGTTTGGAGTCGGTATCTGGATTAAAAATCCCATGCCTCGACTGGGATCCGAACCCAGTACCTGCCAGCCTGTAGACCGATGGCCTAACCACGACGCCACCGAGGCCGGTTTCATGTAAAGAGTCAATCGTTGTTTTTCCCCATCTATTTCCCATGTATATATAGAGGGTTCGTCACAAGTATTTTTTTAATATGGAAAATATAAACCGAGGCTTATTTTCATATTTATATTCTAAAATTTGCATACTTATGTCTCGAAATACGTTATTTATGCATGTCCATTGCATTAATATAGTAGTACTATGATAAATTATATTATATTACTGGATTCCGTTTTAGGAATAGCCTACGTGAAAGCCATATGCAAGAGAGACCGCACGTCACTGATAGAGTATCACAGGAATCTGATGGGAGCGGTGGAAACAGCAACGCACGAACTCGGACACAAGTGAGAGCAAACGGTTTACTAGTCAGTATGTTAACGGCTTCATAATTGGCTCTTAATTAGTGAGCAGATCGTGACATGTGTACGTGTACCTTTACCCACTAGGTGCGAAGACAAGGTGTTATAAAGGGACAGGGAATGAAGACAGACAAGACAGACAGACATACAGACAGACGGTTTATTAAGTCATTTCCAAAGTTAGCCTAAAGTTCGTTTTGTTTTACACTACTAGAGCACATTGGTTACTTAATCATCGACTTTTGGATGTAAAACATTACTAGAATTTTAAAATTCATACGACTATCTACATTAGAGAAGGAAAAGCCCCTCCCCCTCCCAACCCCCACCCCACTAAAACCAAATTTAACAAATCACCAAATCACAGAAATCAGTGAGCACTAACTACACGAACACAAGCCAGTCTGTATAAAGAGTTTGAGACGACTGTGTAAGCAAGTTTAATTAAAAACAAAAACACATTGATCACTTCGAGATCACAGGAGAAATTATACATTATGTGTGAAATGTTGAACTTTTTATGACATAAGACTTAACGCTTGGCACTTAGAGAAACGGTTTAAAAAGCAGTGGTTAAGGAGTTTGAGAGAAAACTTTTACAAGGCAATATTTAATGAGTTTTAAGAGCTATTAAAAATCAACATAAAATTTGGGACCTATGATTATCTCCAACACACACACTCACACACACACACACACACACACACACACACACACACACACACTCCCACGCCAACGCAACTTCTACAGTTTTAAATGTAAAAAGTGTAATACATAAGTATTAACTGAGATGTTACTAATTATTGTTATTTCGTATCACACATAACCTGCTGTGTATCTTCTCTCACTAGTCTTGGAGCCGCTCATGACGGGGAAAACAACAACTGTGAGAGCTCCAGCCAGTACATAATGGCGTCCTTCGTTGGCAGACGACATGACCAGATCAAGTTGAATCCGTGGAAGTTCTCGCCGTGCTCTGTGAACTATTTCAAGAAGTCTCTCTCCAATATTAAAAAGTAGGTAACACGCTGAATATGCTGATACATATTTAAAGGGACATACCCTAGTTTTTAAACACTGAGACATACTTTTGACTATTATAGCCCTTTTTGATAATTAAAATCATACTTTACTTAGATTTTATGGTTTAGATTATCAATTTCCGTACATCCGAAGTGGTTTTGGTCATCCTGGTGGTTTTAATATCACAAAATGCATTTCTCATATTTTTTAAAAACACACGCGCGTCTGAGAAGTAACAGTTATGGAGTCGAGTTTTAGTCTATTTTTAGAGAGTATTTCACTGTTTCAAAGTCACAGAACTCATGTTTCACTCAATTGTTACTTTATCCAAATGTTTTACATGTTTATAGATTACCTAAACTTAGTGTTAATTTTCACGGGTTGAAACTAGGGTATGTCCCTTTAAGGCTGGTAAGTAGAGACTATTGGGATCGCATCTTGATACCGGCTTCCACCCAGAGCGACTTTTCTCTCATTAACAATTGTCCATTAATCCACGGTCCTGGATAAACAACCCAGAAAGCTGAGTTGTGCGCCTAGAAAGCTGAGTTGCATGCCTAGGATAGCGTGCTTGAACCTTAATTGGAAATAAGCACGAAATGTTTTTTTCTAAAATCTATATAACAGTAAACATTCGCCACCGTTCAGTCTTTATACACTTTCTAGCATACATTAATTTTGATACGTCGCCACAGCCCATACTGCAGTAATTAATGTTTCAGACATGGAGAAAACTGTCTGGAAAATACAGCAAAAACCGGTAACCCTGCTGAATATAGGTACCACACATCGAGACTTCCGGGACAGATTTACTCAGCTGACGAACAGTGCAAGTTTATCAAAGGACAGGAGTCTCACTTTTGTAGTGTATGTTTTCTGAGATGATGGCATGATTTTCTGTGAAATTTATGGCATGCTCTTCTTAAATAGTCCTATAGCATGCTATATTTTATGGCATGCTTTTCTGAAATACTCTTATGACATGCTTTTCTGAAATTATATTATGGCTAGCTCGAAGGTCTAAGATATAAACAGACCAACGCTAGAGGACACTCGAGCTATCTTATGGCATGCTTTTATGAGATAGACTTATGACATGCTATAGTCTTATAACATGCTTTTTAAAAAATATTCTTATGGCATGTTTTTCTGAGATAGCTTCAGGCATACTTTTCTGAGAGTCTTATGGCATGTTTTTCTGAGATAATCTGATGGCATATTTTATCTGAAGTAGTCCTGTGGCATGCTTTTATGAAATAGTTCTAAGACATACTATAGTCATATGGCATGTTTTTCTGATAGTCTTATGGCATGTTTGTTTTCTAAGATAGCATGATTGCATGCTTTACTGAGGTAGTCTTATAGCATACTTTTAAAAATAGTCTTATGGCATGCTTTTCTGAAATAGTTAATGTTGTGGGGTGAGGGAAGTTAAACAGATGAAAGATTCAACTGATATTGTACGACACGGTAATAACAAAAATCAAAAATACACAAACACCAAATGTCTTCCTTTGACATTGTTAAATGTTTGTATATCCAAATGATAATATATCCCAATCTGACTGAAATTAAATCGTACTACCAAGTCTGTCTTGGATGTCTTCATTAGTAGATCCACAATGATCCGATACCGTTCCATATATCCAGTTAAACATTCGTCATGAACAGTCATTCAGAATAAGTTAAGCTGTTGGTAAATTTAAACATAAAAACATCTGTCTTTAGTCCGATCTACTAACCAAAATCCACAATTTTGACAGGTAAAGTTGGCATTGTGCCTCAATTTATGTACAGCAATCATAAGCGTATAAGACGGGGGGGTGGGGGCAAAAATGATGCAGATATCCGGGCAAGATGTGCTAATATGAGACCTTTTTACAAAGTATTTCAATCATACTACCCTCAAACTTAGTTGTAATCCAAGTAAAAATGCGTAATGATTCGTTTGCATCCCTATGTAACTGTTTGGTAGTAATGCTAATATAAACAAATCTTGTTATCCAGATTTGGGCATTTTTGTTTAATTCGGGCAAAAGCCAACCTGCCTCCCTACAAAAACGGGAGCCCGTACGCCTATGACAGCAATTAACTGGGCAAGATATTAACGAGTAATGGTGCGTAATTTAATTGTTACTAAGAAGTCATAACGTTCTATTTGCAGTGGTTGATTCGCCCAGAAGAGGTGTGTACGCGACTCGCCTGCTTGATGCCCGGCCCGCACTACTTGGAGACGAAGTGTCAGGTGTACAGCGCGGCTCGCGGTACCTCGTGTGGACACAGAAAGGTGTGCGTGGTGTCGTCTGCAGCATCACATCATAGCAATACACTTTTGCATTACATATGTAGCAATCAATAGGGGAAACGGTGGTAGTTCTTTTGTTATTGTTACTAAGGGTCTGGGGGGGGGGGGGGGGGGGTATTAAAGGTGTTATATATTATAGTTACAAATGTCTAATCTCTCTCTCTCTCTCTCTCTCTCTCTCTCTCTCTCTCTCTCTGTCTGTCTGTCTGTCTGTCTGTCTGTGTGTGTGTGTGTTTACGGGGTGGTGTTTGGTTTTTTTTAAAGTATTTAGGTATATATATAGTAATTGATTAGTCAAAACAATATAATTCAGTTAGTTAATCCTTGAAATACGATTACTTTAGGGGTGGATCTAAGAGAGGATGACTTGTGGTCGGGTATGCCACTCAAGACCGTATGTCTTTTTTCCCTGTTCATGTTCATTTTCACTTTACATTTAAGCGTAATCACCAGTTAGTTATGCTTCTCACGTTGAGTGTTGCCCGTCTCCATCAGTCACTCGGAGATGTTCTCTTTCTCGTTTCAGTGGTGCATTGACGGCAAGTGTCAGTACGACCAAAGGGCGCCTATGATGCAGTATACAAATGTGATATAATGCCCAACAACATTTGTTACTGGGTGAAAAATTAAAAAAATAAAATAAATGTGATTTACAATCTGCAGTTTTAATAAACTTATTTAGTGTAATGCATAAAAAAGAACTCAAAAAAAAAAAACAAGAACCTTTTTTCTTTTCTTTTTTACTGTATTAAATGTTATAAAATCATACATACATACATACATACATACATAAAGACATTATGTATGTAAGCTATGTATCAAATTGAAATATTTACCATTATGGACAACATGATAAGCTGGGGTTTTTTTTCAAGTGTTCAGTTGCATATTTTTCTCTCAATCTGACTTTATAAAGTGGACCTTTTTCCTTTTCTTTTTAAAAAAAACAAAAAACAAATCACCCTATATATTATATTACTTGTGATTTGACTTTTAGTAAAGATGTATATGAGTATATTTATTTATATTTAAAATGTCCCAGATACTATAGTCCGTCCCACGGGGAACGACTTTATTCATAATATGGAATTTACTACAAGTTATTTATTTCTAAATTGCCCACAAAAATATATTTTTTGTTTGTTTTGTTTTGTTATTTCCCAAACACTTTTACTTGCCTTCTTACTTCATACCAAACTTAAATTATTTATAAAAACACATTTTTGTAGCAGGATTGGACGGACTATATATAGATTTTATACCATTTTTATTTTATATTTCGAAAACCTTTCCTAACCGTAACTGAAACACAGCGAAGGTTATTACCCTAACATAGTAGTAAAATTCATCAAGACAATCTCGTACCATACCGTTAATCCATTGGCATAGCGAAGGGGGACAATGCCCCTTTTTGTTGGGGGGGGGGGGGGAGGGGCAACCACAGGTACCCCCAAACAGAAACCCGTAATACAAAGAAAGAAAGAAATGTTTTATTTAACGACACACTCAACACATTTTATTTACGGTTATATGGCGTCAGACATATGGTTAAGGACCACGCAGATTTTGAGAGGAAACTCGCTGTCGCCACATAGGCTACTCTTTTACGACAGGCAGCAAGGGATTTTTATTTGCGCTTCCCACAGGCAGGATAGCACAAACCATGGCCTTTGTTGAACCAGTTATGGATCACTGGTCGGTGCAAGTGGTTTACACCTACCCATTGAGCCTTGCGGAGCACTCACTCAGGGTTTGGAGTCGGTATCATGATTAAAAATCCCATGCCTCGACTGGGATCCGAACCCAGTACCTACCAGCCTGTAGACCGATGGCCTGCCACGACGCCACCGAGGCCGGTCCCCGTAATACAAATGCTATAGTTACATATATACTCTTTATTACTATGATATATCTGACGTTGTTGTTTGGGGATACCTGTGGGGGCAACTGAGTAGTTAATAGTCTAAAAATCCTTTTCTTTAACTTTCTATAATTCTTTCCGAATTTTTTCTGGGGGGCAACTGCCCCCCTTGCCCCCATGCTAGCTACGGCCCTGATATTTGATCCGCTATGCACTTTCTCCGCACACAGGACAACACATTCCACAGCCTTTACTATACGAGTCGTAGTGGCACTGGTTGGGACGTGAAGAAATCCCACTGGAAAATGGGTCCATTGAGGTGGTTCGATCCTACGACACAGCACCTCAGGCGAGCGCTGTATCAACTGATCGGCTAGAAAGCAACGTTAAATTTTTAAACAGCATATTGCGGAAGACACGTCCACCCACCGTCAGCTTAGCCTCTGACAACATCGGTGACCGAGTCCAGATAAGAAGTGGTGGTGGTGGTGGGGGCGGGGAGTTGAGGTGGTCTGAACTTGGAATAATCATAAAACTTTTAAAGAGTTCCGAATTTTCACCAGATATAATCATAATCATGATCCTCGTCCTAAACTCTAATTCTAACCATAATCCTGAACCTAATTGTAACCGAAACTTTAATAAGTTCCTAATATTTCATGAACGGCCGCTAAAGTTAAAGTGACAGACTAGCTTTTAAACACTAAGCATTTTATCACCATTAAAGCCGTTTTTAATTATTTAAAATAGAAGTACTCACGTTTTATTATTTAGAATGTTCATTTTCGTACACTTGAAGTGGTTCTGGTCACCCAGGGTTTTGCAATACTCCAAAATGCATTTTTCATAATTCTAAAAACGCACGTTTGTCTGAGATGTAATTATATGGTTATCAAGACAAACTCTTGTTATTATCAGACGACATTTCCCTGTTGAAACGTCACATACTTAGTTTCTCTCTTCTCTGTTATGACCGTATCAAGATGTGTGTTGCAGCTTTGTAGATAATTCAACGTAGTGTCCATTTTCGTGGGCTGAAACAAGGGTCTGCGCCTTTAAGGACAAACAAAAACTTTGACTACTTTTTATTTTGATATGAAAATGGAACCTGACTTCCGGTACAAATCCAACACGGGCGACAACACGCAAGAAACACCGTAATTTCAATATGGCAGTGAACACTTGAGTCTTGAGTTGGACGTTTTGAAAAAGATAATTTTGGTTCTATATTCTTTAACTTGTTATACTCAATATATGGATCCATACCAAGAGTATAATTACGGGCCACATTATGACGAGGGACCAAGAACTGCTGATCCTGCATCCTCGTACGGCTACGGAGGGCCCAATTACAAACCTCCAGTCAAGTTGGGCAATTTCAATCGCGGAACAGCGCCGAGGATGAGGAGACCGAGTAGGTCATTCCCTCCACCTCGCGGTCGAGGATTTATTAAACCTCCACCCAGACCCCGAGACCCTGGTTTACTTGACCCTCCACCACCACCACACGATCCTTATCAGGCTTATGACGATTATTATCGTCGTGATTTTATTGATCATCAAGCACCTCCCGAAGTTCCGTATGCACGGTATGGTCGTGATTCAGTGAACCACCCACCCCAACCTCGGAATTTCAGACCAGATAATCGGAGAATGACAAGACGTCCATTTAGAGGTTCAACAGTTAGCAGAACTAGTTGGGTTAATCCCAATCGAAAAGCAAAGCCTTCGCATGATCAGAGTTTAGGTTCATCAAGTGGGTTTGATTTTGAGACAGCGAGGCCTGTTCCTACTGACGCAGTGTCAAATAGTATGGGTGACAAGCATGATGTGAATAATCATAAAGAAGAGAAAAAAACAGATCCAAAACAACATGAAATGGAGAAAAAAGAGGAAAGTTCAGGTATTTTATTAGAATTACTAGTATATTACAGGCCCTAATCATTAGGCTAAGGCCCCCCCAAAAAATAGGTGTGTTTCTGGTCGACCGACCGTCCCTAGTTTTACACCCCCCCCCCGACCCTAATTTTTTTTCTCTTAAACTGAAAAAAAAACTGGAAAAAAAAAAATACTAAAAAAAAAAAGTAAAAATAAGAGGACAACATCACCAAAAAAGAGTATTTCTTTCCTTGCACATTGTTTACGTACTATTATACGATACATTTTGCACATGTAATTCCCTTCCGAAAAACATCGAGAAATTATGGAAAAGCTTTTGTAATAGAGTTCCTTCCCCTGATTAGCTACCACCGAACAGCTTAGTCGGTCACGGAAGTAACCGAATGTACGAACATAGCCTTGGTACAGGTTATTTCGATTAAATATAATCGTATCAATTCAGCTTAATTCTCGTCTTCACTTAAATCAACAGGTCTTATTATTAATGCATCTCAAATGTTTGCATAAAGTATTTAAATTAAGAACAACGAAATTAATACAAATGTCCCATTAATTTAAGAAAATACACAAACAGTGCATACCAATACTACTACTACTACTACTACAACAATGACAACAACAATAGCAATAAATTAAAATTTTCAATAATGATAATGATGATAAATACCGTAATAATAATAATAATTATTATAATTATAATTATTATTATGATAGTATTCAATTTAAAAAAACAAAAACAAAAAACCCTACCTACCTACCCTAATTTTTGGGGAGATGCAATCGGAAACACATCTATTTTTTTGTTTGGCCTAATCTAGAATTGAAAAAGTAGAAGTGACTTCTCCCTTCCCATAAGAAAGGGGAGAAGTTGATAAAAATGGGCAAAGTGAACATTAATCAACTTGTACATTTCATAACGTTTCGATGTTTAATTGGGAAAATTCTGAATTTTAGTCAGTTCTGATCGTAATATTTCAGTATAAAATACTACTTCTGGTAATAAATTTAAACAAAACAGTTAAAATTAAATGTTTCATTAAAAATGTGATATTATTAAATGGTTGATAAAGTGCCGTTATGCTATTAAAATTAAGTATTAATTAGTATTATCTGGCATTGCTGAAATGAATGTGGCTGAAGATTAACAACACTTCACTGCACACAGCACAACACTGAAAAACAATAGCCCGGTTTACGGGTGTATCTGAAGAATGTCAACATAAGACTACAACATGTATTTAATCTCTTCACAACAGAAACTGGTCTGAGTATTAACATTTGTTAGTTGATTTTGACAATAAATTGAACAAGGTAAAACATAATTTATCAAATCAATTGTACATAACAGTGTGTGTGCGCAGAAACCATTTGTCGTTAATATGCCGGTTCATGACTACTCTGGCATCAAAGTAAAAACACTGTCCAACATATGGCGACATGGTGCCATGTGAACTATAAGACTAAATAAGTTGGGGTCTTGACATCTGTTGTGTGACTTTGTTTTTGTAATTGGATTAGGTCCAGAATATTATGGCGACTTCAACTTCTCACTACTGCTAATAACTTGGCGACTTGAGCTGACTGTCCGTGAAAACAAAACGCTCATTTCGCTGGTAAGATTAGGGTGTGATATTATCCTGAGTACTCTGCCACTCGAGAGCTACATTTGCACATTTATGATCGCTCTCTCAGCCAGAGATATCTATATAGCGAAACACGGAATGTCTATCTACCACATGGCAGCAAACATTCCAGCTCCAATATAACAATAATCCTAAGTTTGACACTAAATTGGTAAATACCTTTAGATTGATCATTTTCGAGTTCCCCAATAACAAATGTTTCACATAGTAACCACTAATTGTACACACACTACAGGAAGAAACCCGTCAGCACCTGCATGTTCATATTTAACTGGATAATTATTGAAAGGTGGTGCTGTCAGATTTCTTCCTGTAGTGCATGTATTAGTGGTTACTATGTGAAATATTTGTTATCGGCAAACTCGAAAATTAGGTGCTGACAGATTTCTTCCTGTGGTGTGTATATTAGTGGTTCCTACATGTTAAATATTTGTTATTGGTGAACTCGAAAATTATCAATGTAACGGTATTTAGTGTCAAACCTAGGATTATTGTTGTATTAGAGCGGTAAACTTTGCCTACCATTCCGTGTTTTCACTATAGAGATATCTCTAGCTGAGAGTGAGAGAGTAATCATAACTGTCCAAATGTCCATCTTGCGCTCGAACAGCTACTAGTATACATATATGTATTACATCATTAACTGCTTAGGCTTTGATTCCAGCACATCAAAGCAGAGCAAAATCATGGCAATAAACATTGTAACCCAAATATTTAGCCCAAAATAATCACACCCATATTAAGTACAAACATACTGACCTCAAGACATTTCACCTCAAAACCAGTGATCAATAAATACGTTTCAGCAAGATTAAAATAACTTTCAACACATTTCTGAATATATCCAGGTTTTAAACTGTTGTTTGCCAAATCGCCAAATGCAAATTAAAGTTGAATTTAGCAAACATGTACAGTATTTCTGCCAGAAAGAAATTTTGGGATATGTTGCTATGGAATTGAATGCAACCACAATCAACGGGGTATGGGAGGCATCTCCCAGAAAGAAAATGAATTAAATTTAGGCTTATGGTTAAGAAAATTATACAGTAATGATAAAAGTAATTAATTTTGTCAAAAGATTAACAAAAACAAAAAAATCTACCAAATCGTATGGGTATGGTGCCATACCTGTTTTACCCTCTGGCAGAAACCCTGATGTATGTCATCAATTCACCAAAAAGCTAATTAAAAAATTATGTGTCATTTGTATACATACATGTACAGCTGAAACACTTAAAGGAGTGAGCACAGTCTGTGTACTCTGACGATATGCTACATGATGTTGGGATGCAATTATCTCGAGCAAACTAGAAAAAACTGCATTTGGTGGAAGAAATATAGTGGAATCTTTTCAATTCGGATTATTCCGGTTTAGAATGAATGAATGAATGAATGTTTAACGACACCCCAACACGAAAAATACATCGGCTATTGGGTGTCAAACTATGGTAATGCAAATAAATAAAGTGATGATCAACATCAATATAAAAATTCAAGGTTTAAACAAAAACAGTGTAAAGAACTGTGCAAAAATACAAATACAAATATCACAGAATTTTACGGACACCGAATTGTACTCTAAACTTCAATTTGTGCTGTATTGGCCATTCTCAAAGAGAATGTTACACCCCTGCACCACGGTGAGGTTACAGCACGCGCAGGGGTCCGGTTTAGAGGTTATGTTGTGTATTTATATTTAACAAGGGACTGTGAAAATAGTGTATGGTTCTGAGGTAATACCGGGTTAAAGAGGGTCTGATTTTGATAGGTTTTACTGTACGTGAGATTATATTTAAATTAATGTATTTTATCATTTCAGAAAAGCAGATGGTAGACAAGACTGATCCTCCTAAACCCGAGGAAACATCGGTTGATAGGAAAACAGAAACACAGTCAGTATCTGGAAGTTCTAATTCAGACCCAGCTGGAGGATCTAATTTAGATGGCAGTGATTACTGTTCTCTTTGCAAGATCAAGTTTCTTAGACCAGAGGTTTGTTAATGTATTGTTTGTACGATTGTAAAAAGGAATAAAATTGGTCAGCTGTACATGGGTACCTGTGATTTCATAAATATCTTGGTCAATATTGTCCATGCAGGGATGGGATTTTCCAGCAACCGGAAATGGTCGTATTCGTGGAAAGTCCAGAGTGCTGAATGATGGTAATGTTCCTTGTACATAATAATGAAATTCAAGACAAGTTGATTCCTACACGTTTAGCTGTACGTTCATCAAACCATCTTAAAAGGTATCTATAACTGTGTGCATCAAATTATCTAAATAGTACATATTGAAATAAAACAATCAAATTGTCTGCATCAGTGTATGTCATAATTATATTTGTATAGCACTGCTCCTGAAATTTTTGAATGACTCCATTCCTGAAAGTGAAAAGAAGTTGGACTGCATTAATGAACCAAACAACATAAAATTAGAAGAAAACATTATTGGTTTATTGGTTAATTTTTGCAACATGTCTCTACATTTACATGTACCAATTAATACATTAATAATGTTTGGTTTTCACTTGTCTTTGCATTTTCATGAGTGCAATTTTTCAATTTTTCATATGCCTAAGTGTTTTGAGATGTGCAATTTTTCACTCGCCATGGTATTCAGGGCACAATATTTTATGAGAACTGTTGTTTTGTTCGCGTGTCGGTTACACAACTTTAAAATCACAAGAACTGCCAATTGGTTACATGGTGAACAATTACATTCTAACATTAAAAGTACCATACATCAGTAATGAAAGTGAAAATCAGATTGTTTTTAACTACATTTGAACCATCAGTGTAGCACAGAACCATAGTTCAAATGTTTTAGGATTAGGTAAGCCTACCACATCGATTATGAGAACTATATTCACATAACCGAAAAATCGGTTACCCAAGTAAAACTCACGTGAATGGACTTGCGGTTACCTAAGATTTTGAATTATTGTCCTCTGGGTTTTTTCAAAAGCCAAGGACTAGAAATGTACACACACACACATATATATATATATATATACATGTATATATATATATTGTCACAGAATGTTGATTATGGTATATTCTGTGGGTACCCTGTATGAGAAACTTTAAACAGCGGTTGAATTTTGTGTATATTATATTTACAAATTATATTAAATTGTATCCATTGATTTTTCAGGGGCGGGACATAGCCCAGTGATAAAGCGCTCACTCGATGCACGGTCGGTCTTGGATCGATCCCCGTCAGTGGGCTATTTCTCGTTCCAGCCAGTGCACCACAGCTGGCATATCAAAGGCCCTGGTATGTACTACCCTGTCTGGGATAGTGCATATAAAAGATCCCTTGCTGTTAATCAAAAAGAGTAGCCCATGAAATGGCAACAGCAGGTTTCCTCTCTCAATATCTGTGTGGTTCTTAACCATATGTCTGATGCCATATAACCGTAAATAAAATGTGTTGAGTGCATCATTAAATAAAACATTTCCTTCCTTCCTTCCATTGATTTTCAAGATTTTAGGGAAGGTAATTTTACCCGTAGTACTTTCTGGCAGGAACTGCCATACAGTTATATGTCAAAATGTGGCATAGTTCAGGTCAACTTGTTTTCTCTCTGGTTTTCAGCAATACACGGCTCACGTGCATGGTATGATACATATACAGAAGATGAAGAAAGTTAACAAGCAAAAACAAGATTTGGTTAATAAAGGTAATTAATATGCCATTTGTTACATTTTAATGTCGGTCATGGGATATTGTGACACCATCATTTGGGTTTGACACACTATAATGATAACATGACATGTATGTTATTTTATAATACATGTACAGAGATATGCTGTGTTTGCCATGATGGCCCAGTTATTGTCTTGCCATCTTGAAGCTAAAAGAGTAGCCTCCAACTCTGAAGATAGTGCATCTCTCGCGCCTCCACCCCCCACCCTCCGAAAAATCAAAGTAATATTAAATATCAACTGCCCCTATCCCCATTGATATCTTTGGATGCCTGTATGTAGAATTGTGACTGAAACTGGTCTCTTTATATTTTAAATATAGAAATTATAACATGAGGGAGTGGCAGTCTTCTTAATGACAAGCACCTGATAGTGGATCATACAACATTACCTTACAATTTGACTCTGCCTTGTGCAGAGATATGATTTTGATCAGGGAATATGGTTTTGTTATTCAGATTTATTCCAGTTTGTGCATAATTAGCTGAAATTGGTGCATTTTCATATTCATATATAAAAACTATACAGTACTGGGCAAAATATTTTGGCTACAGGTATTTTTGATCCAGGGTGAGCCCTGCATAGCTCATCTCAACTGCACAAATCCCATTTGTTACTGCTGCATGTGGTTCATTGTATACACTACACTCACTACTTAAAAAAGTACTGGACTAGTATCAAAAGCATATCGGGCAGATTTCTGTTTTGTAATCAATACATATAACTTTATATCCTTTATAAGTGCCTTACTGGTCCAACCGGGAGGGACTATAGGTTTCATGTCTATTCGTCTGTCTGTCCCATTTATAGTTTTCCGGACTTTTGTTTTGAAATGCCTCAAGATATTGAGCAGAAATTTTGTATATAGCTTTATCATGTATTGTTTGGATGGTTACCCATTTTTGACAGAGTTATGGCCCTTGAACTTAGGAGATTTAGCAATCTAATTAAAATTGGCTCCACTATTACATGTGGATCTAACAGCAGCCCGTTGGAGCTCATGTCCAGTTTATTTTTTATTCAACCAATCAAAACCTTACTTGCAAAATCATGCCAGTGATTTGAAAAGAATTTGAAGACATTCGGGATTATGCCGAGGGTATACGAAATGATTTGGGTGAATTACGAAGTATGCCGGAAATTAATTTCAAACTAAAATTTTATATAAAGTTCGTTTCAAGACGGAAAAAACCTGTGATGGTATAGCCATAAAATCTGTTAATACTAGTATACAATCCAGAGTTTATTACTGCACTTTCTTCCCTGTTTTTTCAATGTTGAAATAGACCAACAAGTTCACCTATTGCATAAATAGTCTCGCCCGGTATTTTTAGAATTTGTATGCTCCCGAATAACACTATAAAAGGCGAAGTGTAATTGGTCGATATTTAAGTTGTTATTTATAAATGAAATGTCACCTGGACATGGGATTCCACGCAATGCTGTTAGATCTACTGGTAGACCCAGTAGAACTAATTTTAATCAGATTGGAGATTTAGTTTTCTCTTCTTTTTTTCTGGAATACCGTAAGATATTGAGCTGAAATTTTGTGTATAGCTTTACCATGAATGGTTACAGACCAGGTTTGACGTTCATGCCAATTTACCCATTTTTCACAGTTATGGCCCTTTAACTTAGGAGGTACAAATGCGTTGGGTCCGGTAAGGGATTTGCATTGCTTTAGCAGTATTCTCAGTAGGCTTGTTAATGTTTGAAAATATAACTTATATTGATGTAGCATACAGTGACATTTAAAATGTTTACTCTTTATAGATGGGTCAGAGAAGTCCGAGGTATCTGAAACTACAGTGACATCGACTTCAAGTGCAGTGACTTCTTCAGGAAGAATTCTTCCCCAGAGTGCTTTGTTGACTTCTAATAGATCTACAACAGATGGGGCCGAAAAGAATGAAGCTGCTAAGTCATGTCACTGTGATATTTGCAAAATAACCTTTGAGCGACCTGAGGTAAATAAATTATATGTAGAAGTAAGGCTGAATTTAGGGTGGAAATGATAGGGTGAGTAATATAAGTAGAGCTGACTTGGATGCTTGACTATTCAAAAGAACATGTATGTATGTTTGTTTGTTTGACATATCGCTTGATGAGGTATTGAGTATTGTCTGTAAGGCCCCCCCCACCCCCCCCCAAAAAAATAGGTGTGTTTCCGGTCGACTGACCGTCCCTAGTTTTACACACACACACACACCCCCCCCCGACCCTAAATTTTTTCTCTCTCTTAAACTGAATTTTTTTTTTTTTTTTTTTAAAGAAGTAAAAATAAAAGAGGACAACATCACCAAACAAGAGTATTTCCTTCCTTGCACATTGTTTACGTACTATTATACGATACATTTTGCACATGTAATTCCCTTCCGAAAAACATCGAGAAATTATGGAAAAGCTTTTGTAATAGAGTTCCTTCCCCTGATTAGCTACCACCGAACAGCTTGGTCGGAAGTAACCGAATGTACGAACATAGCCTTGGTACAGGTTATTTTGATATTTTAAACATCTGTTTATGCTACAAATCCATATATATTATTTATAGATAATGTTATATAAGTACACACACATTAAGGAAGAAAGGGAAGGGGGAAAAAAACCTACCTACCTACCCTAATTTTTGGGGGGGATGCAATCGGAAACACACCTATTTTTTTGTTTGGCCTAAGTATTTTCTTTCTTCTTTTTTTTGAGAACAGTCATTGTTGGTAAAAGCTAAGAATGAAAGAGATGTGTATTATTGTAGGTCTTCATCCTAGCTAGCTCTGAGTAGGTAGAAAAATTAATCAAATTGTCTATTAAACTTCAAAAATGGCAGAAACCCTGTTATTTTCCAACAACATATCACTTATTACTTCAAATTATTTTAGAATAGAATTTGTCAATTTAAAAAAATTCTTCCATATCAATTTGTAACACATAACAAGTAATTTGTGTAGGGCTTAGACTTAACGATGGCACTGTCTGCAATTGCCATAATTGCAGTATGAATTACCATCAGTTAGGGTCTTGACCGATGGCAGTTTTTTGCCAATGGATAAAAAATTATTGTCAGTTGAAGCTACTAATTTTGGTTTTAATGTGTGTTGCAAACGTTACTGGTTTAAATTGCCATAGACAAGCTCAAAATTGCTAACGGTGAGCAATTTGCCTACAATTTGCCTACAGCAAGAATATTTCAAAATTGCTGTAGGTAACAAATTCTTAAGTTTGAGTCGTGTGTATTGTGTGGTGTGTGTATTGTGTATGTGTGTGTGCGTATATCTGTGTGTATTGCATGTGTATTGTGTGGTATGTGTGTATCTCTGTGTGTGTGTGTGGTGTGTGCATAAATAGATACATGTTATAATTTTTTTGTATTTTTCCATATAATTTTCAGATATTTATCTTGGACCCCAGAATAGAAAACTAGCAATGTTTTCATATACAAAAAGATAGTTGCAAAAATTAATCCTAATTTGTTAATCTATTGTGAATTTTATTTTTAACATTCAGCCATATTTGTCTACTTGGAATTTTATTAACTTTTACTGTCATAATAAAAAATGCTCTGTGGCTTTTGCATGATTATTATAGTTTCTGTAATGTACTATTAATCAAATATGCTCATTTAAATATACATAGACATTTTGTGTTTTCTTAGATTAAGTTTCCGATGTTTTTGTTTTAATTGTAGAATTACGAAGCTCATACACGTGGTATGATGCACTTGAAGATGTTGGAGAAGGCCAAGGAGCCACGCCAGTTAACAGTGACAGGTGTGATGCTAGTTTTGTTCACACGCTGCTTACGCAAATCTAGTTTCAACCCCTGTAATTAAGAAAATGTCTACAACAAATAAAAACATGTCATTGAACAAAATCAAATATAGTCCACAGCAAGAAATATGTCATGAAGAATTAAAAGCTCCATGGCGTTGCCGTTTCACATGGGTAATTGCAGTGCTTGAAGTTTGCATAACCAATTTTATGTTCGCGTGTTATGTTTAGGACATCATTTACACAGTCATAATGGGTTACGCAGACATGTAACCAGTTTCCTGTATTTGTTTAGTGTAACCCATAAATAAATGGGTTTGACCCAATTTTCAATGCTTAGAGTCGTGTACTTTCTAACCTTGAATGTGTTGAAGAGCGGGACGTAGCCCAGTGGTAAAACACTCACCTGATGTCTAGGGTTGATCCCTGTAGGTGGACACATTATGCTCTTTCTTGTTCCAGCCAGTGCACCACAACTGGTGTATCAGAGGCCGTGGTATGTGCTATCCTGTCTTTGGGATGGTGTATATAAAAGAGCCCTTGCTACAAATGGAAAAATGTACTGGGTTTCCTTTCTAAGACTATATGTAAAAATTATCAAATGTTTGACATTCAGAAGCCGATGATTAATAAATCAAGATGATCTAGTGGTGTTGTTAAACAAAGCAAACTATTTGAATTTTTTGTTAACCTTTTTTTTAAATTGGTCTTTTTGTTAACAATGTTATTAAAAAAAAAAAAAAAAATATGTTTGTAAAATGCATACAAAATGTTAAATTGGTCTTTTTCTTAACAATGTTATTAACAAAAATAATGATAATAATTTATGTTTGTAAAATGCATACAAAATGTTAAATTGGTCTTTTTCTTAACAATGTTATTAACAAAAATAATGATAATAATTTATGTTTGTAAAATGCATACAAAATGTTAAATTGGTCTTTTTCTTAACAATGTTATTCACAAAAATAATGATAATAATTTATGTTTGTAAAATGCATACAAAATGTTAAATTGGTTTTTTTCTTAACAATGTTATTAACAAAAATAATGATAATAATTTATGTTTGTAAAATGCATACAAAATGTTAAATTGGTCTTTTTCTTAACAATGTTATTAACAAAAATAATGATAATAATTTATGTTTATAAAATGCATACAAAATGTTAAATTGGTCTTTTTCTTAACAATGTTATTAAAAAAAAAAAAGATAATAATTTATGTTTGTAAAATGCATACAAAATGTTAAATTGGTCTTTTCCTTAACAATGTTATTAACAAAAATAATGATAATAATTTATGTTTATAAAATGCATACAAAATGTTAAATTGATCTTTTTCTTAACAATGTTATTAAAAAAATACTGATAATAATTTATGTTTGTAAAATGCATACAAAATGTTAAATTGGTCTTTTCCTTAACAATGTTATTAACAAAAATAATGATAATAATTTATGTTTGTAAAATGCATACAAAATGTTCATTATAAGAGTGATTGTAACTGAAAAATGTTTTTCAATTGTATTTTAGGATTTGAGAAAAATTACAAGGTAGATACAGTTACGGATGAACCAGAATATCTAGATGACCATGATGCAGATCTTGACAGGTTTCTACTTTTAGTTTCTCAGCAAACATATTTTCATGCAGTAGGTTCCTAAATAGTGAAGTTACAAGCTGTCTTGGTCACTTGAATAGCTCTTGGTAGACTTTGCTTTTCCCATCCTAACCACTGACACATGAATGACATATAAAAGTCTATGGCAGGCACTCTCCTGTCTGTGAAAAAGACCCTTGCTGTTTTTCAGTGGAAGCAACCTATGTGGTGGCTGTGGATTTGTTGTCTCCCAGTTAAGTGTCGAAATAATGTTTAGCTGAATATATTTTCTTTTTTTCTCATTAAATTGAACAACTGGGGGTGTTTCAACCAGTCAAGTTACACAGTTTGTTTAGGCCAAGATGGTGTCTTTATTTTGCCAATTTAACGCATGACAAATTAAACTTGCCTTTTATCATACTGTCTTTCAAGCATTTAACAAACATTGTAAGTCAATAAAAATAAAATTAAAATGTTTTTACGTAAACAAACACCATTTGTTCTTATGGCTTTAGTGGATTGATTATTAGAGAAATGGGGATTCATTAGCACATATGAAGTTATATGTGTGCTGTATTCTTTTCACCAGCAAAACCATGGAAGAGTTCCTTTACAAGTTTGGAATCACCAAAGAGCAGCACATGTCTGCTAGTCTACAGAAACCGGACCCCGCTGAACGAGATCTTCGCCTTGAGGACTGTGGGAAAGTGATCTTCAAGAAGGAATTCCATTGCCAGGTTTGGTTAATATCTACACACTACACATGTAGAGTAGCTTTTCCTTGTGGAATTATAAATCCTATTGGTAAGCCATTTTAAATATACTCGTGCTATGTAATTACATGCCATGTAATACTTTGTTTCGTGTAATGTATTCTGACATATTCTGAACAAGTGTTTAACACTTAATTTACTATTTATATTTTGTGAGATAGCCAACATGGATACTGCCATGAAAGGAGTTGTCATGATCATGTCTACTCTTTTCAATGTAATAAATAATAAAATTGCAAGATATTAATATGTGGCTGTTTATAGACTTAAAGAAGGTGTTTGATAATACATGATAGTCAAGCTGTTAAAAATTGGTGGAAATGGAAGAATGCTTAAATCTGATACGTGTGAGGTAAAGCACTTTCTTTTCAACTTCACCTGTCCTCAAAACAAATGCATATTCACCTGAGGAGAGTAGTCTGGTCCGAACATCCCAACAGCCAATGGGATGGTCTAAACGTCTTCTACCATAAGATTACAGTAACTTAGCGCATAGCTACCCTATGCAGTTAAGTTGATCTTAGGGCTAAGATCGCTTCGTGGAAACGGGGCACTGGTCACTATAAACACTACTGTGAATACAAGAATATCATTCATTACTAAACCCAGCTGTCGTGTATTGATTTGGGTTTGGGTTTAACTAAATGAAACATTCTTTTTGCATTCGTTTTGGTTTCGGAGCAAAAAAAACCCATGCTAAACCAAACAGACTTCAGATTCATGCACCATAGACAAAGTATCAGTTAAAATATAGGTGAGGACAAGATATGTTACACACATATTTCACTGCATGAATGAATGAATTATTATTAATTTTCTCCTTTCAGCTGTGTGATGTGAAGTGCACTGGTGTTCAAAGCTACCAGAGTCACTTGCAAGGTTACAAGCACAAGGCAGTGAGTATTTCTCAACAGGTTTTGTAGAACAGTCAGTGAGATAGCATCTATAGGTATTCCAGGTTGAAATTTAAAGAGTCACCTGAAATTCCTATGGCTGACATATTTGTGTAATATGAATGTGACAGGTTAGAATTTTAAAACAAACCAGAAGCGATTCACTAGGTGGTTTTTCACAGTATTCAAGTGAATAACCATATAGCAAATATAATGTTTTTTTAAACCAAGGCATAAGGATCTGTATTTTTTTATGTCGTGAAATATTTCCTAGAAAACATTTTGAACATTCTTATTTAATGAAAGTTCAAGATATATTAACGGAAATATTCACCAACAATGATCTGATGATATAGACTTTGTAGAAGATGACTGGATCACTTACTGTCAAATGACAGTGAACTTGTAGAAAGTGTCATATATAAAGGCATCAAAAAGTTCTGGTGTAAATTTTTAGTAGGATGTCCCCTAAAAATGTTACATACAATTAAAAAAACCCAGTTTGGTTAGTTGTATTATTAGAGTCTAAGGTTAAAAAAATATAGTTTTAAAATTATAAATTTCAACTGAAAACTTGTTTTTGTGAGGATGTTTTCTCATTGTAGAGGTGAATGCAAAAACGTTAGTATGTGTTTCCCAGCCTTTGAAATAAACAGAAATGTTAGTCAAAAGTCTACCTATGGTTAAATACTGTACATCCGCTTTTCATCGGTTTTGTTTACTTTTCTTTCTTTGTTTTATATTTATTTATTTATTTTATCATTATTTTTATTAAATAGTTAAATTAACAAGAACTATTAAAAGTGTATAAATGGCCATTTTAAAGCAGGTTTCAGTAATTATCATACCATTATTATTTGATATACTGGCATATACTTCATTAACGTCTTACATTTGACAGTATAAATATTATATCAATAATTCACATCTGAATGTTATTTTTTATTTTAAAAAAAAGAAGTTATTACGTTACTTGAATATTGCCCAGTTACAAACATTTAAAAATGTAATAATAAAAACCACTAATGCAAATAATGCAGTATTTATGTTTGACTGTGTAATGAATGACCTTCAATGGTTCTATACCATAATCAATGGATTTTGCCGTTATTGTTGTTCAAACCGTGTGATTTGAACAAGATTTCTTGCCATCTTCTTAACTTTTGTGACAGTCGATATAAACTTTGCGAAATAGCCGTCTTGGAGGACCGGGACAACTAGGGTTATATCAGTGTTCATGTTTTGAAATCCTCAGAAGTGTTTAATGAGCCGACTCAGAATGCGTTAGAAACACATCTGCGGATTTCCAAATGTGTGTCGTGATGACCTGATCCGATTGAGATTAAAATTCTCAGCATATAATTTAATTAACATTGTTGAAACAATCACATTGAAAGAACACTTAATATGATTGACATAATGCTGTGCATTTTAACGCAATAATTATCCTTATAATTAATTTCCAGAAAAGAGGTTTTGTGACCTTGTCATTTATGGGGAGCTATCACTCTGGTTCCCTATCACTCCCCTGAGATAATTCAAGGAAAGTAATTTTTAGCTCCTCTTAAAATATGAATTTATATGTCTTCAATATTGTAATATCTTAAATGGCTGCCATAGTCTAAGTTAGAAAATCAATGAATCATTTCCCTCAATAAAGTAGTATAGATAGATATATAACATAGTATGATCCAAGTAAAATATTTTTACACAAATAAATTGCCAGTAAATTTTTAAAGATAAATTATGAGGTTCTTATGGTTTACTTACAAATAATTTACTGTTTCTTTACACCCAATAGCCAATGTTAAACCTCTGTTCATTCATTAATTGTCACATTGAAGTAAATTCTCATTTCACACAGTCCCACTTACTCGACAAAAACATAATTTCTTCAATTAATAAAGAAGTAAAATATACATATTGTCACATATATAGTCAAGTCAGGGATGCATGATTGTCATCCAGAATGATGCTAGCTACATGTTTAACCAGCCATCTTCATCAACTTTTACTTGTCATGTCTGAAACGTTGTGGTCCCACGTAAACATTCTTATTAAAGCCAAGCAGTTTCTATATTGTAATCTTCAGGTGTCTTGTCCAGTCAGACAAGTGTTAGATATATTTACTTGTTCTATATCCAATAACTCTTGTTCTGGATCAATGAACACGCTTTAGGGTAGACCCCTGTAAACAAGAAAAGTTAACATAATACAGACATAAACAAACAAAAGGTTAAACAATTAACATAAATAATGTCCACATTTAAACAAATGTTTTGATTTTTAAAAATCAGTGTTTAACTCAAGTTGTTCCATACAACCTTTTAAAAACAATATCTACTGTAAACTAACTGACTTGAGATGAAATTTACAACCAACCAACGAGTTATGTTTAGAAGGCCAGGCTAGTTCATGTTCATTAGAGAGCATGCTCTAACCGTGTACTTGAAACTGTGTTTGCGAATGGCGAAAAATGCGTTCTCGTCACACCACCAGCCGAGGTAGTGTGGGATTGGAGAACAGGGACATGTTCTTGTCACACCATCAGCCGAGGTAGTGTGGAACTTGAGAACAGGGACACGTTCACGTACACATTCTCACCCCTTTAAAAGGTTTACGAACATGTTCCCTGCACTAGAACAGAGTTTCGAATACTCGATAGAAAGTTGCGTCCGCCGTGTTTGATATAGAACTTACTCTAGAAAACCGAGTCGGGAATTGCCAGTACTGAAGGCAGAGACGTAATAATGAGATTCGTGACTCTGCAATGTTTCTTAAATAGCATGCATCTACTGTTCCCTTACTCATTGTCCTGAGGTAAGCTGTCAGTGTGAGAGAAAAAACAACTGTTCATCAAAGTAATAGTGAACCTGACAGTGTGCTTGAAGAAGTGTTTTGGTTTCCAAAGATGTTAAACTTGTCAATGAGTAAAATAGATAGATTAAAATAAGTTAATAACCTAATGATATGCACTGTAACAAAAATTACACCCTCTAGTTTCACTTCAACTAACACTTGCTACCATAAGCCCAGTTTTTCAATTAGTTTAAATATCTAGCATTAATTAAAAATCTACAGATACATCACAAATTCATTCACTGACTTACTAGGTAATCATACAGTGTATCTGAAATAAACAGGAATAATAGTTTTTTCCCTCAATTGCCATCGTGAATTAAAGGTTGTTGAAATAGCTCAACTGAGAGCAAGTGTTGAGTGCAGCCCTGTCAAATAGTCTCATACTTAAAGGAAAATAATATCATCATATCTATCATTTCATTGTCATCATATGTATATGTTTGCAATGTCCTAACATAAAAAATATCTCTCTGTCACATATTCGTGGTGTCTTTTTAAAAAAATAAAAAATAGTAATATTATTAATAATAATAATAATAACAATAAAAATAAATTGCTCTATAAATTATTTATTTAAAAAAAATTATTTAAAAAACCCACCTGGAGAATGGAATATGCATGTAGCTTTTTTGCCGAGTCACGAATCTCTTTGCATTTTGGATATCTGCTGAAGGACTGCTGTATAAGAAAACATTTATGGCCTCGGTGTCATAAATACTCATTCAAACACACTGTTGAAGTCTAATACATTAATTTTATGCTTTAAAATGCATTGACATAAACATGATATGTTTGATGGATCTTTACAAATTCTCTGGTATATTTGCTCAAGCTTGTATGCAGGTTGTTCTTTTAATACATTGTATACCTTGTTTTTGATTTTGTTTTTAAAGAAAGGAATAATAAAACATTGATAAATTAGAGTGTTACTTTGTATTAATTTTGAAATATTTTCACATCTATTGCAGTTTGTAAGTATTATGATTTTGTTTTGATTTTTAAAAGTCAAATTGTTAGGTAGTTCACATACTTGCATTTTGAAACTTTAAATTCAGACATTATGTTGGGGTTTCTTTTTTATGTAATCATTCATTCAGATCTCATCACTTTTATTAATACCATATTTTCTTTTGGTTTAAATCTATAATTTTCTATCTTGAAAATTGAGACAGGATATCTATGAAAAAAAAGGATACGTGAGACTAAAGCAACGAATCGGTAAAAATATATGAATCCAGGGAACATTTTGTTCCGTTTTGCATTGCAATTCACAATGCAAGTTTCAGCGATCACTGTACAAGTTTGAAATTTTAAATGGTTGCTACTCAATTTCCAGTTGGTTAGTAACTAACTAATCAAATTTTAGAAAACAAAATATTCCCTGAAGCCATTTACATTTTAAAAATATTGACTTACATGTTTTAATTTGTCAAATAATATGCCAAAAACACTTTATTTAATCTTATAAAAATTTCAGTATTTTATTTATTGTTTTATTTATTTATTTGTTATTATTTAAAAATATTTTATTGAAAAGCTGTATACTTTGAACACATTTTGATTGTTTTGTCACTTTTTTTTCACTTGCAGAATGTTAACGCTGTTTCCAACGGGAGTAAGTATGAGCAGACAACTGCAGTCAATAGTTATTTCAATACACCACCTCAATAGGTAATGTCTCCTTATACATTTACTATTGGAAATGTTGTTTTACAAACAGGATGGGGTATATGGAAAAGCTCACTTCTAGATGCAGATGTCATTGCTGATGATGTACTGAAGTAACAACATGATAAGTATCTTTATGCACGAACTGCAATACAATACAATGTATACTGCCATATTTAATATTGAAGATACAAGAAAAAAAGAGATCATTTTGCAATGTAGTACAAATAACATCAAAGTAAATACTTGGTGATAAAACATGCTACTGCAAATCGAAAGTGCATATAAAAGATCCCTTGCTGCATTAGGAAAAATGTAGCGGGTTTCCTCTAATGACTACGAGTCAGAATTACCAAATGTTTGACATCCAATAGCCGATGATTAATTAATCATCAATGTGCTCCAATGGTGTCGTTAAACAAAACAAACTGTTTTTTAACTGTTAGACAATATATTTATGGAAACATTTTGAAGTGAAAAATTTATGGTTTTAAAAAAAAAGTGTTTATTATTACTAATAAATATAAAACAGCAAACAGATGATGAAAGATTAAATAACACTGTAACATACTGTTTTTCTTTCCCAAACAACCCGATATAATTTTTGAGAAAGAAAAAAGTAAATCTGTCTAACTACATACCTGTTTTTTCATATTGGCCTTGTTATAGGTCCGAGGGGAGTTGTAATGGCCCTCTGGCGGCTATATTGGCCCGAGGAAACGTACCCGACTGTCACTTTGTTATACTTGATGATTACTAAGTAAAATACATGTACATGGATTTTTATTTTTTGACAATTAGTATTTTGTTTCACTAATAATTTAAGTTACTACAATGTTGTCGACTGCTAACGCCAGGTGCACTGAAATGTATCCACACAAATTGTTCTATTCTTGCGTTGAAAAATAAACGTAAATGTCTCGGAGAAAGATCACAAGGAAACATAATTGACTATGTTATTGACAACTAAAGTTATAACATAGTACAAACATTGTGTCCAAAACAGAACTTAATTTTGGACTGATGACTGGTTGGCATTCTAGACAATGACAACAATAGGTAAAAATTAAGTATAATCATTACATTTTGAAACATCCAAATTTACCTTTTAAAAATTGCAAATTTATAGTGCAACTGCATGGAAAATTAACAAAACTAATAGTTTTTCATTAAACAAGTCTACAATAGTAAATAAACTTAGTGTTTTTGAGAAGTATAATGATGCGAGATAATCTTTCCGAGGTGACTTGATAGAAAACAATACCGGAAGTAAAATCTTGTATAGCCCATGGGCAATATGAGTTTCGCCGTTGTGGCCCGCTAATGATGTGTATGATGCGGGCCATTTGCAACGTATTACGGCTAGATGATTAATAATGCTTATTATAAAATGTATTTGTCATCAATGGATGCATTACAAATGTTTGTGTGAGGCATATATGACATGTAGTCTGTGATTTTACTGAAGTCTGGGTGTGTGTGGCTTTAACGTTTGAGAGTAATGGTTGTCAGAATTCTACCAAATATATGGAAATGTGACTTCAGGCCTCTTAGAATTGAAAATTTGCAAAAAACATTTATTTTTTATGTATATTTAGGGTATCCCATTTCATTTTGCATCTTAAGTTATGATCATGCAAACCATGTCCTAATTTAATGTGCCCCCCAAAAAGGGTTATGCTAAACTAGACTTGTGCAAGCAGAGCGTGAATGAAACAGTTGTTCAAATGATTTTCACAGGCCTGGATTTACATATAAAATATTTCCATATTAGTGATTTAAAGTAAAGTATTATCAAGGCAACTTAATTTTACATATAAAATACTTCCATATTAGAGATTTGAAGTAAAGTATTATCAAGTTAACTTAATTTTACATATAAAATACTTCCATATTAATGATTTAAAGTAAAGTATTATCAAGGTAACTGAATTTTACATATAAAATACTTCCATGTTAGTGATTTAAAGTAAAGTATTATCACGGTAACTGAATTTTACATATAAAATACTTCCATGTTAGTGATTTAAAGTAAAGTATTATCGAGTTAACTTAATTTTACATATAAAATACCAGACTTCCATATTAGTGATTTAAAGTAAAGTATTATCAAGGCAACTGAATTTTACATATAAAATACTTCCATGTTAGTGAATTAAAGTAAAGTATTATCAAGGTAACTGAATTTTACATATAAAATACTTCCATATTAGTGATTTAAAGTAAAGTATTATCGAGTTAACTTAATTTTACATATAAAATACTTCCATGTTAGTGATTTAAAGTAAAGTATTATCAAGGTAACTGAATTTTACATATAAAATACTTCCATGTTAGTGATTTAAAGTAAAGCATTATCGAGTTAACTTAATTTTACATATGAAATACTTAATTATTAGTGATTTAAAGTGAACTATTATCAAGGCAACTTAATTTTACATATGAAATACTTAATTATTAGTGATTTAAAGTAAAGTATTATCGAGTTAACTTAATTTTACATATAAAATACTTCCATGTTAGTGATTTAAAGTAAAGTATTATCGAGTTAACTTAATTTTACATATAAAATACTTCCATGTTAGTGATTTAAAGTAAAGTATTATCGAGTTAACTTAATTTTACATATAAAATACCGGACTTCCATATTAGTGATTTAAAGTAAAGTATTATCAAGGCAACTTAATTTTACATATGAAATACTTCCATGTTAGTCATTTAAAGTAAAGTATTATCGAGTTAACTTAATTTTACATATAAAATACTTCCATGTTAGTCATTTAAAGTAAAGTATTATCGAGTTAACTTAATTTTACATATAAAATACTTCCATGTTAGTCATTTAAAGTAAAGTATTATCGAGTTAACTTAATTTTACATATGAAATACTTCCATATTAATGATTTAAAGTAAAGTATTATCGAGTTAACTTAATTTTACATATAAAATACTTCCATGTTAGTGATTTAAAGTAAAGTATTATCGAGTTAACTTAATTTTACATATGAAATACTTCCATATTAATGATTTAAAGTAAAGTATTATCAAGGCAACTTAATTTTACATATAAAATACCGGACTTCCATATTAGTGATTTAAAGTAAAGTATTATCAAGGCAACTTAATTTTACATATAAAATACTTAATTATTAGTGATTTAAAGTGAACTATTATCAAGGCAGTGTTGCGTGGCACAATAGTTACTAAATGGCACAAAAACCCTCTTTTTGAAAATATCTCCATTTAATTTGTCCCAGTAAGTACTTTATTTAACCAGCTACACAATGTCATTTTTCATTGGTGTACACCACCACTGGTCAAAGGCTGTGGTATGTGCTTTCCTGTCTGTGGGAAAGTGCATATAAAAGTTCCCTTGCTGCTCATGAAAAAACTGTAGTGGGTTTCCTCTGATGAGTACATGTCAGAATTACCAAATGTTTGACATCCAATAGCCAATGATTAATTAATCAATGTGCTCTAGTGGTGTCATTAAACAAAACACACTTCTTTTCTTTTTCTTTCATTGGTGTATAATTGAATTACGACTGGGTAGCCATATATTAAAAAAGAAGTACATTTTTAAGTAATGCTAACTCTCTGAAATGTTTGCAGAACGTTTACTGTATCTAACATTAACTGAAGAGTAGCATAAAATAGAGTATATTTGAAGTCACACAATATGCGTGATTGTACCTTTAGTAGCTTCACAGCCATCTGATCCTGCCTTTTAGTATAATGGTGCATTCAGTTGTATATTTATTTAATTAATTAATTATTAATTTTTTTTTTTTTTAAATAAAAGTGTTTGAGAAAAAAGTTGTCTCAAAGAATATCTGTAACATACTAGTTTTCTTTCCCAAAGGAAAATGTATGTCTTTGAGAAAGAGAAAGGTATATTTAAATCAGGATAACGTACTTTTTTCATTCCGATGGGGAATGGATACATTTTCATTTTGACTTTTTAAACTTAATGCAAATCCACAGAATGACATTTTCTATTCATTTGTCTAGCTGTTGACCATTCAACATTAGGTTAAAGTCAGGTTGGAAATCATCTGTAATCATATTTCAAGCAGTTTTAGTCAAGTAAAGGTCTTTTTTGTTCCTGTAATTAAAGACTTCATTTTCTTAATGACATTGTTCATTAATTGGTCATGAAACATAGTTCTGTTGTAAACTAAATTCACACAAAAGTTGCTATCTAAATATTATACAGTAATTAATGTTTTAAAAATATTTATAAATATTGTCTTTGTGCAGCGTGTAGGAAAAGAATCGCTTCTGGATATTGTGTTCAATTTTCATACAGTGAAAGCTGCAGTCTCTAGATTATTTTTCCCATTTATGCATTTCGAATAGACCTTCCCGTTCTGTTTGAAATCCCTAACACTCTGTTGTTCATTTGTAGTCATAGGGGTGTTTCTCAAGGTACACAGAATCCAAATGTCTGATATTATACTTTAACAAACTAAGTGTTTACATATCCATATGTTTGACTCCAGATAACTAATTTAAAATGTGGTGATGTGCTCTTAAACAAAGATTCCTTTACTTTAAATAGAACTGTTGATTTTAAAACTCGAAAAGTTACAGATAAGTGGCAATATACTGTCTACAGTAGTATATTGTATTAAAATATATATCAATCTTTTATATAAACTAAACTTTGAAACTACTTACATTTACTTGGAAATACAACTAAATATATAATGGTACAAATGTCACATATTTTTTATCATGATCAAATGAAACAACCACTACACTCAACCGAATGCGCACTTTTTAAAATTACGTTTCTGAGACAGTGATAACAGCTTAAATGCATAAATGGTGTGTTCATTAATGAATATTGTGTAGACTTTTGATGATATCTGTTTCTAACAAAGACATGATTTGATTAAAAGTGTAGTTATTTTTATGTGTTTCATAAGCACATAACATTTTAAGATTGTTCTGGAGACTGCAGCTTGTACTAATAACATTATAGTTAGATGTTTATGGATATCATAAGATGTTTATATCTGATGGTATACTGTTGTCAACATTTCTATACCATAGTTTGATTGCAGTGTTTTAGATACGTTGTAGTGATAATTGTTATATTTTAAGCCAACATTTATGTTATTTTACATTGTAAAAGTTTAGTTTTTTTTAATGGCTATAAAATAAAGGCCTCAATGTTTTGTTACCTTTTTCTTTTTGTGGTCACAGAATGTTATATGTACATTAATATTAAATGTTCAATTTGTTTAATGTAAGTTTAATATTGATCTAACTCTGAGATCACTGGGAATGTGAGCCATGTCACTAATAGGGGGCAAGTCATTATCTTATATTACGAAATGATGATTTGATGACATTGGCCTTCATCTAACATTATGTTTGTGATGATTTGATGACATTGGCCTTCATCTAACATTATGTTTGTGATGATTTGATGACATTGGCCTTCATCTAACATTATGTTTGTGATGATTTGATGACATTGGCCTTCATCTAACATTATGTTTGTGATGATTTGATGACATTGGCCTTCATCTAACATTATGTTTGTGCCAGTTGTTCCTATTTGCCAGGGGCATGACATAACCCATTGGTAAAGTGCTTGCTTGATGCACAGTCGGTCTAGGATCGACTACTGTCGATGGGCCCATTGGGATATTTCTCATTCCAGCCAGTGCACCACGACTGGTATATTAAAAGCCGTGGTATGTGCTATCCTGTCTGTGGGATGGTGCATATAAAAGATCCCTTGCTACTAATGAAAAAATTAGCAGGTTTCTTCTTTAAAGACTATATGTCAGAATTATCAAATGTTTGATTAATAAATCAATGTGCCCTGGTGATGTCGTTAAAATTCCCACCACCCCACTTTGCCAAATCATAGATCATCCCTGCCAAATGATCCAGTTTTGATATTTAGGGTCAGCTTTGGGCAAATAAGCAATCCATTTTACAAAACACAGCCATTAACCTAATGTTTATAAACAACTACGTATGTTGGCAGTGGTTCACTGAAATGTAACGGCTTTATTAATACACATTCCAATATTTATTTACATGCTTATATACCACTAGGGTTTCAATACACAATAATATTTTATTCAGATAAAAAAAAAAGATTATCATTTAAACATTAAATTAATGCATTTTTGTTGTTGTTAACAGAGATCCCTTATAACAAGAGAAAGCCTACTGGTAACAAGATTCCTGTTGAACATCTGTTGAAAATGAGGCAGTCTCGCATTGAAGCCATCCTCAGATCAGTCAGTGACGAAGCAGTTATTGGTAAACATTTTAAGAGTTTTCTTAATATTACTTTAGAGACTTATCTCAGTTCACATTGTTACGGCCTGGTTAAGGACGGTCACAAACACTTCTAGTCCGGTTATATCGCTAATTCAACCTTGAAATTGTGCATTTGACAGGTGCACTTGACAATTCCTAATTAACCGTTGTTGTGAAATTCCACCACCCAGCATTCCTAATGGTTGCTCCCTCTGATGGTGGTTGGTCCAATACAAACTGTTCATCCATCCCATTGCAATTTTACATAATTAGAATTGAATCATACCCGTAACATATTCATTAATATAGATATGGTTTTCCATCAAACTCCTGATGGGCGTATCATGTACCTGACCGGTACTCATGTGTTTTTTTTTTTACGTCATATTATTTCTGATATGATCAATAATTCATTGTAAATCAAGTTCATCTAAACATATGCATAAGTGTCTCCTATTTGAAACGCTGACAAGAAATTGGTGAATCCCTGATTGTCTACTTCAGGTCTGAATTACATCACAGAGTTCCAGCGGAGAGACGTGAATGCCATTGTCCAGTACGTGTGCAATCTCTGTGAGGCCAAGTGTGATGAGAAGACCATCAAGTTCCATATTACTGGCAGCAAGCACAGAACAAACTATATGGTGAGTGTCTTTACCGGCATCAAGGGGGGGATGTAACCCAGTGGTAAACAGCTCGACTGATGCATGGTCAGTCTAGGATCAATCCCCGTCAGAGGGTACATTGGGCTATTTGTCGTTCCAGCCAATGCACCATGACTGGTATATCAAAGGCCATGGTCTATGTTATCCTGTCTCTGGGATGGTGTATATATAAAAGATCCCTTGCTACTAATGGAAAAAAATGTAGGTGGTTTTCTCTCAAGTCAAAATGACCAAAGTTTGATATTCAATAGGCGATGATTAATAAATCGATGTGCTCTAGTGGTGTCATTAAACAAACTTTAAGTTTGACTTTACAGGCATCAAAAGAAGCATAATAACCCATGTACAGGTTGCTATACATTACGAATGTGAGCTCTAATAGAGTCTGAGTCTGGATTAAACATTTGATAAGCACGGGCCCTGGTAACCCAACACATTTAACGTTTTCACAATCTAATTAAAATTAGCTCCACATTACATGTGGATCTAACACCAGCCAGTTGGAGCTCATGTCCACCAATCAAAACCTTACTTGCAGAATCCTGCCAGTGATTTAAAACTAACAACACTGCGTAGTCCCCAATGTCCAGGTAACATTTCGTCTGTAAATAATAATTTAAATATTGACCAATCACACTTCGCCTTTTATATCGTTATTTGGGAGCATACAAATTCTAAAAATATCGGGTGAGTCTATTTTAGTGGCCGCAGTACAGCGAACCATACCAATACGTACGGGGTGGGTTATCAGTCTTCAATTTTACATTAAAAATGATTTATTTATTTATAAAAAAACCCCCAACTAAATCAGTCTTCAGTTTTACATCACAAATTATTTATTTTATAAAATAAAACATGTTTTAAGGCATTCGTAATTCACACGAAACATGTCGTATACCCTCAGGATAATTCGGAATGTTTTCAAATTATTTTTAAATCACTGGCAGGATTCTGCAAGTAAGGTTTTGATTGGTGGACATGAGCTCCAACTGGCTGGTGTTAGATCCACATGTAATAGTGAAGCTAATTTTAATTAGATTGACGTTTTCAATTCCTATTATTATTCATTTTCAAGCACACTGATACTTTATTATATAGAGAGATTATTATATGAGCTTGTGTGTCATACTGATTTTACGAAATGAGTGTCAGGATTTTTGTATTACCCGAGTGAGAGCGAGGGAAATATATGAATCCTGACACGAGTTTTGTAAAATTAGTATGACTCTCGCATGAGTGTAATAATTTCTTTATTATCCATATTATTATTGTTGTTTTCTTTGGGAATAACAAGACCCAACTCAAAATGTTTCAGCCACAACTAGGAAACCAAATTGCTGGGTGAGTGCAAGAATGTTGTATATACAAAATTCCCATTTTGAGAAAACGAGCATTAAAAAATAATATGTAAAACATAAATCGTCATTTCTATTCTGTATATATGTTATGCCGTATTGTGATTAAATGATGGAAGGACATTACAGAAAAAAGTATTAGTGATTTGTATTGACATTTGTTAGATGCCAAAAATGAACATTAAAACACATACAACAATTTTGCCCCAACAGCTTAGTGATGTACAGTATCAGCATCCACACAAAAAGTGTTGTAAATGTTTGGAAACATTGTCTATCAAACATGTTAATAGTTTGAAACATACACAAGTCTTACAGAGTAACTGGTAGCTGCTGATAGAATTGGCGACAATCACTTGGGATAAATTCACAGAGCTTTAGGAGATCAGCATGCTTAGCTTTGTCCAGTGGCAATGTGCTGTTGTAGACTTTTTGGATGCAGTAAGTCTTCATGTTTACTGCCTTGCTACGCTTTCTAAATTCTTTGTCGATCAAATCTCCACCAATTTCCTCAGAAAAAGCAACATGTAATTTTCCATCATCCCCCTTTTCATACACAATGTGATGGATGGACAATATGCCCTGGAAAGCATTCTGTTTAAAGGCAACCTTGTTTAAAGTATCAAAGTCAAGAATATCCTCATGCGTCATCTCTGTAACTATGAATGGTTTCTTCTTGTTGGCATTCTTCATGTGTTGCTGATAGCCTGAGGGCAGATGGACATCTCTATGCTTGAACAAATGTTCAGTACAGGAATGCATACTATCACATTCACTCTGACTATGTCCACTTTCAAAAAAATTCTGTTGTATTTTTACAATGTTCTTCGACACTGCAAGGAAGTATAACAAAGCTGTACACATGATTCGGTTTCTGTTTTGACCACCACAAGAATCACTATATAAAATAACCTGTTGGTATCCCTCTTCTTCTTTTAGCTTCAACCACTTTAGAAGTGATGTAGCAATCTCATTAGACCCACGTTTACATTCTGCCTCATGCCAAGTGTAGCAAAAACCTTGCAGTGTCTGCAGTTCCATGATAGTCAAATTGTATACATTTAATTTTCGAAGGTAGTAAGCAGAACCCACATTCAACTTGGGCGATATCATGACTTGTTGTAAATCAAATGCAGCAGTGATAATTCCCTCACCTGCTTCCTTGTCCAGCATTTTTGATTCTCGAGCTTGGAGTTTTCTCTTAAGGTGTAAAGCATGGGAAGCTTTCTCATCTTCAGTTAAGCTATTGGAATCATATTTTTCTTTTACTCTGTATTTTTCACAAGTGTCACATAAATCTTTCTTTGGTGTATGAAATCCAATATTGAAATGAGTGTCAAAGATGTGCCTGTACATGTAAAGAGAAACCGACTTCTTATTCTGCTCTATGCAGACTGTTTTATACAATCTGTTCATTTCCTTCACATTGAGACCCGCTTCAAGATATTCTTTCGAGGTGTCTGCTCTACAATAATGACTCTCTATTCTGGAAAAAGTATTTATGTGTCTGATAAAATCTTCCATTAAATTTTTCGGCGTTTTATTGGCGGGTGGCCCCTTCCGTAGTGTATGTTTAGCTAAGCCACACTGTGAGTGTGAAATGTTATAATTAACATTTGATCAGAAATATCCAAAGTATGCATAAAAAATTGTTTGCAAAGACTGACATTGTTTCCATCTTTGGGTAAAGTGTACACAAGTGTACGCTTTTGTCTGCTCACACTGTTAGCCCCCCTTGGTCTTTCTGTTGACAGCTGATCTGGTGACATGTGACACGATGAAGTCCCGTCTCCACTGTTGTACTCCCATACTCCAGAATGCTGTAAATATGGCATTTCTCTCAGCAGTTGTAAATGTTTGGCCACATTTTTTCTTACAAGATAAATTACATGAAGGACCAATTATTCGGTTTCTCTCTGTGCGATATTTTCTCCTGTGACCAATGTTATATTCTCTACATCTAATGTTTCTCTTCCTGCCTCTAGCCTTCTTATTCTCATCACTATTAATGACTGTATTAGAATGCACTTCAAAGACACAAGTAGAATGCTCATCAGAACTTTCCACAGAATTATCAGCATTAGGGATATAGTCAGGATCATTATCACTATCATCAGCTATCTCTTCTTCTGAATCTAAAAAATTATAATTTGTTTTACAAATATATCTGTTGTGTGTATGTGAGTGTGTGTATGCCAATGTATGATACATTTAATATGTATGAATGTAAGTATGTATGTATAGATTTGTGTCAGTACTGAGTAAGAGGGATGATAATATAGTTTTATTACAGTAGATCTCTCTCTCTCTCTCTCTCTCTCTCTCTCTCTCTCTCTCTCTCTCTCTCTCTCTCTCTCTCTCTCTCTCTCTCTCTCTCTCTCTCTCTCTCTCTCACACACACACACACGCACACTGCTACTTAAACAGTAAATGAAAGAAACAGTACTGCCTAATCATCTAATGTTAAAAGAGTAATGAATTACGTTTTTAAATAAAATTACTCAGTTTAAAAACATGGTGCTTTCAGTGAACATTTTATTCAATATCGCGAGTTAGAAATGTCAAATCCAGAGTTAATTAATTTTCCGTAGCTTTAAATCAATTTAGCTAATTATTGTTTTATAAATGGTTCAGAAAAATGGTGCATTTTTGTTATTTTTAAAACAGTTTTACTTTTCTTCTATGTTGAGCCTAACTGAAATTATTTACGAAAAACACAGGGTTTTTTTTGGCTGGGACAGACTATAGTTAGAGCCATAATGTTGTATCTACACAACAATAATATTAATTTGTTCTAAATTGGATTATTGTAATAAACAACATATTGCACTTTGCAGTAAATATTTTTCAACAAGAATAAACAAAGTAAAAACTGTACCAACCTGAAAGTGTTGCTAAAACAGTTTCAAGAGTAACCAATTTGTTTTTACAAGTCGCGGAAGCCATGACTTTTTGTATTCTTCTTTTGGTAGTTTCCTCCAAAATCTGAAGCAGCATACACTGATATAACACTTACAACACTTTCGCTCCGAGTCAACTACAATATATGCATTTACAACAGTTTAGCTGACTTCAAATTAAGCAACCAGACCTGTTATATGAACATACAACATTTTTGCTCTGGAACATATAGGGTCCATTACATTGTGAAAATTAAGACCTTATTTATCAACATTTTGTAGATACTACATTTTTGCACTGACCCAGCGAAATGACGTCATATTTCAAATGCACAGTCTGAGCTAGGACTGGAGAAGCAATGTCATGTTATGACGTCACTTCCCAAAATTACGTCATTACACTTGTTATTATATGTGTGCTTCGTATGATTAGTATTAACCCGGTTATGTTGAACCATGTGGATAATATTCATTCACATCACCATTCTTGTTGTTCTAATACTTGAGTGTGTAATTTATATTTAAACAGCCCATGTTGAAAAATTAACAAATCTCTGTGAAAGTCAAATTTGATATGTAACTATACATGATATAACTATACACAAAAATTCAGTTCAATATCTTGGGGGCGGCATTTAGCTCAGTCGGTTGAGTGCTTGGTTGAGTTACTTGTGTCGCAGGATCGAACCACCTCAGTGGATCCATTCAGCTGATTGTTTTTTTCTCATTCCAACCAGTGCACCACAACTGGACAAAGGCCGTGGTATGTTATAAAAGATCCCTTGCTGGATTAAAAAAAAAATGTAGCGGGTTTCTTCTAATGACTACGAGAATCGGTGTGCTCCAGTGGTGGTATTCAACAAAACAATATCTTGAGGCGTTGCAAAAAATAAATAGTCCTGAAAACTATGTAAGGCAGACAGATATCTATTTTGGGGTTATGTTATTGGGTTTGCTTAAATTTGGAGAACAAAGTACCATTCATGACATTCTTAACATGTGGTAACCTGGATTTAATCCCTAATGGGATAAACACTTTGAACAATATATTATACATGTATATCAGGGGTGGGGAAAAGCCCTTTTTCCCTGGTCTGGGACTGATTCTCGATCTCTGAGACCGAAATAAATTTTTTTAAACGTGTGTTTGCCGGTCCCATTTTTGTCATTCTTGTCGGTTCGAAGCACCTGTCCATTTCTATTATTGGAACAAATTCCTATCCGTCAAGTAGACCGGCCTGCGCAGACATCGGTATCTTGTGCATGTTTTAAAATAATTAATAAATAGTGGTCAATATGGCTGGTGTTTCAGACGTCTGTGATTTTAAAGTCTGCCCAAGTATATATCGCCACTCACTGAAGTCGGACCTACAGTAGTGTCAATCCACTGCCACTAGGCTAGATATTTGTCAAAGTCACTGAGCCGGTCACGAGATTAAATGTTAGCAATAACAACATTGCAACAACGTATTACACTCCATTTAAAAACAAAGGACCCAGAGTTTGCAACTTTGTCAGGTAGAGTGTCCTATATAGTCCAAAGCAAGAGGCCTTTGTGCAATACAAACTGCTTGAAATAGCTTAAAATATTCTGAAATAATCTATAAATGTATTTATTGTTGACTGTTCAATGTAGTGTATCCAATAATTATAAAGGATTTTAAAATTTAACAAAAGATTTCCACCTTTTTTGTTTAACAAGTAGAGTGAGCAAAATAGCTACATGTATAGTACTAGTTATCTCTAGAGCCAGTAGAGGTCAAATTTCATCCAATCAGCGATGACGTTATTAATCTCTTTGTCTAAACGACTCTGTGTGCTAGCTCAAGCTGTCAAACGCTTCAACGGTGCCATCTTTTATTAATTTTCAAGACACAGTACTGAATACTTGTACTTTTTATACATATATGGGAATTAAAATTCATAACTTTTATTCCTTTTTTAGAATTATTTATTGCCATTATGTAAAATATATACAATTTGGGGGGGTGGGGGGTTCACTGATGTGATAAAAAAAAAAATCATGTTTATTGTTTCATATTCATGGTTCAAGATAAAACTATACAAACGTCACTATGATTTTTAAAAAAATACTATTTGGCATATATCGTCTTTGAAATGTTCTTTTTTAATTAT
Organism: Gigantopelta aegis; assembly: GCF_016097555.1. Lineage (NCBI taxonomy): Eukaryota > Metazoa > Mollusca > Gastropoda > Neomphalida > Peltospiridae > Gigantopelta > Gigantopelta aegis. The sequence goes on along the minus strand of NC_054707.1, from coordinate 49,929,019 downwards.
TCCTTTTGTTTTTTCCACTCTCCTCCTCCCCCCCCCCCTCTCCCCCCCAAGTGATGACATCAAGTGGGACTGATTGACAATTTTATTTTTCCCTACCCCTGATATATATATATATATATATATATATATATATATATATACTGATAGAAAGAAATAAAGGATCACACAGATAGCAACAAAAAATAATGACTGCATCAAAAATCAATTCATATTGTCAGAAGTTGACTGGGAACATATAGGCAGCACATTCAACACTACAAACATTCAATCCCACATTGCAACTTGGTATGAAATACAGACATTACTACGCTAGTAGTTAATTAAATTTGGTCTACAAATTGGTGTGTTCCCTTATTTCTTTCCATCAATATATTAAGCAGCATCATACAGTGGTTATTTCCTCTCCCACCCCCACCCCAAACTCTCCATCTTTAATAAACTTATCGATGTCATCACCTGTACTAAATATATTAGGAATACCAATGAAAAAGACATTGAGAAACTTGTTAAAATGAATACAACAATTGTTTTTGTATAGTTTTTAATGCTTTATATGATGAAGATATATATAAAATGGGAACACTAATTTGATCAATGTATTGGTATTGATTATTCTTCAAAATCCCTTCTTTTGTTTGTATTTGAAACATTATTTTTTACCAATTGACCAAAAAGGGCCCCTTAAACATTTTCTAGAGATTAAACCCTGCTTTAATGAATGGATGAATGTTTAATAACATTCTAGCACAAAAATAGAGATCGGCCATTAGTCAAGTGTATTTACTCCAATATCGGTGATGAGAATTTATTCAAGTATTACAAGTATTTACTCCAAAATTTATCCAAGTTTAGGCACACATACTGGTTTATAAAAATATATATATTTCTTCTTTTGTCACTCTCTTTTGAACAGAAAATCCTGCATCAAGATGTCCTGCCCCAAATGAAGAAGTACGGTGCTAGGAGTAAACAGAATTTAATGGAGTTTCTCGACCAGATGTCTGTTGACATGGAGATGTCCGACGGTCGAGGGCAGGTCAAGCTGGAAATCATTGAAGATGAAGATCCTATTCCCATGTCAGAAATAGACCTCGACACACTTTTCAAAAAGAGTGAGAAAATTTTATTTTATTTTTATTTATTATTATTTATTTTTTTATCCCACTGCCCCCTTTCCTATCTTTCAACTTCATTCATTGTCCACCTCCACATCCCAGTCATTGTCTCTCCAACTGACAGGTGCTTGTCTCTTGTGACTATTTGTGCCACACACCTGCCGTTCCCCATCAGCTTTTAGCTGTGGGCTCAATCTGACCATTTAATTATTTTTTTAATATATTTTTTTTAACTGCCATCAACATACACAGATGATGATAAAGCTGGGTGGTATATTGAAAATACTGTTCGGTATCAGTCTCGTGTCAATACCAATTTACTGTACCGAGCAAATTTCAAAATACCGAAATTTTGATATTGAAAAATGTTTTCCGACATTTAGTAAAGCACTAACAATAGGTCTATATCTGACGAACGCAAAAGAGCTGAAAAGAAGAAAGAGATGAGGGCTGATACCGATACCAATACCGAACCTGAAATTTCAATACTGCCCAGGTCTAGATGATGATGATGCCACATTGTTTCTGTTTTGTTATGGGACTACTAGATAGGGCCATACTTGGTACTTGCTGTTAGTAGAGCTATTTAATTGTCACGTTGTCCAGGGTATTGGTGCCTGTAGCACCTAGTAGCTAATGATCCCTGATACACTCAGTGGACACATCCATAATCACTGTCAAATATAATGGTGTCTGAAATAGAGGATAATAATGATTTTTATTTTCCCCGTTATGAGTGCCTGCTGGGGTAATAAAATGCATTAATCTTTTTAAAAATATATCTAAAGTATCTTAAATGCTAAATATTGTTAGAAATGGGTGTAATTTCTCTAAACGATTAGTATTTTTTATTAATGTTCAGTGCAGAATAATTTTGAAGTGAATAATTTCAGTTTGGCTTGACATCAAAAGAAAAGGTCAATTGTTTTCCAAATAACAATTTTTATTAGGTATATTTGGTAGAAACATTAGTCAACTTAAGGATTGTATGTTATTTCTTTTACGTTCATCGGGGTATGAAAAAAACAAATTTGCAAACTGTTAATCAGTGAAGCCTTTCTCACATAAGTTTGAAATATTGGTTTTGTTCATACCCTGATGAACGTAAAAGAAATAACAGACAATACTTATAATTAAATTTGAATCATACTTTACTAATAATAACACTAAATCTTCATACTTTATTTGGAATAATTTTTGGTCCTTAATAAACAATAATGCTCAATAAGACAACTTGCCCATATAAAATGACATCATCAGATATGACATTCCCTGATGATGTAATTTTTACGTTCATCGAGAAATGAACAAACTCCCATTTTTACATCTGGACCACTGGGATGATATTATGTTGTAATGAATGTATAATAAATAGAGGATATTTCATGTTTTTTGTCAAATATGATTTATATCTCATCGAGTGAAGTTCGCAATCATATCATAGTGTGATATGATTGCAAACTTTACGAGATGAGATATAAATCTTATTTGACAAAAAACATGAAATGTTCTATTTATTATGTAACTTTTGGCAATTTACCTTTATATTTAAAATGCCAGCAGCAACATAGTTCTGGCTTTCTTACAGTGAAGATAACACTTTCTACAGTGATGATAACACATTTTAGAGTGAAATTTTCAGTCTAAAATGTGTTATCACTGAGTGACTGATAACACTTTTATTTCACTGATATTTTAACATATTTCACTAAATGTTATATAATAAAATGATGTAACTAGTTAGAATGCATGCTATATCTTTTTTTAAATTCCAAATTCAGGTGGAAAGTTGAATCCAGATGGTGCACAGAATAGAGATTCCCCATTTAGCAAGCCATGGCAGTATCCATTGTCGGAGAGACCTCATTTTGAGGGTCAAGACAGACACTTTGACAGGCCTCATGACAGACAACTTGACATGCCTCATGACAGACAACTTGACATGCCTCAAGACAGACATCTTGACTGGCCTCAAAACAGACACTTTGATAGGCCTCAAGACAGACAACTTGACATGCCTCAAGACAGACACTTTGACAGGCCTCATGACAGACAACTTGACATGCCTCAAGACAGACATATTGACAGGTTTCACAAAGATCCTCCCACCCACTGGTTACATCAAGATGGACCTGATCCACCTAATCCACCATATGACATCAGGGATCAAGATCCACACTTCAACAGGTTTAATCCAGATCCATATAGGGAGATCTCAGATCTGGACCAACACCGAAGGCCAGGGTTGGATCCTTACTTTGATGTGCAGGGTCCAGATGAACATATGAATAGACCGATATGTGATCCATATTTGAGTGAAGTACATGAGGAGGAACATTTTGTTGACAGCTGGAGCCCCGAGGCTCGATTGAAGAGACTTGAAGCAGCACTGAAACAGCAGAACACGCAGTCACCGAGTCCCAAAGATGTTAACGCTAATGAGGAATCGGCAGCCGAGAAAATTGATAGATTAACACGGCAGGTAAAACATCTTGAAAGTCAGCCATTTCTGACAAACGAGGACGTGAAACTGCTGGCATTGAAGAAGTGGGACCTGAATCGGGAACAAAGACGAACGCAGGAAAAAGACCGGCTAGTTCAGAAACACCAACGGCTGGCTGCCCTGAACGATCTCGGCGACAGACTGAGCTCCTTTCAGAAGCAGGTGGCCCTGGATGCGTTTGACAGAGAGAAACCTGGAGGCAGCACAAGTGATAAATTAATGATGGAAACCGGCAGAAGATCAGACAGGAAACCTCTTGAATATCCAAACAGCTCTGAGAAAGACCCAGTACCCTTCACCACTAGCATCGATGAAGTAGACCTAGACAGGGAGTTGTGGGAAGACCACCTGCTCAGAGAGAAACTAAAGATACCTTTTGAATATCGTCCAGAACTTGATAAGGTATATCTTACATACATATTTATAGTGTAGAGGAATAGATTAAAAATGTAAAAATCTAAAGGTACCTTTTGAATTTCGTCCAAAACTTGATAGGGTATATCTTACATACATATTTATAGTGTAGAGGAATAGATTAAAAATGTAAAGATCTAAAGATACCTTTTGAATATCGTCCAGAACTTGATAGGGTATATCTTACATACATATTTATAGTGTTGAGGAATAGATTAAAAATGTAAAGATCTAAAGATACCTTTTGAATATCGTCCAGAACTTGATAAGGTATATCTTACATACATATTTATAGTATAGAGGAATAGATTAAAAATGTAAAAATCTAAAGATACCTTTTGAATATCGTCCAGAACTTGATAGGGTATATCTTACATACATATTTATAGTGTAGAGTAATAGATTAAAAATGTAAAGATCTAAAGATACCTTTTGAATCTCATCCAGAACTTGATACGGTATATCTTACATACATATTTATAGTGTACAGTAATAGATTAAAAATGTAAAGATCTAAAGATATCTTTTGAATATCGTCCAGAACTTGATAAGGTATATCTTACATACATATTTATAGTGTAGAGTAATAGATTAAAAATGTAAAGATCTAAAGATACCTTTTGAATATCGTCCCGAATAAGTCTTTGAAAATAAACTGGGACGGTTTTATTATCACTTGTGGTGATGAGCAGGCGTCCAAGTCTGCTTTCCATTCATTCAGGGACGCATCTTAACGCAACCCCTGTAACAACACCACTAGAGCACATTGATTTATTAATCATCGACTATTGGATGTCAAACTTTTGGTAATTTTGACATATAGTCTAAGAGAGAAAACCCACTACATTTTCCATTAGTAGCAAGGGATCTTTTATATGCACCATCCCACAGACAGAATAGCATATACTATGGCCCTTGATATACCAGTGGTGTACTGGTTGGAATGAGAATAGCCGATCCCAAACCGACCTCGCATCAGGTGGACGCTTTACAATTGGGCAACATCCCACCTCCCACAAAAATAGAGATCGGTTATTTAATGTCAAATAAAGGTACAATTCATAATACAGTGTAATAGTATAATAGATTAAAGATCCAAAAATACCTTTTGAATATCGCACCAAACTTAACAAGGTATACCGTACATACATATTTATAGTGTAGAGTAATTAAAAATCTAAAGGTCTACAGATTTGTTTTGAATATAGCCCCGAACTTGATACGGTATACATTATCAACATATAATTTATATTGCAATGTAATAGATTTAAAAAATATAAAGATTCCTTTTAAATATCGCCCTGAACTTGATATGGTATACCTTACATTCATATTTATATTGCAGTGTTATAGATTAAACATTTAAAGATCCACAAGATGCCAACTTTAAGAGTCTGGATAACATTTTGTTTTCTTGGAAAATTAGGGGATCTCTGTTACTTTTTACAATATATTTAGCTGCACTTATTGTTTGTTATATTGATTTTTACATTTATTGTTACATTTCAGCCAAGTGATGAAAATCCACCAATAGAATATCCACACTCATCGACGATTGCGACACCAGTGAGACCAGAGTGTTTGGGAAGACCGCCAGGCCAGTTCAGTCGAGAATTCCCACACTTTGCAGAAGAAAGACCTGGATATGTTCAGAATGCAGCAGCAACAAATGAGACGTATCCACACAATATACATGTGAATTCAGGATTAACTCCAACTGGCCCAGGACAGTCAATACCATCACAGACAATACCACTGAATCCTGGATATCTACAAAAGACAACACCTAATTTGGGAACTCTACAGCATGCACCACTGAATCCTGGATATCTACAAAACACAACACCTAACTTGGGAACTCAACAAAATGCACCTGTGACTCCAGGACAGCCAGTGTATACAGCTGGCAATGCAGGCTATCCACAAAATATCCCAGTGAACTCTTGGTATCCACATAATGATCCACAAAATGCACTCTCACACTTGGGACTTCCACAAGGTTCAGTGGCAAATCAACCTTTACAGAATACAGCAGCACAAAACCAAAGTCTTCCACAGAATGTGCTGCCAAACTCAGGCCTCCCAGCAAACATACAGTCCGCACCAAGTCAGTCTGTGAACACAGGGACAACACAAACCACAAAACAAGCAACATCTACACAGGTTGCATCCGACAAAGGCATTGACCCTAATCAGATCGGAATTCTTTTACAAAAACTGGTAAGTAAAATGGATTCAATAAAAGGTTATGCAAGTATACATTGATCAGACTTTAGTTTTTGAGATGAACAAACGGGACCACATCCCTGCAGTCTGCTCAGTTCAGTCAGACACCAGAGCAATTTTTCACTCTTCTGAGCTTTTCAAAAGCAAAATTCTGTTACATTTCATCAAGCCACATTTTATGGAATGAAAGAGAAAATTATGATAATTTATTGTGTTTAACTTTGGCTGCACAAGATTATATCTGTGATAAACCCATTGATTTTAGACCTATCAGTCTTATAGGCAAATAGCAAACACTGTTTAACAATCTTAAATTTAGGGTGTAACACTGAAACCATTTGCTAATGCAGTTCTGTTTAACTAGATTTTTATGGTTATACATCACATTGACGTTCAAGCACATAGCATGGTCTGGGTCAGCTGTTGAGCTTACATCTTCTCAAAGGACATTGCCATGCACTCTTGGTTGAAGCAACTATCTACCATCTGTAAACCAGATAACATTAGCACTGTGTCAGTGTACAGGAATGTCATTAACAAGGCAGATGACAGTCCTTCATCACCTCTTTAACAAATGTTTGCACGGTCTCGTATTTAAAAAACCAAATGCTTTCAGACTGGATGTTGGTAGTTTTATGTTTATAACCTGTCATACACATTTGAAAACTTGTTCTTGATTAGTTAATATTGGTGAGTTTACAAACCCTGCAATAAAAAAAAAGGTCCACATCCAAAAAACATATAGTGGAAACAAACAAAATTCAATAAAATATAGTCCACAACAACAAAACAAGGGCCACAAACAATTTTAAAACTCTGTGGCAATCTCCACACCATTGCTGATTGTCGTGGACAATTGTAGAGGTTGGTTGATAATGTTAACAAGATAAACCAGTGATATTGCGTCTGTCTTAGGCTTCAGTGTCAACCTGATTTATGTCATGACGTTTGTAGCTGTTTAAACCAGTCTGATATTAGTTCATTTTTACAAGGTAGTATATTCTTAATGGTGTCACTAAATATAGTTTGCCTTTTCCTTCCAGTCGAGTTCTCTTATCACCAATGAGGAGGAAGCTGCCATGGCTCTACAAGTATCAAACGCACTCACACAGGCTTTACTGTCATTCAGACTGAAGTCATTACCGGGAGAGGTATGTAACACAGGCTTTACTGTCATTCAGACTGAAGTCATTACCGGGAGAGGTATGTAACACAGGCTTTACTGTCATTCAGACTGAAGTCATTACCGGGAGAGGTATGTCACACAGGCTTTACTGTCATTCAGACTGAAGTCATTACCGGGAGAGGTAGGTCACACAGGCTTTACTGTCATTCAGACTGAAGTCATTACCGGGAGAGGTAGGTCACACAGGCCTTATTGTCATTCAGACTGAAGTCATTACCAGGAGAGATAGGTAACACAGGCCTTACTGTCATTCAGACTGAAGTCATTACCAGGAGAGATAGGTAACACAGGCCTTACTGTCATTCAGACTGAAGTCATTACCGGGAGAGTAGGTAACACAGGCTTTACTGTCATTCAAACTAAGTCATTACTAGCAGGCCTTGACCATACGTTTTTCCAGTGGTAGCCCACCGGGCTACCAGATTATAAAATCTAGTAGCCCCCAGTAAAAACTGGTAGCCCATAACTTGAAAAAAAGGCCAAAAAAAACCAAAATCATTTATTTTTATTTAAACATGTGTTTTAGGGTGGTTGTTTTTAAAATTATAGGCAATATACTGTGAAATATTTATGTCGGAAATGGACAAAACAAACTATTTTTAAGGATGGCATCAAAGGTGGGGTAAATATAGTAAGAATATTTTTTTTTCTTTCAATAAAACCACCACCACCAAAAGCCCGACTTATCGTACCTACAGTATCTTGTGTGGTACGATTCCAGAAATACACAATAGTTTTGGGGTTGTTGTTTTTTTAGGCCTAATCACATAATGAAGGCTTCAAAATATTATTGAAACACTCCATGCGGTTTTCACGTGTAGAACTTAGTCCGAACAGCCGTAGAAAGAAAATGTGATTCTTAAGAAAAGTATTTTAATGTGCGTCCTGCACTAGTGTAGAACGGTCTGCTAATCGTACGATTCTGAAGATCGATATTGCTTATTTTAATACTTGAAATGGCTGTAACTATCTTTAATATGTGTCATTTCGAAGAATCTTAACAAAACTTGCCTTTATTTCAAAACAATAGCAGTTTTTATTGATGACAATAAACTTGTAAATGTCATAAGCCAATTATCCCAGACGGGATCGCCATGTGTGTTTGTGTTATGAACTTATCACATGACACGATCAGATGCCATTTTGAGCGAGGTTATCGTGCAAAGCAATAGTAAATGATGAGAGAGGTTTAATTAAAAATAATTTGTAAGAAAGATTAATATTTTTAACATAGAAAACATTCGTCACTTTATACATTTCTTTAACATAATAACAGATATTAATTTTGTAAACAATAATCTGACAATTTGCATAGGTAATCTAGAAGGAAATAAACCGCGATTGAGTTATGGTTTAGTTTAGACTTCAGCTGGCGGTAAATAGTCTTGATCATACAAGGCATTAGTTATAAGTAGGCGTCCAAACAACAGGCCGTGTTGTTTCTTGTCATAAATGACAAGAATAGATGGAAATGGAAATTCCATGACCTGTACGAACTCTGTATATCTGGTCACTGAATTATTTCAAATTATTTGTCTTAGTCCTCTTATGTTAATTTTTTTTTTTTTAAATCATACCACTGGCAAATATATTCCTTTGTTTCACTAAAACATATTGTGCAACAGCCACCTATCGGTCAGACTAGGAGCAATTAACAGCTACAGCAACTTGAGGTAATACAGAGCGTGCACATGAAAGGGTGGAATTTCAGACACCAATAACCTAAACGTCTTGTTGATTGTGGAGTGACTGGACATGTTAAAACATTTGGTAGCCCAGAGGACTACCGGGGTTAGACAACTGGTAGTCCCAGTGAGAAATCGGTAGCCAAAACACCCGGGGCTGCCATTAAGGTCGAGCCCTGACCAGGAGAGGTAGGTCACACAGTAGTCGTTCAGACTGAAGTCATTACCAGGAAATGTAGGTCATGCAGGTTTTACTGTCATTCAGACTGAAGTCTTTACTGGGAGAGGTAGTCACAAACCAAACTACATTATTGGTACCACTCTTTTGTCCATTGTTCATTCCATGTTTATATTCAGTTAATGTTCAAGCATGCTGTCCTGGGCACACACCAGCTACAGGTATATCTGTCCAGGACATGGTCAGTTGTAATGCCACTTGAGGTTATTTGTTTACAAACCAAAATATTATAAATTTTGCAAAAATAATTGATCATGGCACACAAAATATGTATCTTTTTATTATTGCATATTTGTCAGTTGCAGCTATAAGTTTATTTATCAAACAAAATGTGCCGAGTGTTCTTCAGCCTCCATAAATGTTATTTAGTCAATAATTTCAGTTTGGTTATGTAAGAAGAAAAGTAAAATTGTCTTGGAAAAAGGACTTTTTGTGTGCATTAAAAAAAAAAAATCATTTGCTTCAGAAATAACTGAAACTGTAATAAGTTAATTGTAAGAAAACAATGTTTACTGCATTAAGGCTGCCATATTGTTTTATGAACAGTAATGTGAAATAAAAATACATACTCGTTAACTGTTCCATCTTATTTTGACCAGCAACAATGGACACTATGATAAATGTATTCTGTTTGATGACTATCACTTCAGGCGGATGCAGCCACCAAAGCTATTGCTCAGATAAAGGAGACACAGAAGTTAATTGAGGAGAAACAGAGACAGTTAGTGAAAGCAAAGCTCAAAAAGAACAAGGAATCATTGAAACGCCAGCACTCCTCCGACAGCCCAGCTGACTCTCCATCAACGAAGAGGCAACCCACGGGACACCATGACGGCGACAGAGAGAGGAGAGAGAAACATGGGAGAACCCCATACACTCATGGGAGGGACTCGGAGTCCCAGAGAAAGAAGGGATATTCTCAAGGGATGAATCCGCAGGCTGAAGACAGGAAGCATTCCCAGACTCAAGATTTGAAGCAGCAGGTGCCTAGAATGGTTCCGCCACCTGACAATGTGGGTTCCCTGTCTCCAGCAATGAATTCACCGACTCCGCCATCATATCAGCCAATTTCAAGAATGCCACAATATGCTGGTTCTAACGACGTTATGTACTCTTCCAATTACATGCCAAACCAGTATGTAATGCACCCCCCACCAGCTCCACCACTGCCTTTCACGGCACCACCCGAAAAACCTCCCCCACCACCGGGTCCACCTCCTAATACCTGATCTCTTTGATGGTACTTCTTCTCTTTTGCTGATAGCAGGAAATGATGTCCTGTGTTGACTGGCAAGATTTGTTGACTGGTGGAAGACCCGTATTTGAAACCAGATTTAAACCAGTGTCTGCCCACTATCATACTAATAATTAAAACCACTAAAATCAAGTCAGTGCCAGTGGCAAGGGCTACAGGAGGTGTTTTCTTGCAACAACAATTCTGGATACAGTTTTTGTGTTAAACAACATTCTGGAGTTCATAGACTTAATCTTTTTGATGATACGTCTTTTAACTCTGTGCTTGCTGATAGCAGAAAATGCTGCCATGTGTTACATCTTACCGAAACACTGCCGTCAAGATTTGTTGATAAGTGGAAGACCCGTATCCACTAACATACTAATAATTAAAATCACTGAAACAAAGTCAAAGTGTTTTAAATAATATTGCCAGTGGTAAGGAGGTATCTTGCAACATCAAGCAAGAGTTAATTATTAAACAACTTCTGACTGATAAAGCATTGTCATTGAAAGTTAATTATTCTGAGGTTCATAGACTTCGTCAAAACTACTGAATAATCCTGAACACCAGTGTCCTTGTTACGGCTGACCGGGGCAGAACGTAGCCCTGTGGTAAAGCATAAGCTTGATGCACAGTCTTTCTAGGATCAAGGAAGGAAAAAAAAAAAAAGCAATGTTTTATTTAACGATGCACTCAGCACATTTTATTTACGGTTATATGGCGTCAAACACATGGTCAAGGACCACACAGATTTTGAGAGGAAACCTGCTGTCGCCACTACATGGGCTACTCTTTCCGATTAGCAGCAAGGGATTTTTTATTTGCACTTCCCACAGGCAGGATAGCACAAACCATGGCCTTTGTTGAACCAGTTATGGATCACTGGTCGGTGCAAGTGGTTTACACCTACCCATTGAGCCTTGTGGAGCACTCACGCAGGGTTTGGAGTCGGTATCTGGATTAAAAATCCCATGCCTCGACTGGGATCTGAACCCAGTACCTACCAGCCTGTAGACCAATGGCCTAACCACCGAAGATCAAGGAAGGAAATGGTTTAATTAATGACACACTCAACACATTTTATTTAGTTATATGGCATCAGACATAGATAATGAGAGATGAAACCCGCTGTCACCACTTCATGGGCTACTCTTTTCAATTAGCAGCAAGGGATCCTTTTATATGCACCATCTCAGACAGGGTAGTACATACCACAGCCTTTGATATACCAGTTGTGGTGCACTGGCTGGAATGGGAAATAGCCCAATGGGGCCCACCAACAGGGATCGATCCCAGACCGACCGTGCATCGAGCTTCTAGGATCAAACCCTGCTGTTGGGCCCACTGGCCAATTTCTCATTCCAACCAGTGTACCATTACTAGTATATCAAAGGCTGTGGTATATGATGTCCTGTCTGGGGAAATGCAGATAAAAAACACCTTGCTAGTAATGGAAAAAATCCTGTCCTCGACGGAGGAGCTGGCAAAGTTGACACATGCACCCACGACAGATGTGTGCTACAACAGCTTGTTCTGAATGTGCACGTTAAAACCTATGACCTGGCTTAATGAAAAAATGTAGTGGGTTTCCTCTATAAGACTATGTCAGAAGTACCAAATGTTTGACACCCAAGGCCGATGGGATCAATGTGTTCTAGTGGCGTTGTTACAAATCAAACTTTTAACTTTAACTTTTTGTTAAAGGTAGACTAAACTCCAACAAGAGCCTTATACCCGGACCACCAACACATACTGACACTTTAACAAATGAAAAACACATTATTTTAGAATTAATAAAAAAAAACGTGATTATTCCTGCTAACTGGAGGCAGCCATTTTGTTTCGTTTTTGTGACATCTGGTGGTATAGCTTGGGGCAAAGTGACATCAGCTCAGGTCCAACTTCTCTATTATGCACAGTGTAAACAATTGCTCTGATTTACGACAAGGCGCTTCGCTTTCATCAACCTGACTTGTAAAACAACATAAATGACTTCATTGTATAATAAATTATTTAACTAAATATATTTCAATTTGCATCAGTATAATAAAATGGAGTTATAGTAATTTTTTTCTTTTTGAAAAATCCAAAGAAAAAATGCATATTATTAGGCCTATTGGTAGGATACGTTCAAGCTAAAACGACCACTCACGATACCCAAGTAATAATTAGTTATTTCAACACTTTGACAATGGTGGTTTATTTTGTATTGAAAAATAAACCACATATACACGTTGCTGTGATAGATATTATTACAGAACATTGCGATGCATCCGCAAAAATCAGGTATGTTTTGTTTCTTCAATTCGAAGACTAATTCCAGATGTGACACGTTAGGTATTACATAACCACCAGCTCGCCAGAGGGCGTATTCTCTGGGATGGTACAAAATGGCTGCGCCCGTTCTATACGATTATACTTGTTGATATAAAGCAATAATATGCATTATGTATCGTTGAATATGCACACCAGTCCAAAAGCCTTGCTTTAGCATTCCTTTAAGGTTGACAAAAAGAAATAAACATTAAAAGGTGAGAAGAATGTAAGATTTCCAACTGCCAAGGAAATATCTGCTTAGTCATCTGTTTACAGTTGTAGGGTCAGTCTTGTTTTGTGCCTATCTTAGATTTTCCCCTTTGCTTACTAACAGTTCAAAAGCCCTGTATGTATGACACGACAAAAAAAATACCTGTGTCATTCAATGATAATCAAAATGTTCATGTGGCAGATCTAACCATGTGACTTGATTCATGGTTTGTTTGGGATCAATCCAGTCACCATGACTGGCATATCAAAGTCTGTGGGATGGTGCATATAAAAGATCCCTTTCTATTAATGGAAAAATGTAGCGGGTTTTCCCTCTTAAGACTATTTGTCAAAATTACCAAATGTTTGACATCCAGTAGCCAATGATCAATGTGTTCTAGTGGTGCCATTAAACAAAAGAAACTTTTTGTTTACTATACAACACACAACAGCTCACCTATGTTTCGGTAACTATTTTTAGCTAAACATTTGCAAACTATTTTGATTGATTCCTGAAGTGATCATATACTTTAATGTGTTGCGTTAAAAATCAGACTAGCAAGCGTTGGTGACAACTGGCTGGCTGAACTTGTGTGGTGTGGAGAGTGAGTGGGTATTTAATAATGATGGAGTATTTTTCATTGTATATTCCTGTGCACAGTGCATCTTCTTACGGTGAACAAGATTATTACCCATATGGTTAAAAATATCTTGGTACATATCGAAGTGATACGTCTCACTAGAACACCAAGTAGGACATAACACGTTGACATCACACGATAACGTCATCGATTGGCACTCTACAACCACCATATAGAAACATCAACCAAATGAGTTGAGCGATATAAATTAAGATGAATTATGGGTAATAAATAGGATATGAAACTGCCATTTCGCATCATGTTTATGTCCCTCGTGAAATCATTCTCATTATTCACTCTGGACATAAACATGATATGAAATAGAAGCTTGTTTAATATCCTATAATTGACAAATAACTTTGATATCAATTTGTGAATATCTTATCTTCGGTGCCTGCAACAGTATTTTATGTTCTTGAAATGACATTGATGTCTGTTCACTTAGGGTTTGAATCAACCGTCTTGAAACTGTTTTTTATATTCTTAAGCACTAGCCTGTTTGGCTAGTGGGTTACATTTGTCACCAACCAGATTCTAAAAAGCAATCAAATTATTTTGTCAAACTGTTATGATCAGTGTTTAACTCTACAAATTTGAAAGATATCAGTTAATTTTGGCCAATATTTACAAGTGAAAATCCAGGGTAGGCCTACTTTAGGTTTGACTGCTTGCAGTCAACTCTGAATCTGCAATTTCATGGCTTTATTACAGGTACATGTGAACAATCATTTGCTGTTTTTGCAAGCATTCTTCACCCACTAGTGTCCATATTAGCAAGTTATAATACTTCATTAAGCATTTCGTACCAATTTTTAAACGTCACAGGTATTTACTTTGTGTTAGATTTAAATGTCTTCTTTATACTTTGTGTATATAATATGCAGAATAAAGGTTATTCCGTACTTGGATTTTGTTGGGGGTTTTTTCCTCCACTAATGAACTCACATTGGTTACAAGAAAGGCAAAGTAAATCAGTAGTTTTATTTCACTCTCAACTGATCATCTCAAGCTGGTTAGTTTAGATTTGATCACATTTTCACATGATTCTTCTACTGTCTGTTTGCTAAACTGGAATGTATACTAATGGGGAAACAAACAAAGTCCCTGTGCAGCAAATAAAATGGTCTCAATTTAACACCACCACTACAGCACATTGATTAAATAATCGGCTATTTGATGTCAAACATCAAGGGATCTTTTATATGCACCATCACACAGACAGGATAGTGCAAAGCACAGCCTTTGATATACCAGTCGTGGTGCACTGGTTGGAATGAGAAAAAACCCAGTCAGTTGAATGGATCCACCAAGTGTTTCAATCCTGAGACGCAAGTACTTAAAGCGAACACTCAACCAACTGAGCTAAATCCTGCCCCCAGTACAAAGATGAAGACATGAACATTACCTAATTGAGCAAACCGTTATTCTTACAAATCACTTATTTTTACTTCATATCCATTACACTGAAACATACAGAGGAACGTTTTTCCCGTTAGTATAAATTGTATATATTTGTGGTCTTTGGTAAGGAAAAATTAAAATTCTTAAGTGGCCAACCAGAAATGTGAAAGACATTCCCTAACAAAGATGACCATGGTTTTATGCTAACCAGTACCTTTGTCCATGAACATAGTTATTGGTGTATATCAGCAAATAGTTGTTATACTCCACTAGAGCACATTGATTTATTAATCATCGGCTATTGCATGTCAAACATTTGGTAATTTTTAGAAGTCTTTGTAAAAAAAAAAAAGACTTGCTACATTTTTCCACTAGTAGCAAGGGATCTTTTATATGTACCATCCCACACAGGATAGCCCATACTACGGCCCTTGATGGCACAAGAAATAGCCCAATGATGGGGATTGATCCTAGATCAACTGCGCATCAGGCAAGCACTTTATCACTGGGCTATGTCCCGCCCATGTACTCGACAAATGCACATTATCCAAAACCATGGTTGTACTTTGCGATGGTTATTTCATTTTTGTTTTTGTATTGTGAGATAATCCAGGATAACAAAATAACGTGTTACAGTATATTATGGTTTTAAGATGGAGGCTTTATCCTCTCGGGACAAGGGTTTTTTGTTTAATGACTCCACTAGAGCACATTGATTTGTTCATCGTCTGCTACATTTTTTCCATTAGTAGCAAGGGATCTTTTATATGCACCATCCCCCAGACAGAATAGCACATACTACAGCCTTCGATATAACAGTTGTGGTACATAGCCCAAGGAGAAATAGCCCAATGGGCCAACTGATGCATCAGACAGTGAGAGTTTTTCTTGAAATGATAATTTATTCATGTTTAGTCTTATGAATTTTATCTATCAGTAAATAAGCACCTACAGACTCATTTACTCACACATTTTCAATCTTATCCTACCACAATTAATTCTCTTCATGTTAGAATTGTCACACCGTAAGTTATTAAGCAACATGCTTTTTTTTAAAAAGGTGTATTTTAAAAAAACACCCACCTAATTTCAACCAGCCACAAACTTAAAATTCTTTCAATTTAACAAAAAATAACACAACTTTTCAGCAATATGTTTTTGTTCCCTTCCTATTTTTAACATGGTGCCGTAATCAATAAACAATAGGAGAACCAAAAACACACCTCTTATATTATGAGAAACTAGTTTCATCTAAAGTACGTACAGTATTTTTACGGGACTATGTACCTTTAATGTTAAGGTGGATTTTTGTTGCATACATCAGTATTCAGCTTAATTGCTTATGATGAACAATAAAACTAAACACAAGAAATAATCTTTAAAAATTCTACAAGCATCAAATTTCGGAACATTTCTATTTCTCCATGTTGCTACACGTGAAAATAATAACGGTTTATTTTAAGGTAAGGTAGGATATCAGAATAGGACTATTTTATTTAAACAGTAAATGATTCTGTAAAGGTTTACTAGTTTTAATTAAAAGGCCACCATGTACAAATGTGACGGTCAAACTAACCAGATCAACACCAGCCAACACTTTCATGTATTAATTCTTCAACAAAATAGAACCAACACTTCAGAAATAAGTTTTTGTTCCCTTGCTGTTTCAAATGGTCCGTAACTTTAATGGAGGCTTCCAGTTTAATAATTTTCTTTATCCTTGAAATATTTATAATATTGTTTGTGTAAATTTCATTGATAGATGTGTGGCGTAGGAATGCATTTTCATTGACAATGGCTAAATGAAGGGTCTTGAGCATTTTCATGTCTTGTTTAGAAGTCATTCTTTGCGATGTTTGTTCATTGATGTGCAGTGTAATAATTAAATATTATACTCATTCCCGTGTGGGATCTTTATATTACAACTCTATTTTGCCTGTGATGTACCATTGAAAACACGACATAAGACATAAAACGGTCTCACGCGGGAACTTGTTTAGTATTCTCTATTTATTACATAACTATTCAATCTCACTATAATGATAAAGACATTTTGAAACCATGTGATAAATTTATTTTGTATCGCACATATGTGCAATCTGGACCGAACTTTTAGATGGGGAATTCCCTTTTTATTTTTACTGCAGTTAGCGTCTTTTATTTACCGTCATATGATTTATAAATTATGTCACATCGTATTTGAAACTGTACACAAGGCTGCCACAGAGTATGATTCTTAACATTAAGCAAATCCACGAAAGGAGTTTTGATAATAGATTTAAGTGTTGTTATGACATTAAATTAAAAAACGTTTTTGTAAAACATGAAAGAAGGCATGTAATAAATACAGAACTTCACATGCGTTGTTTTCGCTTCCTATTTATTTCACTCGTTCATTTTGCGAAAGAACACACCACTCAACCGCTATGTGGTCTCATATATATTCTTGCACAAAATAAACTTGTGTAATGAATAGGAATCGTAAAACAATGTACATTAAGTTCTGTATATGTATTACATTATAAGAAAATCACAACTACATGTACAGTGTTTAAAACTGGATCTGTTTATTACAGTGTCATTCACACATAATTATAGTATAATTATTTGTTCAAAAGGTCATGAAATTCTCCAAGAATTAGCACATCTAGCTAAAAATATGTTGTGCTAATTAAGACCCAAAACATTTTTGTTAAACAAAGTCCAAATCAAACCAACTCCACTATATCGTTTTCCCAGACGATGTTTCCATGTTAAATACAGCATCTAAATGCAACCTGTCCACATGACTTGTCCCTAAATGTTTTAAATGAATTTTAAAATGTTGTGGACATGAATATGTACAGTAAAAATCCTATTCATCATCATGTTGTCATTTTGTTGATTCTTCTAAATACGCAAGCAAATCAGCTCTCTCCTGCGGCTTCTTCATGCCTGCGAAGATCATCTTTGTTCCAGGGATGTACTTCTTCGGATTCTCCAGGTAAACCCACAACGTGTCCTTAGACCAAACGATACCTGCAAAATTAACACATGGTCATCGAAGTAAATTCAAATAGTTTTATTTCGCAAATTGACTCGACGCCCATGGCTTTAACTTTTGGAATTTTCAGTTTCATTTTTTTTACAAATGTCATTATTAAACTAAGAATTTAAAAGAGTAATATTAAACACATACTTGTATTTATTCAAATTAATATACCAGCATCTATTTTGCATTATGAGGGAAAATGTGTTGGTGAAGAGTTGAATACATGTACTGTAAAACATGAAATTAATGCCGGTATAAAATAATGTGCCATCTCAACACGGCCAGAAATGCGTGTATTAATTAATACGAAGACCGTAAGTTAGCTTGCATGATGATCACGGTAACCTGTCTATAGTTCAACGGTAACCTGTCTATGAGTTCAACTCGGGTACGAGTCCGACGTTTTCAGAGATGGCTCTGTTGATAATTAGCTGTGAATGCAAGGCAAGTTTTACAATGAGCCATTCTCATGTTGTCAGAACAATTGACTACTAGTACAAGTATTCAATGCCATTAGTTAGTTGGGTTACAATTATGCAAATAGCAGTGTTCGAGATTAACAGTATCCCGATTATCCTGGGGATACCAGAATTTAATTCTGGACACCAGACTTAAATAACCCAGTATCCCACCAGGATACCATATAATGTTTTGTTATTTAATCCTGCGTTTTTATTTTTCGCTGAAACAATTAAAGTTGTCATTTACTGGTGAAGTTGAGTGACAGTATTTTCGAGCTACACTGGAGCAATAGCAACGTAGCATGAGACTGGGAATGAGAACAGTGTCGTTCAAGTTTGTTACGATGTAATTTATGAATTTCATTTAAGTGGGATACTAAATTCTCATGTGGGATACCAGATTTTGAAATATTAGTATCCAACTGAGATACTGTCCAAAAAATTTAATCTCAAACACTGAAGAGGAACTCTGTTGACTACCTATATACTCAATGCCACATTTAACTCACTGTCAAACTGAGCTACCTATATAGGACACTAAACTTTATTTTTATACCACAAAACTTGTAACGATGTGGAAGGAGTATGTTAATGTGACCAGTAACGTGAAGATAGGTTTGCCAGACCCAAGCAAAGTGTCAACTCCCGAGAAAGCTGCCCGGACGGAAACGGTCAACAAAACCATTTATAATAGAAGATGGTAAAACACCTGAAACTATCGTCAGTCGCCGTGGGGTTAAACGGAAACGAGTGAACAACCACTTTTCTCCTGAAATGAGGGCCAAGATAGCCAAGTATGCTGCAGAGAATGGCAACGCTCTAGCTGCGAAACAGTTTGTTGGATGTCAGTCTTGGAGAAAGTGCTGTTCGTGTTATGAAGAAAGCCTATATTGCTGCCAAGAAGAATGACAAACTGGCCGACATTACAGAACTAGTACACAAACAACGTGGACGACCTCTGTTAGGGGAATGGACTGATTGGTTAAGGTGCATGTAACCGCTATACGCGAAGCAGGTGGCATTGTAAACAGAAATATAGTTTTGGTGACTGCCAGAGGTATCGACATTCACGAAAATAAATCACTTCTTGCAAAAAATGGAGGGCCAATTAAGACTGATTTATCTTGGGCAGCTTCATTCCTAAAAAGAATTGGATTTGTCAAGCGCAAAGGTACTAAAGCTGCGAGGAAAGTGCCTGAAGATTTTGAAAACCAGAAGAGTATTGCGGAAGTAGGGAAGATATAACTGGTACGTGTGATTTGTGTTTAATTGAAGGTGTTTTCCTGTTGTGCTTGACATTTAAAATGAAATAAAACACCCATTTGTTCACCGTTTTCAGGTTCTTTGTTTTATTTACTTTGCTTACGTTACCAGTATTTTACAAACATAAATGTGTTGTAAAATTAATGCGTCAGATGCCTTCACACATTTTTCGCATTAGTTTCTCTCACGCATTAATTTCATGTTTTACAGTATATCTTTATATAATAATAAAAGATGGGAATTATTTACATTTAGATTGTTAATTTTTTTACTCCAAAATTGGAAATAAAAAGGACACAGCCTTTGGGGAATGGTGCCCATTATCGGGGTCTAGAAACAGCTGACCAAACACTAAAATATTTAATAATGTAAATACTATAATAGGATATAATTAACTTAAAAAATTTCAATCTAAGCTTTTATTGGATATTTCATTCAGACAACAAAGCTAATATTAAGACACATGAATGAATGCAACAATACTGAACAAAATGTTCTCTGAAACCTCCTCCTCGACTTTCAACAAATAAAAAAAGAAACTAGCAAAGTTTGCTTACCTTTATTTTTGTTTGCATCAGTGTAATTAAATCCAGCAGCCTGTCCCGTTTTTCGTCCCATCATACCATTAAGACATGGCCCGGTTTTGTGCTTGCCACCCGCTTCTACAACATGGCACTGAGCACACCTCTGAATAAAGAGCTTCTTTCCCTTCTCAACATTTCCGGGCGGGATGTCTGCCATTTGTCACCTACAGTAAATAAACAATACAACATGGTTAAAGTTTTAACACTGATATTAGATTCTGATGGTCAATTTTTAGTGATAATTTTGTTCATAATTATTAATGACCGAAATTGTTAATCAGACTAATAAAAAAGGCTTTAAGTAGTGAATACCACCAATACAAATAAGAGGCCACATCATCTTGATAGTTCACAAAACTCTTTTTGTATTAGAAGATATCATAATGTTAGTATTATTATCAAAGCATCAACCTAACTTGTTTTAGTTCCATGACTAACCTTTTAACCAACAATTTTTAAAAATTAAATTTGAAATTTGTGGTGTTAATATTTTTTATTTTAATATTTAACAGACTAGATCTGTTAATTTTATTAATCCTCAGTACAAAAAAGCACAAACAATTTTTTTTTTTAAATGAAAACACCTCTGCCAGTCATCTGTATTACTGAACATAAATTTGGGGGCAAATTGACAAATAGTTTGGGACGAACCGACAATGGGGCGAAGCGACTGGTACCCACCTAGAATGGTTAAACTGCACTACAACAGCAGCCACTATAGTCATTTAAACATCTATCTGACAGTTAAAAAGCAACAATTTTGTGTTAAAGGGACATTCCTGACTTTGCTGCACTTGTTAAGATGTTATCGACTAACAGACTTTTTAACGATTGTAATTACATATCAAATATATTTTTCTGCATAACATATTAGTGGCTGTATATTAAACGTGTTTCTGATTGTTCTAATATTTGTACTAGGTTAAATTTCATTTTATTTCCAAAATACGTACAAACGTACAAAATTATTTGAAGACAAATCCAGTATGGGCTTTTTACAAATATTAAGACAACCTGAAACACATTGAATATACAGACACTGATATTCTAAACATGAAAATATATTTAATATGCAAGTTTAATCGTAGAGATATTTTATTAGTTGGAAACATCTTACAATGCAGCAAACTCGGGAATGTCCCTTTAAGAGTAAATTCAAATGAATTCATTGTTCATTTTATGTGTAGGTTTACTTATGAAAATATATTATTTTCCACCAAACAATCTATCTGAAGATGTTGCTAGGACATTTTGGCAAATTGTGCTCTGCAGTTTAGCATTGCTGAAAATAAAAATATCTGTGGGTTGGCACCTCTATGGACATTTTGCAGGCCTCCGACTCACCTGAGAATCGAAAATCGGCATAAGCAATTTACCTTTTAAATAAACAGTTAACTTATGTATGTCCATCTAGACGATGTACTTAATTTAATAGGTTAACTTAAAGGGACATATCCTAGTTTCAACTCGTAAAAATTAACACTAAGTTTAGTTAATCTACAATTTGTACAAACCTGTAACACATTTGGATAAAGTTACAATTGAGTGAAACATGAGTCTGTGACTTTGAAATGGTGAAATACCCTCTAAAAATATACTAAAAGTTGACTCCATAACTGTTATTTCTCAGACGCACGTGCGTTTTTAAAAATATGAGAAATGCATTTTGTGACATTAAAGGGACACACCCTAGTTATGGCTATTTGTTAACCATTACGGCATTGTTTTTCGCTATTAAACCCCATTTTTCACAAATAAAATTGCACTTTACTTACATTTTATTATTTAGAATCAGTGTTCGAGATTAAAATTTTTGGGCAGTATCCCAGTTGGATACTAACATTTCAAAATCTGGTATTCCACCTGAAAATTTAGTATTATATGGTATCCCTGTGGGATACTGGGTTCTTGAAGTCTGGTATCCAAAATTAAATTCTGATATCCCTGGGATATCGGAATACCGTTAATCTTGAACACTGTTTAGAATACACATTTCCATTCACCTGAAGTGCTTTTTGGTAATCCTGATGTTTGTAAAACCACGAAATGCATTTTTTCACAAGACGTTCTGTCGAGAAAAAAACGTTAAGCAAGCGAGGTCCAATCTATTTTTAGAGGGGATATTTCCATTTCAGTCACAGACGTTGGTATATCACGTGACCGTTATCATTTTGGTTCGGTTTGTTTTCTCGTGCACGGTTCGCGCAATCTACATCCGATTTGTTGTTGTTCATTTGTGAAATTTTTCTTCACAGTTCGTGAACATTTTCAGTAACAATAAAGTTCAGACAAGTAAGTATCTCAATACAAAACGTTACAAACCCTTAAAACCAATAATTTTGCTAAGTCTTACGATATCTGAAGAGGGGATACAACCAGGACAGAACAGTTGGAACATGTCCAGGAGAGGTGAAACGAACGCACCCCAAGTCTGTGAAATTTGTCGTGACGTAGGCATTGGTGTGCTTCGAGCGACATCTACCGGTGACATCAGAATACTAACTTTCAAAATTATTTCAAGCAATTGGGACATGGGGATTCCCATGGTATTTATCGATATAAAACCTGCTTTTTCACTCCATTTGATAAAAACGTGATCTAAATGTGTCACAGGTTTGTAGATTAACCAAATTATAATTTATTTTCGCTGGATGGAACTAGGGTGTGCGGCTTTAAAAAGACCAGGATGGCCAAAAACACTTCCAGGGATCGATTTTGGCCCACAGCACTACGGCTATTGCCGTAGGTGCCCTTGTTACTGGACGCGGTGCCCCGATAAATTGGACCGTGTCCACGGCCATAAGTAGCCGTGGTTGCCTTCCTTGTATGCCCTAGTGCCCTTCTCATGCCTGGTACCAACTAAATTGAACTTTGCAGCATTTGTCACTTGCCGTGTATTCGTCCATAAGAACAGAAATCCAAAGAAATTATTGCTGACTCTCAGACACACAATTTCGATGGGCGCAGCCATATTGTTATTGTTTACAAGCCACAGATCCGAGAACCATGTGGTCGCCGAGAAGTAACTGCGCAGTCGCTCTATAAAGACTGTTCTGCGCAGGGAACCTCATCTCTCACTCGCATCAGTGAAAACTTTACAGAAAGTGGCCTTGGTGCCCTACCCTTAAAAGAAATGTTGCCCTTGGTGCCCCAAAAATTTCCTCAAACCCAAAGCCAAAATGGCCTTGCCCTGAAATTTTTTAATTTCTACCCCTGCACTTCGAATGTAAACTAGGGTATGTCCCTTTAATGAAAAATTGGTCACACAAAACTAAATTTGTGGAAATAACCCAGATTCAGAGACGTTTTGCCTACTCTTTTTCTATTGTCATTGAGATAATTTAACTTGATAGAAGGCAATGTTTCTTTAAAAAATAGGTAAACTACAAGCTGCAAATAAGACATTCACTGGTCATTAATACTCTGTACTATATATAGGCCTACTTGAATTATTTTCATAATATATAATTATATATTATATAATGATACAACCTAAAGCAAGATCACGTATACATTACCCAGTTAATGACTTCAACTAACGTGAGATAAACAACAAAAGCTGTTAACATTTCCCAGAGACATAATCATCAGTTGTACTTATATTAATTATTAAAAATATATAATTATAGAATCCAGGTGTTTCAAGCACGATGCACATCGAAACAACAAAACGACCTTGTTCATTTTAGCATGACCTTCTATACTTTTATCCCGTATCCTGAAAGGATTTATTAAATTCTGCATCATACGTAAAATAGAAATATTATTAAAGCATTTTATATATGAAGCAATCAACCAAAGAGAGTGCATACATCTATAAACGTATAATTAATGACATTTAATTCCTGCTCATTCGAGTCATTGTGATGTCCAAAAATGACAGCTCGTGTTTTAACGCCGGCTAATAAAAAGCAATGTCTAAAGAAAACTGTTTGGATACATGAATATAGTTAACACACATATTTCAAAATCCAACATTTAAACACTCCAAATTTATAAAATATTTAAAATCATAATACGCACCAAGTTGATTTTACAACCGACGATCAAACGAAGAAAAACGTGTCTAACCTCTCACGAGAAATATGGCCGAAATAGTGAGGATCTGTGACGTCACTTAGAGGTCATGGGAACCATTCATTTTTTTAGAAAAGGGGTGTAAAATCTCTGACATGGCGTAACAAATGCTAATTAATTCATGGAGTTTTCATATATAATATCCATTAGTAATCGTACTGAAACATATTACTTAGGGATATAAGCAGTATCATTTCCGTGTGTGAATTATTCACCATCTTTATCCACTTTACACCTTTCAAGCATACACCAAATGCAATCCAAACAACTGGTCCCATTATCAAGCGGGATGACGAAATTGTTCGGTTTAACAGCAAAGGCACGTCCCCCTGAAACACGGGCACGTACCAACTTGTAGCGAGCACAGGCACGTATCGACTTGGGGGCAAGGGGAAGGGGGAGGGACGTTTGTACCACAACGAATTGGTATGGGTATAACTATTGCCCTTAATTCATACTCAGAGAGAGAAAAAAAATAAGTTAAACTTAAATCAGGCGTGTATGCAGAGGCGTGATTCCTTGGGTCGAAACTCCCTTGAGCAGAAGTGAACTCTCAGTCTCTGCTCAAAGTTTCTTCTTTTTACCCTCTTTCCTTTAAAAAAAATAAATTATAATTAATATATACTGCGTGATATTTTGCGACAGTAAATGTAAGAAATCATCAGATTAATTCGTAAAGTTGTTTATTGTAAGTCATTATTTTTTTTGATCCTCGAGCTGAACATTACGTGTTA
Source organism: Gigantopelta aegis (assembly GCF_016097555.1). Classification (NCBI taxonomy): domain Eukaryota; kingdom Metazoa; phylum Mollusca; class Gastropoda; order Neomphalida; family Peltospiridae; genus Gigantopelta; species Gigantopelta aegis. The sequence goes on along the minus strand of NC_054707.1, from coordinate 49,903,697 downwards.
GCCCGCCATAGTTTAACTTTAGCTCCACCTGCATTCATTGTTTTTTTGTTGTTTTTTCGAATACATGCCAGTAAAACTTGTTTCTTTCTTTTTTCTTTGCTTTTTAAACAAAAAATTCGGTGAAAGAAGTAGTACGATGATTGTTTATTGCAAATTTACATTAAAAATAAAATATAATAATAAATAAAATATAGGCCTATTGCACTTCATTGAAAAATAAAAACAAACAACAGCATTTGCCAAATAAAAAAAACAAATGCATCAACCGTAAGATTACAAAACTCCAAGGTTGAAAATAATGCACTTATTCAATTCATTAACAGCTCAGCACTATCGTCGGTATAGGTGTGTGAGTAGGAATCCTCCAGCTGAAAGGTGAATGATCTGGCCTCAACTCCACGATTCCCCCACCCCACCCCACACACACTGTCACCTCTTTCATATCTTGGTACTCAGGGTTCGAAATTGTACCTAGTAGGAGGGGAGGGGATCCTTTATCTCCAATACTGTCCCCTTAGTTATTCCATAATTAGTTTATGTTTAGCACGGCCATGGGTGTAGTAGGCTAATTGAATCAAATATGTTTGGGTTTTGTTTTATTATTATTATTATTATATAGATAGATAGATAGATAGATAGACAGACAGACAGACAGACAGACAGACAGACAGACAGACAGACAGACAGACAGACAGACAGACAGACAGACAGACAGACAGACAGACAGACAGACAGACAGACAGACACATATACATTTACATACATACATACATACATGTATTTTTGTAACGTACTTCAATAGAGCGTTAACCGGCCTCGGTGGCGTCGTGGTTAAGCCATCGGTCTACAGGCTGGTAGGTACTGGGTTCGGATCCTAGTCGAGGCATGGGAATTTTTAAACCTGATACCGACTCCAAACCCTGAGTGAGTGTTCCGCAAGGCTCAATGGGTAAGTGTAAACCACTTGCACCGACCAGTGATCCATAACTGGTTCAACAAAGGACATGGTTTGTGCTATCCTGCCTGTGGGAAGCACAAATAAAAGATCCCTTGCTGCTAATCGGAAAGAGTAGCCCATGAAGTGGCGACAGCGGGTTTCCTCTCAAAATCTGTGTGGTCCTTAACCATATGTCTGACGCCATATAACCGTAAACAAAATGTGTTGAGTGCGTCGTTAAATAAAACATTTCTTTCTTTTCAATAGAGCGTTACGAATGACTAGTTTTAAATACAAGGGAGATAAGCGATATCGTGCGTAATATGGCTGTACTGAAGAGTTATCTCTCATAGTCTATATATCGCAAGTCCTTAATTAATTTTGCCTATTTAACACATTTGCTTCAATTTTAACAGTACAGTTGTAAAACAATGAATTATTTAAATTTTCACTGCTGTTATTTCTTATATTTACAGTGCTTTACTTTGTCCCAAATTGATGTCGCAAGTTTTTAGGAGCTAATTTTTACAATAATATTCACAAGATTATAATTTTTTGTAACTAAATAGTAATTTTAAATATTAAGTCATTATCCTACCCAAGATATTGTTTCTCAGGTTCGCTGATTATATATATATTTTATGCTAATGCTATCACGGGTCGGCAAAATCACCATGTCGCCATGTATAGGTGGAAGCGATATATCTTCAGGTCTATCATCGTTATGGGTGGATAATAAATAAAAAAATTAGTTTTTGATATTATTTAAAGTTATTTTTTTCATATTACATCATGTAAACATCAATTTCAGTTACTAAAAATATTTGGGAGGCGAATTTTACTCTGACGCCAAGTTTCATGTTAGTACCGTAACGCGATATTAACAGAGGCAAAATTAATATAACCTATGTTGATTTAAATGCAATTATCGTGTTATCATTTGAAAGTTGGCATTACCACTATTTAACGAGTACCGCAGGAAAAATCAATAGGGTGATAACAAAGTTTTTGCTAATTTGCTACTAAAGGTGGAATGGTTATGTTTATTCAACGTCAGTACCGTAACGCAGATTCGTAATGGATTCTGTAAATTTGGCAGTCAAATGACCATATAACAATGTACAAAGGAATGGCGTGTTGGATATGTCACCATAAAACAATGCACATACTGTTATGTATTTTAAGTAAATAGTGTCATTTCTGTAAAATGTAGTCAGTACCGTAATGTCAGTACCGTAACATATCTTTCCGTTATGGTACTGACACAATGTTACGGTACTGACATAGTATTACATAATGACTGACATAACGGGTACCATAAAGTGCAAAACAGATATTAATATTTGTAATTTTACATAATAGTATACTAAATTAGACCGAAGTAACTTAAAATTATCAAACAAAGTATTTACAGGCACTTAATGCGCACCGTTTCACCTAATTAAATCGAACTTGTCAAAATCTGAAATGCAGTAGCCTTTCTTTTTGGAAATGGCATGGAATTTTGTATAGTAAGTTTATAGCTACTTAACTATACCAGATTTTCTGGTACGGATCCTGTCCCAGAGTATGATTGTTGGGGATTTTAACACACACACACACACACACACACACACACACACACACACACACACACACACCGAACGTCAAAATGCCTATAAAATTCAGTGTTTAACGTATAAATATGATGTACCTGACTTAATTCCGTCAAATGAAGATGATTTTCCTTTACTAAAAGCCTCGTACCCAAAGTCAATTTACCGAAAAAAGATCGGACACTCTGGGAAACACCAATGTTGAGTTGTTCTGGGTCTTTGATGAGTATGTCTAAGACACTGACGTGTGCCATTATATCGTTTCTGTTCAGTTTACCAATATCAAGTACCAGTGTATCAGTTGATTGTGCGTAAGTGGCTGTGGCAACTACCAGTGTTTAAATTCGTGGTTTTCAAGTTAAATTGCCTGCGAGGGCCAATAAAGCCAATGGCAATGTTAGTCAGCAAGCTAATGACATAAGTATATACAAAGTTCGCAAAATTTCATAAGAAAAAGAATGGCAAATACTCAAGCTTGACTGTTTCGTTTATTCGAATACTGTGTTCTGACTAGCCAGCTTGACTGTTTTGTTTCTTTGAATACTGTGTTCTGACTAGCCAGCTTGACTGTTTTGTTTATTCGAATACTGTGTTCTGACTAGCCAGCTTGACTGTTTTGTTTCTTTGAATACCATTTTGATGCTTTTAAAGCACTTCGATCAACTTTCTTATGACAAGCAAAATATGTTTGTGCATTCAAGATAAAGAGAAAGTGAGGCGAGGAAATTTAACAGTTTTACAAAGGTACATGGACGTCGTTACGTGCGACATATTGTAATAAATACAGAGATTGTGAAAAAAAGAATGAGGTATGTGGACCTCTGAATATCTACCGAAGTGAACGCTTGTTTGCCTTCACTTCTAGCACTTGTACGGCGAATTCTACAAATCCATCAAACTCTTATGGCACTCTTCCGACCCATACGTACTTTGTAACATGGTCCTCAATAGTGTCTACATCGTACACCACTTCAAAACCAGAACACTCATTTGGCTAACATTTTGAAGCTGTGTTCACACCAGCGTCATAAAACGTTTCAGAATCGTTTTGGAAATGTTTTAACGATTTACAATGTTTGGTCGCTCGTATACAGCGGTATTATAACGTTGTGAAAATGTTTCAACCAAAAAGCATCTGAAAATTTTTCACACCGTGTCAGTTAAAACGGACAGGGTGGAACAGTTTAGGTATTAAATGTGAACGCTTTATTTTGTCTAAACGCAGGCGTTTGCATCTTGGAATCCAATATGACGTAATACTAACAACCTATTGAGTGTGAACATTAAAACGCTTTCAAAACGAATTTCAAAGGCTTGTGGGAACAGCTAGTCGATATTGATTAAAACAGTTTTCATGAAACAGTTTGGGGATGTTTTAGAAATGGTTTTAGTGGGAGCATATCTTAAAGGGACAGTCAACTCAAACAAGAGCCTTACGTGTTGGAAAGATGCATACCCGGACCACCAACACATACTGACACTTTAACAAATGAAAAACGCGTAATTTTAGAGTTAATAAAAAAACATAATTATTACTGCTAACTCGGGGCAGCCATTTTGTTTCGTTTTTGCGACCGTCGGACGTCAGTTGGTATAGCTTGGGGCGAAGTGACGTCAGCTCCGTTCAATTCCTATGCACAGTGTAAACAAACGCTCTAATTTACGACAAGGCGCTTCGCTTTCATCAACCTGACTTGTAAAACAACATAAGTGACTTCATAAATGAGTCAGTTATGGTTAGTGGAATGTATGAAATCGGTGGCAATTGAGCTCGTTCTCTCTCTCTCTCTCTCTCTCTCTCTCTCTCTCTCTCTCTCTCTCTCTCTCTCTCTCTCTCTCTCTCTCTCTCTCTCTCTCTCAGGTTATTGGTCTACAGGCTAGTAGGTACTGGGTTCGGATCCCAGTCAAGGCATGGGATTTTTAAACCAGATACCGACTCCAAACCCTGAGTGAGTGCTCCGCAAGGCTCAATGGGTAAGTGTAAACCACTTGCACCGACCAGTGATCCCTAACTGGTTCAACAAAGGCCATGGTTTGTGCTATCCTACCTGTGGGAAGCGCAAATAAAAGATCCCTTGCTGCTAATCGGAAGAGTAGCCCATGTAGTGGCGACAGCGGGTTTCCTCTCAAAATCTGTGTGGTCCTTAACCATATGTCTGACGCCATATAACCGTAAATAAAATGTGATGAGTGCGTCGTTAAATAAAACACTTCTTTCTTTAACACAGTGTCGGTTTTCCTTGTGTCGTTTTACCGGAATGTTAAATGAAGCAACATGTCATAAGTCACAAGTTGATGATGTAGGTTCTTATTTCTTTTCCAACATAAAACATGATTAACAAGTTAACAACATGGTGATACGCTCGATGCGCGGTCGGTCTGGGATCGATCCCCGTCGGTGGGCCCATTTGGCTATTTCTCGTTCCAGCCAGTGCACCACGACTGGTATATCAAAGGCCGTGGTATGTACTGCCCTGTCTGTGGGATGGTGCATATCGAAAAGAGTAGTCCACGAAGTGGCGACAGTGGGTTTCCTCTCTCAATATCTGTGTGGTCCTTAACCATATGTTTGACGCCATATAACCGTCTGTGTCTATATATAGGACTCCCTTTCATGTATAAAAAAACGAATATTTATAAGATGCATATGTTTGTTGACACGTAATTGCCATGGGTTAGCTGATAATTTAGTTTCGCACTAATTGATCTGCTTGCTAGTCCCTAATTAACAAAAGACTAAGTTAGTGCTTAATTGGCATGTGGCAAAATTACAATTAATTGAATCCTATATGCACGCTAAATATATAAAATAAATTTTTATACAGTTGTAAATGTTAAACTGTGACAGTATCTATGAATCACAAAAGTAAACAACAAGTAAATCTACATTAACTTAGTTAACTTTAAAGGAGTGAAGGGATGTTTTATTTAACCCGCGTCGCACTCAACACATTTTAAATACAGATATATGGCGACGGATATATGCTTAGGGACCACACAGATAATGAAAGAGGAAACCCGCTTCAAGGGCTACGTTTTCCGATTAGCAGCAAGGAATCTGTTATGTATTAATGAATTAATAAGTGTTTTACAACACCCCAGCACAAAAAAACCCCAGATTGGCTAGGGATCTTTTATATGCATCACCCCATAGACAGGATAGTACATACCACGATCTTTATTACACCAGTTGTGGAGCACTGGCTGAAACGAGAAATAGCCCAATGGGTCCACAGATTGCAATCGATCCTAGGCCAATCTGATTAAAATTAGCTCTACTGGTCTCACCAGTAGATCTAACAGCATTGCATGGACTCCCATGTCCAAGTAACGTTATCTATAAATAACAATTTAAATATCGACCAATTACACTTCGCCTTTTATAACGTTATTCGGGAACATACAAATTCTAAAAATACTGGTCGAGATTATAAATAGTCTCGACCGGTATTTTTAGAATTTGTATGCTCCCGAAATTTATGCAATAGGCGAACTTGTTGGTCTATTTCAGCATTAAAAAACAGGGGGGAGGGGTGCAGTAATAAACTCTGGATTGTATACTAGTATAACAGATTTTATGGCTATACCATCACGTTTTGGGGTTTTTATCGTCTTGAAACGAATTTTATATTAAACTTTATATTGAAATTAGTTTCCGGCATACTTCGTAATTCACCCGAATCATTTCCTATATCCTCGGCATAATCCCGAATGCTTTTCAAATTCTTTTCAAATCACTGGCATGATTTTGCAAGTAAGATTTTGATTGGTCGAATGAAAGGTCAACTGAACATGAGCTCCAACGGGCTGCTGTTAGATCCACATGTAATAGTGGAGCTAATTTTAATTAGATTGATCCTAGGCCAACCGCGCATGATGTGAGTACTTTACCACTGGCCTACGTCCGGCCCCTAGTTAACTTTCAATACAAATGAATATGTGAGAGAAATATTTTCGCGAATCGCCCTATATGGGATATGCATTGTACAGGTAGACATGTTTGCAGCGAATGGGGGATGGGGAGTAAATTTTAAACGAATAGAACTGCATAATAAATATTTTGGATTACTTATTTTGCTGTTGTCTGGTTCAGGAATTAAATTTACATAGTACTGCAATTTAATTTTCCAATTTTGTTCTTTTTTTCTCTTTCAGTAGTGATGTTTGTCAGTACCGTAACGGAGGACAGTACCGTAACGTGTAAGTCAGTACCGTAACAGGGAATAAAATAATTCATGCGTGCTCCAAATTTTATTTTATTTCATAAAGTATTGATGCAACATTTCGTTTCAAAAGAATTAAATGTGGAAATTTTATACTACATCGACACTACCTAAAAGTATTCATTTTGCACATTTTGAGATAAAAAGTGTCACTTTAAAATCATTATTTATAATTTAAAGCAATTAGAAAAACGAACAAGAAGCACTTGTAGAAAACCTTTTAAATTTAGTTATAAATAAAAAGTTTTGATGATGTATGTTTTGTTATTAATTTGTGATTAATTTACAATCATGTTACGGTCCTGAGAAAGTGAGCGAGGGACCTAGTTTCGATAAGGTCATTTATTACGTTTTTGGAAGAAACGTGCGCTGCTAACACTGACATATGATGTCCTGGTGTTTATTCTATCAAGTTATCTAATAATGTAAACAAAAATAGTGACTTTTTATTTTTTAAAGTAAAAACCTTAATTTGGTAGTTTATGTGATAATAAACTTTATATTTATAAGCGTACAAGACGGGGGTGGGGTGGAGAGGGAGGCAGTAAATGGAGCAAATCTTCAAATTCGTGCAAACTAAACTGGCCAAAAACCTATTCACCATGTATATTTATCATTCTCCTCACAATAGCAGTTGTAATTCATGTAGATAATAATTTGTAACCCTATATAGCTGTTTGGTGGTGATGCAAATATGAATAAACGTTGTTATCCAGATTCGAGCATTTTCGTTTAATTCTGGAAAAAGACATCTCCCTTACAAAATTGGGAGCCCGAACGCCTATCTTTATAATCTTAACATTGAAATCTGCCCTAATATAAGTTCAGCCAGCGAACGTTTCGCCAACTATTTGATTGGTTCCCGACGTGGTCATTTGGTTTACCGTGTAGCGCATTAACCAGTCCAGCGGACGTTTTTCTGCTCGGTCTGGATTAACTGAGCCCAGTTCACTCGGGGATGTCGTCCTCCGATTTTGTGCCAATCGTCAAAACCACAGCGTGTCCATTGTTGGAGGCTGGGGGTGGATGTTGTTATTGGCTCCCTCGTTAGACGGAAGTCATTGTATCTCCTCATCGTCCATGGGAGGTGCAAATCTGTTCGACTTGTTCACTTCTGGCTTGCTTTTCTTGCTTAGACCTCCTCGGCGATGTCGAGTTTTGAATGTTTCCACATTGTACACTGACTGACACGATTTGTGATAATGACAGCGTCGTCGGTTCATTAAACATATCAGCTATACCGTCACCACAGTTCAATATCTGTGGACATTTGACTCATCCATGTCATCGATACGTTGTCCCATATAACGCTCCGAAGACGGTTTAAAACACGACCATTCATTCATATATGGGCAAGACGTAACCCAGTGGTAAAGCGCTCGCTCGATGCGCGGTCGGTTTGGGATCGATCTCCGTTAGTGGGCCCCATTGGCTATTTCTCGCTCCAGCCAGTGCACCACGACTGGGACATCAAAGGCCTTGGTATGTGCTATCTTCTCTAATCGAAAAGAGTAGCACATGAAGTGGCGACAGCGGGTTTTCTCCCTCAATATCTGTGTGGTCCTTAACCATATGTGCAACGCCATATAACCGTAAATAAAATGTGTTGAGTGCGTCGTTAAATAAATCATGTCCATCATATATAGTTATTTTCAAACACGATATCCTGGGCACATACCTCAACTATTTGGGCTGTCTGTCTAAGACAGTGGGTTAGTGATCAGTCGGTAGTAATAGCATGGGCGGATCCAGGAAATATTTTTAGGGGGGGGGGGGACCAAAAAAGAAGGGCACATTGACTCGTCAAAAGGGCACCTTACTACAAGTTTTGATATTTACAATTAATATGAATTCCTACAGTTCTACGTCATAATATACTAGCAATAATGAAGTAAATTGGCGTCACTCGCGTTAGAACCTCAATGGGGCCCCATTGAGACTCAATAACACAGACACATATCTGCAAGCTTGCGCATGTACACGAAAATCTTGATTTCATTTATCTACAATATAATTATTGTTTACTTAAAAAAAAAAAATTCTACAAACAAAAAGGGCACTTGGACATTTTGAGGGCACTTGAACAATTTTTTTGGGGGGACGCGTCCCCCTGGTCCCCCCCCCCCCCCCCTTGGATCCGCCCATGAATAGAGAGAAGTCAGTGTAGTGGCTTACACCTACCAACTGAATAGTAAACTCGCTCTGGGTGGGAGCAGGTACCGGGATGCGAACCCATATGGTTAAGCACTACACCACTGAGGTGAGTAAAACCACGATCTGGTCAGGTCATAGGGCTTTACGTGCACATTGAGAGCAAGCTGTTGTAGTGCACGCCAACCACGATATCAGGTCAGGTCAGGTCGTAGGGCTTTACGTGCACATTCAGAACAAGCTGTTGTAGCGCATGCCTGTCATGGGCGCAAGAGCCGGCCTCGGGACCACGATCTAGACGACAGAGGTCTTTATAGCATCGTGTCGCACAGCTGTTACATCATTTAGTAGTGTGCTGCAAATCAGTCACCTCATAGACTGGTGCTAACATCAGACTACCAACTGCCTACACACAGTTGGCCAACGTTCTGCTGTGACGACTTCTACGACTGTCCAGTTGCTAGTCTGAGCGCTTTTAAAACTCGATTCTCGTCGTATAACCCTTAAAGCTAGGATCACACTACCAACTACCATCACAAAGTTGGCCAACTGTCTTCTGTCGCGACTTCTACGACTGTCCAGTTGTTAGTCTGAGCGCTCATACAACTCGATTCTCGTCATATAACCCATTAGTTGTTAATCTGAGCGCACCCGTCGTTAAGTCGCCAGTTGGGGAATTTACAACGCAACCGTCGAGTTGGCCAAAACTTCGTCGTGACAGCTGACAGCATGAGCCTAGCGTAAGTATGATCATTGCGAATCTTGGGTCAGTCAGAGAGAAACCCTGCCGCAGAATAGCATTAACTCATCTTTTGCATGAATTTCCCTATGGAGGAGACAACCTTTCCTATAACAACTGTGTGAATTTGGGGAATTACAATGCAACCGTTGAGTTGGCCAACTTCGTCGTAGGCCTAATATATGGCAGCCTGAGACTAGCATTACTGATGGTATCTCTGGTTATTTACATGTTCAATGTTTTGATTTCAGATAAGACCCCCGTCCTCTCACACTCAGGACTATCGGCTGTCAGTGAAACATCGAGTGTGCAGGAACTGTGCATGCCACTCATATGTTTATGTGGTAACTTTAACATGCATACAATGTATATAATAACATGTATGAATCAGTTAACATTTAGTTTTGTTTAACAACACCACTAGAGCACATTGATGAATTAATCAAAAGCTATTCGGATGTCAAGCATTTGGTAATTCTGACACGTAGTCTTCAGAGAAAACTCGGTATATTTCCCAATTAGTAACGAGATTTTATTTGCACTTTCCTACAGACAGTCAGTACAAACAACGTCTTTGATATACCAGTCGTGGAACTCTGGTGGGGATGGAATAAACCGCCGATGGTATAAAGCTCATACGAGCGCTCTACTGACAGCTAAATCATGCTACCTATGCATTAAGACGAATTGAAACGAAATGTGATATATGCAGTCATTTTGCCTATATCTGGAATCTTAATTTTATCTTCAACTTTCACTGTCCAAAGCTGCTTAAAATCTGAAGAAGGTATTTAGTGGATCTAGATTTGACCCCGGCAGGTTTATTGCCAGTGTTTTGCTGTTTGTTTGTTTTGTTTGTTTGTGTTTTGTTTCTTTCGTTCGTTCTTTTAAAGGACCATTAATTAAAAACAGCAACACTACCACTACTCTTTCCATACGGAAGGAGCTAATTTCTGTAATACTGTTACCTTGGTTATTTATTTTGAGCATTCAAATGGAAAAGTCATAGCATTATGACGTCATAAACACTGACACCTAGCAAATAAAAGGAACTGTCTGTGGATTTACTGTTTTGATATTCTACTAATCAAAGGTATAAGCACTAATCTGTTATATATCAAACACGCAATAGAAGTACATAAAAGTGCAATAATTAACAAATAAACGAAAAGTGAATGGGTTTTATATTCTTCAAACTGACAATGACATTGCCTAAATAATGTATTAAAACTACATATGAAGCTTATCCTATTTTTACATTTACATGTTATGAGATCCTCGGTTGAGGTGTACCGTTAGTGATGCTGTTGTTGTTGTTTTTGTTGTTGCTGCTGTTACATTAAACAAAACCATATCGTAGTACATTGTTAACGTGTTTATCTGTGGATATTGTTAGAGGTTCGCATATTCTTGCAACGAGAATGCTTATACTTATTCAAATATATGCAATAAACGTCAGTGTTCCTTCAAAAAAATGGAAGTGTTTTCCTTTATTTTATCACCCTCTCCCCTCCCAACCCCCACGAAACCCTCAACTAATTTTGTCAAAATGAGCATTTTAAGGGTGAAATTGTTCCAGAAAATTGGAACCTGTTTGTGATATTCATACCAGTAGTAGTAGTAGCATCAGTAGTAATAGTAGTAGTAGTAGTAGTAGTAGTAGTAGTAGTAGTAGTAGTAGTAGTAGCAGTAGCAGCAGCAGCAGTAGCAGTAGCATTAGCAGTAGCAGTAGTAGTAATAGTACTAGTGGTACTAACTGTAGTAGTGGTGGTAATAGTAGTAGCAGTAGTAAAAGCAGTAGTAGTAGTGATAGTAGTTTTAATAGTAGTAGTGATAGTAGTTTTAATAGCACTAGTAGTAATAGCAGTAGTAGTAGTAGTAGTAGTAGTAGTAGTAGTAGTAGTAGTAGTAGTAGTAGTAGTAGTAGTAGTTATAGTTCTCGTATTAATAGTAGTCGTGGTAGAAGTAGTAATAGTAATAGTTGTTGTTGTTCTTTTGATAGTAGTAGCGGTAGTGGTAGTAGTGCGTCTTTAAATATATTTTTAAAAAGATCTGTTATCAAGTACTGCAATTTTTAAAGGCGCAGACCCTAGTTTCAGCCTGTGAAAATGGACATTAAGTTTAGTTAATCTACAAACCTGCAACACATTTTGAATAACGTTCACACGGGGAAATACAATAAAAATGTGACTAGAACTTGTCTCAATAAACATCACTTCTCAGACGAACGTGTGTTTTTAGAATTATAAAAAAAAAAAAAAAAGCATTTTGGGGTATTACAAAAATCTGGATGACCAGAACCACTCCAAGTATACGAAAATCAATATTCTAAATAATAAAATGTAAGTACTTCTAATTTAAATTATTAAAAATGGCTTTAATAGTGAAAAATACGTCGTAGTTTTTAAAAACCAGGCTCTGTCACTTTAAGCTCAAGAGAAAGTCGAAGATAAATTAAGATTCTAACGATCGCAGATATCACATTTCGTTCTGAGTTGTACATGTCAAACAATCGAGGAAAGTATTAAATGTATTTGAAATCTGTGCTACTGATAGATATCTTTGATCCGTGAAAAAACCGCGCGTGTTCTGTAGTATTCCGAAGAGAAACCGTTCAATGTGACTTTCATCTGCTAGCTGAGCAGTTTAATAGATTTTGCGGAATTCCGAATGATATCTGAGTTTAATATTGTCAGAAGAAACAATCCCTTAAGGAATAAGATACATAACGTTTTTGTTGTTATCATTTAATGATCCGGTTAAACGTTTTTATTGAGCAAAACACACATCGTTGAAAACTAGATCATGACGAAAACAGAAAGAACCGATTAAACATTCTGCGCAGACATCGATAGCATCTTGGCACGCTTTCATCTCGAAATACAACACCCTCTTAAGGTTTCTACTTCTTTCTTCTTCTGTTTCTCTCTCTCTCTTTATAACATTATTGACGGAAAGAAACTTTTCTCTTTTTTCTACAAAGCGCGCAGACACCTCAGAAATACACACACAGACACCCATGCATTCATGTATGCACACACGTACGCTACACGTGTAAGCACGCACGTGTAAATCCCTTTCAACCTCTCGAATACAGACTCGGTATATGTTATGTAACAATTAACGTCATGTAAAAACATCCCGGCAAACATTACATTCAAGAATATGTCTTTAGAGCGAGTCTGCCTGTAAAAACATCCCGGCACACATTACATTCAAGAGTATGTCTTCATAGCGAGTCTGCCTGTAAAAACACCCCGACACACATTACATTCAAGAGTATGTCTTTAGAGCGAGTCTGCCTGTAAAAACATCCCGGCACACATTACATTCAAGAGTATGTCTTTAGAGCGAGTCTGCCTGTAAAAACATCCCGACACACATTACATTCAAGAGTATGTCTTTAGAGCGAGTCTGCCTGTAAAAACACCCCGGCACACATTACATTCAAGAGTATGTCTTTAGAGCGAGTCTGCCTGTAAAAACATCCCGGCACACATTGCATTCAAGAGTATGTCTTCATAGCGAGTCTGCCTGTAAAAACATCCCGGCACACATTACATTCAAGAGTATGTCTTCATAGCGAGTCTGCCTGTAAAAACACCCCGACACACATTACATTCAAGAGTATGTCTTTAGAGCGAGTCTGCCTGTAAAAACATCCCGGCACACATTACATTCAAGAGTATGTCTTTAGAGCGAGTCTGCCTGTAAAAACATCCCGACACACATTACATTCAAGAGTATGTCTTTAGAGCGAGTCTGCCTGTAAAAACACCCCGGCACACATTACATTCAAGAGTATGTCTTTAGAGCGAGTCTGCCTGTAAAAACATCCCGGCACACATTGCATTCAAGAGTATGTCTTCATAGCGAGTCTGCCTGTAAAAACATCCCGGCACACATTACATTCAAGAGTATGTCTTCATAGCGAGTCTGCCTGTAAAAACATCCCGGCACACATTACATTCAAGAGTATGTCGTTAGAGCGAATCTGCCTGTAAAAACACCCCGACACACATTACATTCAAGAGTATGTCTTTAGAGCGAGTCTGCCTGTAAAAACATCCCGGCACACATTACATTCAAGAGTATGTCTTTAGAGCTAGTCTGCCTGTAAAAACACCCCGACACACATTACATTCAAGAGTATGTCTTTATAGCGAGTCTGCCTGTAAAAACATCCCGGCACACATTACATTCAAGAGTATGTCTTTAGAGCTAGTCTGCCTGTAAAAACACCCCGACACACATTACATTCAAGAGTATGTCTTTAGAGCGAGTCTGCCTGTAATAACATCCCGGCACACATTACATTCAAGAGTATGTCTTCATAGCGAGTCTGCTTGTAAAAACACCCCGACACACATTACATTAAAGAGTATGTCTTTAGAGCGAGTCTGCCTGTAAAAACATCCCGGCACACATTACATTCAAGAGTATGTCTTCATAGCGAGTCTGCTTGTAAAAACACCCCGACACACATTACATTAAAGAGTATGTCTTTAGAGCGAGTCTGCCTGTAAAAACATCCCGGCACACATTACATTCAAGAGTATGTCTTTAGAGCGAGTCTGCCTGTAAAAACATCCCGGCACACATTACATTCAAGAGTATGTCTTTAGAGCGAGTACGCACGACCAAAACTGAATGCTCTGTGACGCATCAGATACTTTTTAGCTGGAAGACATTTAAATTTATTGTAAAGCTGATTGTTTGAGATGTAAGAAACAGAATACAACAGCTGTGTCCGTTAAATACCACTTACCTTACAACTCTTTTTAAAAGCTATTCCAACTCGCTTTCGTTGGTTATAGATGTTTTGAAACAACCCGTTGTAAGTTAAATGGTGTTTTACGGCCACTTGTGTAGTATTCTCTATACACGTGTCTGAATATAAAGTGCTCTTGCGGGACCATTGGGTTTTCTCTCGTCTTAGCCAATCGCTCACGATTGGTATGTCACATACCGTGGTATGTGCTGTTCTGTTTGTTGGAACGTATATAAAAGATCCTTGCTAATAGAAAAAAACTATAATTAAGCCGATGATGAATTAATCAGTGACAAAACCACTTTAAGATAGTTTTTGAAGGGTCTTAACTACGAGTGACCAATGAGCGGAACTCCCGTGACTTAAAATGATGATGCTTTGACTACCTCAGAGAGATTACATGATCATGTAATAATGTTCCATTCAGATTTGGATAGACAATAGTTCTTAGTCCCCTACCGGTCCAACCGGAGGGCATTATAGGTTTCATCTCCGTCCTTCTGTCTGTTTGTCTGTCTGTCTGTCTGTCCGTCCGTACGTTTGTCCCACATATAGTTTTCCGGATGTTTTTTTCACGATGCCTTGAGATATTGAGCTGAATGTTTTTGTATAGCTTTATCATGTAGTGTGACAGATCAAGTTTGACTTTCATGACGATTTACCCATTTTTGAGTCATGACCCTTGCACAATGTTTTCAGATACTGAGCTGAAATTTTGTGTATAACTTTATCGTGTATTATTACGGATCAAATTTAACGTTCATGGCGATTTATTAATTTTGACAGAGTTATGGCCCTTGAACGTAGGAGATACGA
Source organism: Gigantopelta aegis (assembly GCF_016097555.1). Taxonomy (NCBI): domain Eukaryota; kingdom Metazoa; phylum Mollusca; class Gastropoda; order Neomphalida; family Peltospiridae; genus Gigantopelta; species Gigantopelta aegis. The sequence continues at coordinate 49,888,465 of NC_054707.1, read as the reverse complement.
ACGTTTGTTTTCCGGACTTTCTTGTTTCGTAATGCCTCAAGAGATCGAGCTGAAATTTGGCGTATAGCTTTATAATGTTCTGTTAGAGAACAATTTTAACCTTCGTGGCAATTTACCCATTTTTCACAGAGTTATGGTCCTTGATGTATATGTTTTAACAGTACTATCAGAATGCTTGCTTATATTGTTATATATCACTAGTCGATGCCGCGGTATGTTTTATCCTGTCTGGGGGAATGCTTATGTAAAACTGCTTTGCTGCTCATGATTGATAAGAGTACCATATGCATTATTTATGATACCACACGGCAATAACAGGCATATGCAATCATGGCAATTACCCACTGCAATCGGAGACTGTCGTGGTGTTTTCAATTGTTAGTGGCATTTATGTTGTCTAAGAACGTTCAATTTTCTTTTCACTTTTCTTTAAAATCATTTCTCTCTTTATTTATTTATTTATTTTTGTAATACTGACAAATTACACTCCTCACTATTAAACCGCAAAACTGCCGTGGAATATGCCTTGGAGGATTTTTCCCACGGCGTATTTTTGCCACGTCTATTTTCTTAATTGCCATAGTTGTATAATATGTTATGGATTTAAACACATGCGATTGGTTGTTTCATGGTTATGACCCGGTCGGCACAGACAAAACATCCAACAAAATAAGTACGATCATAATTGACTGGTCTGTTACGTATAAGTTAAATTGAAACTGATTGCTCTGTGACATATAAATTAACTGAAGCACAAACGCCGTAACTACGTTTTACTGGGGGAAAACACTTTATATTTCTTTTCAACCTGGTTTTTTGAGGATATGTAATAAATACTATAATCTTGTTCGTTAGATGCCATTTATAGTACAACTCGTAGATTAAAAACGTACACAAAAACGTACACAAACACGTACACAAAAATGTACACAAACACGTACACAAAAACGTACACAACAATGTACACAAAAAAACGTACACAACTCGCTTTTGCTCATCAGATGCATTTTGAAAAAAAAAAATCGTTTCAAAATAAATGGTATCTAACGACGATTGTCACTCGCGTAGTATCTTCTGTATATTTCTAGACAGTATTTTTGTAGGGTCATTTAGTAAGTTAACCATTTGATATAAACAGCGTTTGATCGTGGAGAATGCGGATAGATCCTCTCCACTAACAGGTGTTTTCTACACCGCTAATGAACGCAAGTGCAATTGTAAATTGACGTTTCTCTTCACACCATTCCGCCTAATTTCTGTCACATCAAAGGGAAGGCATCGTTTTGAAAATATCTTAAAATGTAGTTAATGGACGTGGCGGAGGTTAGCCAGCACAATCGAAGCGAAGAAACACAAATGACTTTCCCGCCAAATGAAACGAGAAGCCGTCTGCTACAGAAGAGAAATCGATTTCACCCCGAAATGATTGACACCTCTGTGATTAGCACGTGCTAGAAGTCCAAGCAGAGGTGATGTTTAATTACGGTGATTTCAACCAGCACCTGGTACCAGACTTGAAAACGCCAGACCTATTGAAACAAGAGCACAAATATTGTGACTGTTTCGTGTTCTCGATGAAACAATTCACTTAGAGATATGTCAAAGTAGACGACTAAAAGGTCATTATCACAAAGCGTGTTTGCTGTTTGAATAAACCTCTCCTTTTGACGTAGTGTGAAAGGTAGTCCCAATTAAATTTGAAGAATATATTTACGTTCGTTAATCTGTAATACTCGAAATAGTATCGTGACATTTCTCATAGATGTTCCAGTGTCGAGAGATATACTAAGGTTTTTTGTTTTTTTTTTAATTATAGCCTCCCCAAATGTGTGCCAAGCCCAGCATAAAACAATTTAAGGGTTGAACAATGTATTGATCATTATTTGTTAAAAGTATATTATCTAAGCTATTGATAAAGATAAATTCAAATCAACACACAAAGTATCCAAATCCAAACAGATTTTACATGCTCACATCCGTCACGGTTCAGGCATGTTTATCCTGGTACCTGCCTCTGGTATGACCAGTGACTTGGTCCAGGGTGGAAACACAAAGTAAGGCCGACGCGAAAGGACTCGGTAATGACGTTGGGGTGGGGTGGGGGTGTTTGTTTGTTGGGTTTTTTTGTACGTTTATGGTGGCACGTGCAAATTCTACATTCGACGATGGTGCAATATCAACTGATGATCGAAGATTGCGATAGGGTTCTTGCTTGGTTTCGGGATGGCAATCCCAAAAGATATGCATCGTCAGTGATAATATACCTTGAATTGTGTTTCACTAGCACCACAGACGTTATAAAAATGTGTTTCTGAATGACCCTTATCATGGTACGCAAACCAGGGAGGAGGTGATGGGGGTCATGACCACCCCCTCCCTTTCCTTTTTACTGCACTCAGAAGACTGAAAGTGCCGTATTTTCTCGGGGAACATGCTCCGAACCCACTTAACAGGTTTGGTCTCTCAATTAATGTATTTTCACCCCACCCCACCCGACTATCAAACTGACAGAACAAGACACCCACCCACCCACACCTTACGGGCCCTGCTTATCGTTTGTATCGCATATAACCCGAATCGGGTGTACGAGTTTACACCGACCGATCCGCCATGTTCTCTTCGTGCAGCTTTAAGATGGCAATCTTTAGAAATGCGGAGGTGACACTGATATACTACTATCTTGAACTCGATGTCAGCTTAATGTCCTAGCATAAGTGACCGATGCTTTCTTCTTTTTCGTTGTTTAAGAGTAATCATAGTTTGCTGATAAAAAAAATCCATTTGCAATGTATTGAAAAGTGCACCTTGTAATTTACATGGTTAGAAAGAAAGAAAGAAATGTTTTATTTAACGACTGAGTTTATGCCCATGATGCTTTGTAATATTGCGCGTTTACCTTTTATTCAAGTTTTGTTAAATGCTAAGTCCACTGACTGAGTTTATGCCCATGATGCTTTGTAATATTGCGCGTTTACCTTTTATTCAAGTCTTGTTAAATGCTAAGTCCACTGACTGAGTTTATGACCATGATGCTTTGTAATATTGCGCGTTTACCTTTTATTCAAGTCTTGTTAAATGCTAAGTCCACTGACTGAGTGTATGCCCATGATGCTTTGTGATATTGCGCGTTTACCTTTTATTCAAGTTTTGTTAAATGCTAAGTCCACTGACTGAGTTTATGCCCATGATGCTTTGTGATATTGCGCGTTTACCTTTTATTCAAGTCTTGTTAAATGCTAAGTCCACTGACTGAGTTTATGCCCATGATGCTTTGTGATATTGCGCGTTTACCTTTTATTCAAGTCTTGTTAAACGCTAAGTCCACTGACTGAGTTTATGCCCATGATGCTTTGTGATATTGCGCGTTTACCTTTTACAACATTATTATATCCCCTGCGTGTGCTGTAACCTCACCGTGGTGCAGGGGTGTAACATTATCTTTGAGAATGGCCAATACACCACAAAACTGAAGTTTTTAGTAAAATTCAGTATCCGTAAAATTCTGTGATATTTGTGTTTTTGCACAGTTCTTTACACTGTTTTTGTTTAAGTCTTGAATTTTTATATTGATGTTGATCATCACTTTATTTATTTGCATTACCATAGTTTGACACCCAATAGCCGATGTATTTTTCGTGCTGGGGTGTCGTTAAACATTCATTCATTCATTCATTATTATATACTCCTGAACAAGTGGTTAGTAGAAAGCTGAGGAGGAAATGTTTTTATTTTTTTAGTTGAGAAAAAACAAAAGAGATAAAATATTTTCAAAATATTAAAGGTAACGAGAACCAATTCTACCGGCAATTTTGATTTGATGTTGGGTAATTTAATTGAACTAGGAATCGCAATGGTAGATGACATCTGTATGATGATACTTAAAGACTGTTCTGAATCTGCGGCCATTATGAAATGTTTTTGACTGATAAAATTTCATAACGACTAAAATTGTATATTAATTACAAATTATTGATTAGAAAATCATTGTCTGTACATTCAATGTGTTTTTGTCCTTGTGTTTGTAAGTAGCCCAAACACAATTTGGATTCCCAATAATTTTGTACGTTCAATTTGTTTTCTTCAGAAAATAAAATGTAGTTTGTCCTAGTACAAACACTGGGACGATCAGAAACAGATTTAATATATATAATATGTAATTATAGTCGTTAAAAAGTATCTGTTAGTCGGCAACGTCTTAACAACGACAGCAAACTCGCGATAGTCCCTTTAAGTATTACGTAACTACCAGCTCGTTAGAGGGCGTATTCACTGGAATGGAACAAAATGGCTGCGCCCGTCATATATGCCATCACATTTAACCGTTTTATTAATTAAATATAATAATATACTTGATATTAAGCAATAATGTGCATTAAATATCGTTGAATATGCATACCAGTCCAAAAGCCTTGCTTAAGCATTCCTTTAAGTACGTAATATTATGATAATTACTGGAAGCGCAATTTAATATCTGTGTGTGAGTATGCATTAGTGTGTTTGAGTGCTTACGTTCATGCGTATTTATTTGCGTATGTTTGAAAAGACGTACGCACTTGCACGACAGTCCTAGAGGAACGTAATATCTCGGTTTGGCAATTTATACATGTATGTTCGTTAAAATAAGTACGCAATAATATGAAACTGGACCTGAAATTTAGTAGATCTAGGTTTGGCAAGTTGAGTGTGTGTGTGTGTGTGTGTGTTCGTTAGTGTGTGTGTTAGATATCAGATTGTCGATATTCTGCGGTTCTTCACTGCTTCCTGGAGAGATCGGGTGAAAAACGTGTTGATAGTTCTGCGACTACAAAGGAATGAAGAAAAAGCCAAATCGACGTAGAATATTAATTACTGGCGTTTGAAGCCGGCTTATGCTTCACTTTGATGTGTTACCGATTACACACTTGAAGCCGATTCCCCCACCAAATGGAACGGCGTATATACATTACACGGATCCCATGCCAAAAGAAAACACTGCAAAGTAAATGGACTAAACAAAGTTAGTGCATTATACAAATAGTAGTGATATGTGTTTGTATCCGTGAACTCAATACGTACACAAATCGCTTTGCACCCAGAGCTGTAAAGCTGTATGCGTACACACGTATGACATATAATATTTGATATACCAGTACCACACTATTCCTAATAAGTTGTCTTTGTTAGTAATACCCTTTAACTTAGCTTTGAATTTTTATTTTGATGTTGATCATCGATTTATTCAAAAATGTATTTACCTTAGTCTGACACCCAATAGCCCTCGTGTTTTTCGTGCTGGGGTGTTTGTTAAACATTTGATTCATGATCAGTTCACTTGTTAGTAACACACTGACAGTATCGACTAGGACTGGGTGTTGCTTGTATAATGCATGATGAAGTTAAAGTTTGTTTGTTTAACGACACCACTAGAGCACATTGATGTATTAACCTATTGGATGTCAAACCTTTGATAATTCTGACATATCGGCTTAGAGGAAACCCGCTACATTTTTCAATTAGCAGCAAGGGATCTTTTATGTGCACTTTTCTAGATGCAACAGCACATGGGACACTAGTTGGGGTAAAAAGCCCACCTATTCAGAAAATGGTACCACTGAGGGTCTTCGATCCGACAACCCAAACATCTCAGGCAAGCGCTCTACCGACTGAGCCAGATCCGCTATAGTGTACACGACGTACAAAAGCTGACCATAATTGTGAGGGGTTCTGCGTCGGCACTGCTGACTGTTGGCGCGAAGTTTTTGCGTTGACCCTTTTTAGTCACTTGAAGCCCTTTTAAGCGTTACAAGGTGAAGCAGTTTTCGTTTCGGTTAATGTTCGTGAATCTGTTGACAGTCCTAGCCGAACAAGTTCTGTGTTCTGTCCGCATTGTTGTATTAAATACAGTGAACACATGACCAGGTGACAAACTGTTCACTCATGCTGTTTAGACGATTCTATCTTCTGTTTTACTCACTGTGTAGTACTAAATACAGTGAACATATGACCAGGTGACAAACTGTTCACTCATGCTGTTCAGATGATTCTGTCTTCTGTTTTACTCACTGTGTAGTATTAAATACAGTGAACACATGACCAGGTGACAAACTGTTCACTCATGCTATTCAGATGATTCTGTCTTCTGTTCAACTCACTGTGTAGTGTTAAATACAGTGAACACACGACCAGGCTACATATTGTTCACTCTTGCTGTTGACACAACAGTTAAATACCATGAAGGTTTGTTTTATTTAACTATACTACTAGAGCACATTGATATATTAATCATTGGCTATTGGATGTCAATAAATACCATGATAACCTGTAGGAAAGGTCATAGTAGTAGTGCACAAATGCAAAAACAACCCCACAAAACCGCACTATATGTAGTCTATGCTATCTAAAAGTGTCATTTTTGTATTCTCTGACCTAGAAAACTCATATATTGACGTATTACAAGGCTTTGTAGGATTTAAAAGCTATAAAATACACGAAAGGAGACCAAAGTGGGTCGCCATTTTGAATAAATTAAAGTTCCGGATATAAAAAATGTAAAAATCGTAATCATAGGTCTCATTACACAGATGCCATTGAAATCCATATTAAACTGCCCAACTTCAAATGAAGATTGCCAATAGAACGGGTTCTCGTTGGCACTAACACCATATACCAATGCGAACATGTATTATATAATCATTTATTTTCACCCCAAAATTGATCACATTTCCTTCTTAGTGTTTTGCTATATGACCGCATCTGGCCGTAGTACCGGTCCGAACTATTTGTTCAGGAACCAATTCACACCGACCACCTCTTCCGCTATATACCCATGTCTCAAACAGTTAATGCACAATATTACAAAATAACATGGGCAAAATTCAGCTAGAGGTCTTACCATTGCAAAATATAAATATTTTTAATTCTCCCCCAATTACTAGAAGTGATTATGTGCACCACAACATATGTCACATTTAGGAACTATAGTGATGAATGAAGTCTCATCCGGAAGTGAGCTGTGTAGTGAGACCATAGATAAAAATTCCACTGGATTCATGTTCAGTGATCACAATGACCATAGAAATGACAAGGCATCCTAATACGTTTACGTAAAACTAAATTATACTGTTTACGAACTATCAAAAATATTATTACAACTTTCAAGCTTCATTCAAAGCATTTGCATACAAATTGGTATATTGAGCATATCCAGCTATTGACACCAATATGTTTCCTTAATTAAAAACAAAATTCCTTTTCTATTTGTAATTAACACTATAACGAATTTGACCTTTTTGCAAAGCTGTTTGTGTTTAAGCAGTCCCCGACCTTCCCCCAGTGACGGGGAACACTAGCACTAACGTGTAGACGTTCGCGTTTTACGTTTAGAGTCCAGCGGCACACGGCAAACCTGTTTGTATAAAACCCAGGTCTTTGAAATCTCAAGTTTGTTAAATAAACCCATTCACTAATCCCTCCTGTCTATTTTATTTAGTTGTTGATTAGACATTGAAACTTTCCTTTCCCACGATTCTATGCGTGGGGAATTTGCTTTCATTGAGGAAATATTGACTTCACGTGACATTTTTCTTGGGTTCATACAAGAAAGTTAGAATTAGATGGATAGACGAACAAATCGTCAGACTGAAAAGGAAAAAAAAAGAAAACGGAAAAAAGTGTTTTTTAAAGTGTAAGTTTGTTTTTGTTTAACGCACCACTAGAGCACATTGATTTATTTAGTATCCACTAATGGCTGTCAAAAATTTGGTAATTTGAACAGTCTTATAGAGGAAACAAGCTACATTTTTTCATTAGTAGCAAGGGATCTTTATATGCGTTTTTCCACATACAGGATAGCACGGTATTTGATATATCAGTTGTGGTGCACTGGCTGGAACGAGAAATAGCGGTGATCGATCCTAGACCGATCGTGCACGAGGCGAGCGCTTTACCACTGGGCTACTTCCCGTCACGGAAAAACAAAGAGTCTAAAAATGTCATTAACATCTTCCTCTTTTTTTAAGACAGCATGAACATTATTATATTACACCCAAACCCAATCCCCCCATTTTTTATTTCTCTACCTTTCCCGCTCTCCCACACCCATCCCTAATTTACACACAATACGTTTCAAATTACCACACGCATAAAGAAAGAAAAAACTGCATGAATAAGGGAAAGAACAACCGCAGTATTTGTCAGATGGTTATAATAGTCATCAAAAAATGAAGTATTTTCTTTTCCTTTTGTATATTCTTAGAAACAAGATCTAAATCAACTTGGGAGGCCTTTGTTGGAAAACATGAAGTGGTTGAACATTTTTAGTATTATTTATATAACATTTGCCACGTTTCCTGTTCCGTTACCTAACACTTGCCCGCTTCCGAGAGCACAGGTATTGTTCCGGAAGTCCTCGTATAATAGTATATACCACACACCACCTTTCAATTAGGCAGTAATAATGTATGAGCTCGGGTGAAGTGGATTTTCGTGTTCACTCCATACTTATTTTTTTACCTTGTTTTATATCAATCTTTATATCATTCTTTATGGGCGGGACGTAGCCCAGTGGTAAAGCCTTCGCTTGAGATGCGGTTGGTCTAGGATCGATCCCCGTCGGTGGGCCCATTGGGCTATTTCTCGTCCAGGCAGTGCACCACGACTGATATATCAAAGGCCATGATATGTGTTATCCTGTCTGTGGTATGGTGCATATAAAAGATCACTTACTACTAATGGAAAATGTAGCGGGTTTCCTCTCTAAGACTATATGTCATAATTAGCGTACTGGTTTAGGTGGTAAAATCCTTTCTGGCCTAACAATTTTTTTCTCACGGCGTTGCTGCAACTCGAACCTGGAAAAATTATTTTAAAAAATATTTAATGCTAAGTTAACGTTAATAACAGACCAAATGTCTGGAGCCTACAAACCATGCGGTTCGATATAATACGTGTGTGTGTGTGTGTGTGTGTGTGTGTGTGTGTGTGTGTGCGTGTGCGTGTGTGCGTGATTTTGTAATACAACCCTAAAAACACGGTTATTTAATTATTATTATTATTATTAATAGTATTATTATTTATCTCAAACAGGCGTTAAAACAGTTATATATAATTCGTAAAATGTTACGAATTATATATAACTGTTTAAAAAAATTAAATTTCTTTTGTTTTCGACATTAGACATTTTAAATACTATAATGTTGATAGTGCGGTGTTGAAAGTTCGTTGTGTATCTGCGAACCGTTCTGGAATAACCTCGTGTTTTTTATCGTCACTTCTTTAAAACATTGCTTGGAATCATACACATGACCTATAATTTCACGGCTGGTAATTCGTTCTTTATGGCATATGGTTCGGTTTCCAAATATCGTGTAAAATTATGTCGCCGACTTTTATCCATATACGTTTCCACCTGTAAGATAGTGTAACAGCCAATTCAGGTGTGGAACCGGGCATTGAAGCCAGCGAGAAACACAAGAGTATCAATTAGGCGCTGGCGATTGATCTCACCGCTAGCCAATCGTAGGCGACCTTTGTATTGAGCCCGGGGTTATCGCGGGATCGTCGGCCAATCAGGGGCCGATTTCTTCTTACCCGTAAAACAGGATTAATTTGTTAAGGACATCGGTGGCTTTGATGTTCACACGAGCCTAACCCAGTATTTGAGCATGTTGTAAGTTCTTGTTTACGTTCGCTAGTCAGAAACACGAGTTTCGCTAGCCGTTTGAAGGAGGAGAAGAAAAAAGCCTCACCGACGAAAAGTTAAAACCGAAATACAGCCTGTAATACGTTCTACGTTACTGAAATAGCAGTGCAAGTTGAAATGGTTTCAAAATAACCTCGTCGGAATGAACATAACACACACTATTTGGAATGAATTGTTATGTTGTAAATTGCACACCTGTTTATAGTGACAAGGGATTTACGAGATCAAAGCGTGTATCTTATCGTGTTCGGGAGATTTATTCGCCCGCTCGCTGTTTCTCCTGTCCGTGTACATAGATTTCGACAGCTACAGATATCTGTTCCTGTTAACGGTCCCGCCAGGAATTAAGACAACACGGAGAACTTTTACAAAATAATTTTACAATCACATTTCATTTCCAATGATAAGTGAAATGAACATGTTTGAAACGAACATTTTTAGCAGGAGGATCATATTTCGCGTGTGTATTCCCCTGTTTTTACACTTGAACGTCGTCAGCTGTGTTATCACGAGAGAATACCACAGACCGTGGGTTAAGGTCGACAGCGTGAACGCTCACGACGCCAACGTTAAAGTGGAGCGGTGGGCCAAGTCCGCGTTTCAGTTCGTCCACAGCCTCAACTGTAGTAGTGTGTTTTTCACCACTGCCAGAGAATGCAGGAAGTTAGTTTCGGTTCCGCAGTCGGCTATGAACGTGCACGTCGCACCGACGTCGGTTTACGGAAAATACCGAACTGTGTTGCCTGAGGAGAGTTTGAGTCGGTCGGAGACACACGAGGCCGTTGTCGTGGTTGATCCGTACCCGTCAGCGAACTTCGGCCACCTCGTTATCGTCTTCTATGTAGACACTGATATTAGTTGGCATTTCTGCAGAAAATCGGGGGGCGTGTACTTAGGTAAGTTATTCATTTTTCACCCGCTTTTGAAATAACAAATGTAATATTTCAAATGAGTCATCTACCCTTCTTTAACCGCAATATCATACTATCGGATATTTATATCTGTGACAAGACCATTAAAATTCACTGCTACTACCACCACCACCATCATCTTCACTACTGCTATTACTACTACTATGACTATATATTATTACTTACTACTACCACTATAGCTACCACCACCATTACCATCACCACGACCGCCACCACTACTACTACTACTACCGCTACTACTACCACTATAGCTACCACCATCACAGGGGACAATATTTCGAAATCTTAGGTAACCGGAAGTCATTTCACGTGAGTTTTACTTATATGTAACCGATTGTTCGGTTACGTGAATATAGTTCTCGTAAACCGATGAGTTAGGCCTCCCTAATCCAAAAACACTTGAACTACGGTTCTGTGCTACACTGATGGTTCAATTGTATTTAAAAACATAAACTGATTTTCACTTTCATTACTGATATATGGTACTTTTAATGTTAGAATGTTATTGTTCACCATGTAACCGATTGGCGGTTGTCGTGATTTTAAAGTTGCGTACGTAACCAACACGCGAACAGAACAACGGTTCTCGTGAAATATTGTTTCCTGCATCACCACTAATACTACAACTACTCCTACTTTTACTACTACTACTACTGCTGCTGCTGCTGCTGCTACTACTACTACTACTACTACCACCACCATCATCATTACTACTACTATATTACTACTACTTAACAAACAATTAGTACTACCTCTACCACAATTACTACAACTACCACCACCACTACTACTCATATTCTACTACTACTACTACTACCACTATAACTACCACCATCATCACTGCTGCTACAACTACTATTACGTTTACTAGTACTACTGCTACTATATTACTACTGTAACAACTAATACTACCACCAGCATTACTACTACTACTCCTACGTCTACTACAGTCTACTGCTACTACTATTACTCCTACTACTACCACCCCCATCACTACTACTATCACTAATATTAGTACTAGTGCTAATCCTACAACTGCTAGGACTATAACAGCAACAAAAAGTACTATTACTACTACTACTAGTAGTAGTACTACTACTACTACTATTACCACTATCACTAACAACACTACTGCTACTACTACTACAGTATTCCTACCATTACTACTACTATTACTACTATCACCACCACCACCACTACTACAACTGCTATAACAACAGCTATTACTACTACTACTACTACTACTACTACTACTACTACTATTATTAATACCTAGACTAAGTTGCGCACTAAATAAACGCATCTTACCTTTCCAAGCAGAAACCGGTAAACCTGCGAATGAAAACATTTATATAATATGTGAACCTGCTGCAATAAGATGCCTGTGACAGGGTCCTACCTAACGATGGAGGGGGGGGGGGGGGGCATGGGGGCCAACTGCCTCCACCCGCCATAAAATACGCGAAAAGTTCCCCTTTTGTTTACTAATGCATATTTTGTCTAGTTAGATAAGATCTTGTATTGCTGTGTCTTGATGATTATTTTACCGCCCTCCCCGTTCCCCTCCCCGTCACACACCCCTTCACCACCCTCCAGTTTAGGCTAGTTAAGATCCTGTTACTATAATTAGAAACGAATGTTGCGTTCTGCTGACGTAACAGATAGATGTAGATTGATTTACAACACGCTTAACAAGTTATCACACAGCTTGTGTGTGGGGTTGGGTTGAATATCAGTTTTAGTACACACCTCACTGAGTTAAATACAATCATTGGCAATCTCCTTCTAAATAAATGTCAATGTAATAACGCACAGTCTTGATTCAATGCCGTAACAAAAATATGTCATAAAGTGGCCAGTACCCCCAGTTCTGTGTACGGGTTTGTACCCCTACTATTCCTACAGTATACGTTTAACTTCATTGACCAACCACTTTAACAGTAAACAAGGACTCACCCTGTCCATTGCCAAATTAGCCAAAATGCTCCTTTTTATACAAAATAACTACATTTCGATGACGACTTCCTTAAAAATTAACCATATCTTAAATTGTTTCAAGAAAATACTCTGTATATCAGAAAATTGGCTAAACCAAAATCCATTCCATTGTGAGCCCTGTTAAATCCACCAAACAAATATAAAATTTAAATAAATAAATAAATAATAAATTCCGCACTAGAAACAAATAAATTATTTATTTTATAGGGTAAATACAGATTTACGGACCACTTGGAGCTCAACTGAGGGGGATGCGCTCCCCAGCACCCTCCCTCTAAATCCGCGCCTAGATTGTCGAGCTCTGTTCCTGAAACAATCAATATTAACAAGTTGCATTCCACTTGAGTTCCGTTATACGTGTTTCCACAACAAACCTGTTTGAATGACTTTCAAGAACGTGACCACACGTATTTTGTAAAAAAAAAAAAAAGAGAAAAAGTCTGGTTTAACTCCACTCAGCTGGACCAGGTTACTGTTACAGTTTCCAAGTTTCACTTGAGAAGGTGAATAACGTGTGTAATAAATGACAAGTCAACGCGTTAGAACTGTAAACTTTAATGGAGGTGTAAACTATTTGTGTTTGGGGTAGTAACATTAACGTCAGTAACACGAGCACATTATTGCCGTCTGTTGCAGGCAGTATTTTGAAAACACTGTTTGAAATGTCGTTAACAAAGTTAACCACTTTTTCCCCCAGTTTATAGCATGTGCACTTGCATACGTGCCAGGTTGGAGGGTGGGGTGGGAGTCGACCCCCCCCCCCCCCCCCCCCCCCCCCCTCCGCTCCAAGACATTTTTGTTTAATGTATTGAGCATGGCCAGAAACCCCTCAGCGATTTTGCTTGCATCTGTATCATAGGCGTACGGGCTCCCATTTTTGCTGGGGGCAAGCTGGTGTGTTTTTGCCCGAATTAAAACAAAATGCTCGATCTGAATAACAACATTTATTCATATTAGCATTACTGTCAAACAGCTATATAGGGTTGCAAACGAAGGACTACGCATATTTACATGGATTACAACTAATTTTGAGGGGTCAAATGATGGAAATACATGGTAAAAAAAGTCTCATTTTAGCACATTTTGCCCAAATATTTCTTTTTTCCCCCGAATTTGAGGATTTGCACCAGCACTATGGGGCAGTTGCCCCCCGCTGCCCCCCCCCCCCAATCCCCTTGTTCTAGACACACCCTTTTGAACCGGTTAGGTTGGAGTCTATACTTGTTTTTGGCCAATCCCTCCATATCGCTCCTATAAGCCTTCTAGGTTTTTCACTACTATTAACTAGACCTCTCCGTGAAAACAAAGTCAAGACGAGTGATTAATTGCTCCCCTAACTTAGATTATGGGGAGTCATTTAACATATTACTATATCGAGCATTGATATATAATCGTTTGGAGGTACTTTTTGGTTGATTCACATGCTAAGGGGAGCAAACAAATTAATCTCGTTTAACTAGTCTCTGGGAAATGATGGTGAGGTCGGTGTGTGACACAACAGTACACATCGGCTATTGGGTGTCAAACAAAGGTATGAATATGAATATTTACATTTGAAAATTATATAATTATGTAAGGTCAGCTGATATGTCATTGTGTCGTAGAGTTTTGAAAATGTTCAAAACTATTCAGTCGTGTGAAAACTCCAATGGACCATCGTGTCGTATATGCGACGATCGAGTCGTATCTTTCTGAATCGCATTGTGTGTGATTAACTCGTCGTAAATTGTTGCGTCTCCGCCGCGTTCGTTGTCTTTCGCCAAAAATGTACACATAAAAATCATATAAAATTGTGGGAAATCGTATCGTAAGAACGGAGCTGATGTAGTCGCAGAGAATCGTCTTCGAACACGATATGACTTCCTACAATGTTTATATCAAAAGCTGTATGTATTATGTCCAGCATCTATAGAGCCCAGGAACAAGTACTAAAAGTAAACACGCTTGAATCATTGTTTTATTTTAAATATTATTTGCATTAAATAGAATGCTCGGAAAAGAAGTTTGTTTGTTTAACGACAGCAATAGAGCTCAATGACTTATTAATCATCTGCTATTGAATGTCAAACATTTGATAACTTTGACATAGTCTTAGAGAGGAAACCTGCTACGATTTTCCATTAGTGGGTGTGGATATGGGTAATATTTGGCATGTTTCCATCAGAGAACTGTTCAAACACGCCTGTCGTGGGCATAGCGTCCGACTTCGCCAGTGTTCTGTCCATGATAGGGGTTTTCCATTAGTAGCTACGGATCTTTTTATATGCACCATTACACAGACAGGACAGCACATACCACGGCATTTGATATACCAATCGTGGTGTACTGGATGGAAAGAGAAGTGGCCCAATGGACCCACCAACGGAGATCGATTCTGAACGGATCGCACACCAGGCGAGCACTTTACCACTGAGCAACGTTCAGCCCCCATGTTACCCAACAGAACCACACTAACTGAATTTTGTCAGGCACGACGAGGACGGAATACAGGAATGAAGAAATGGTTTATTTAACGACGCACTCAACACATTTTAATTACGGTTATATGGCGGCGGAACATACCAGTGTATGACAAATGTCTGAGAAAGTCACCAGCCCTCACAGAAGTCTTGGCTAGTGTTCTATCTATGATAGTAATTCGGTTGATAATTTTACTAGCCCAGACCAACAATTCACTAGCCTGGACTGAGGGCTGGTGAATTTGTCGAACCATGAAGATACGATGATGACAAACAAATAGCAGATACTTCGGAAGGTTTTCGCCTTTCATCTGCATGGCGATTCAAGCCATACTGAATTTTGACCACTTCAGCTTCCGATACGGTAGGCAATTGCCACCCACCCTTACTTCCGACGCCTATGAATAGTATTATTATTAGTAGTATTGTGAATCGGTTCTAATCTCTTGATGCCATCGTGTAGATCAATGCTTACTTCAGCAGGACGATTCACAGGTTGTCTCGGATTCCATTCACTGATCTTGAGGGTGTCTGTGTTGTTTGATTAAGATTTCTGCCGATTTGTCGCTGTGCTGTGAACGACTCGGCGCGTAGCCTGTGTGTGTGGTCCGTACACTGAGCGGGTTATTCCGTGCACTCCTCGCAAGCGTATATCGCTGTATGGAGGGAACCCAAGTCTTAACACACCTGTTGTATCTACTAGTTAGTACGGTACACCTTGCGTTACCGATTTGAAACCGCCAGACAGTATAAATGTGTTCTAAACCTAGAAGGTATTCACTCGTAAGTAAACGGGGGTGGTTAGGGTGAACTCACCTCTCTTCTCTGACGATTATACTTGCCTGCTGTTTGAAAAGCGAATTAATATATAATTGCGCCTTCCCTCCCAATGCATTTTCTTTCATCTTCCAACACCTAACTCCAGTACTAAATTGTAAAAAAAAAGACAGAATGAATACTTTTATGTAGTAGAAAAATATTGGGTTGATAGGATTTTGCGGAAAAAAAAGTTAGTTATTTCACGGTCAATTCATTCACATTTGGCCATAATTTGTAAAGGAAAACATTGCAAATTAGGTACCACCAAACACGCTCATTTCCGATCCCCGGTCGGGCAATCTGCTGCCTTGCACCTGCCAGTGTGTGCGATCCCTCCTCCTCCCCCAACCCTTTCATGTCCTGCCAAGTGTGGGCGATCCCTCCTCCCACCCCTCCCCTAACCCTTCTCTGTCCTGAGACCTATTACAGGAAGTGATCTTAGCCCTAAGATCACCTTAAAAAGTTTGTTTTGTTTAACAACACCACTAGAACACATTGATTTATTAATCATCGGCTATTGGATGTCAAACATTTGGTAATTCTGACATATAGTCTTAGAGAGGAAACCCGCTACATTTTTCCATTAGTAGCAAGGGATCTTTTATATGCACCATCTCACAGACAGGCTAGCATATACCACGGTCTTTGATATACCAGTCGTGGTGCACTGGGTGGAACGAGAAATAACCCAATGGGCCCACGGACGGGGATCGATCCTGTACCGACCGCGCATCAGGCGTACACTTTACCACTGGGCTACGTCCCGCACCAAAGATCACCTCAAGTGCATAACTACCTTGCGCACTTAGGGTGACTTTAGCGCTATGATCGCTTCGTGGACCGGGACCATGGACGGAAAATCTGGCAGTAGTCAGAACTTGCGCCCATGACAGGCGTGCGCTATAACAGCTTGCCCTGAATGTGCACATTAAACACCTTGAACTGAACTGTAAATGGAAAAGTGTTCTTCGACCTACTACTTATCTTAATTAATATCAGTATAGCAATTACTTTAGATGAATGCCTCTCTCGTGCATCATGGGGCGGGACGGAGCCCAGTGGTAAAGCGCTCGCTTGATGCACGATCGGTCTGGGATCGAACCCCGTCTGTGGGCCCATTGGGTTATTTCTCGTTCCAGCCATTGCGCCACGACTGGTATGTCAAAGGTCGTGGTATGTGCTACCCTGTCTGTAGGATGGTGCATATAAAAGATCCCTTGCTGCTAATCGAAAAGAGTATCCCATGAAGTGGTGAGAGCGGGTTTCTTCTCTCAATATCTGTGAGGTCCTTCATCATATGTCTGACGCCACATAACCGTAAATACAATGTGTTGAGTGCGTTGTTAAATAAAACATTTCTTTTTTTTCTCTCGTGCATCAAAGGCTCCATTTTGAGATCAGAGATATACCACGGAGGTACTATACCGACACTGTATTAACACTATCTCAGTACAAGCGTACACGGGTTAGACAACCACCCACCTTGATATTATATATACTTACAGAAAAATATATTCTGGAAAACATTTGTAATAGTTTAGATATATATGCCCATAGAGAAAATACCACACTGAAGTAACGAAATACTATTTACAAGCGACTCTTGTGCAAAACTCGCCAGGTGTCCACCGCCCGCGCGGGGTGGTTAAGGCGTACACCGCCTGTGTGGTGTGGCTAAGGCGTACACCGTCCGTGCAGGGTGGTTAAGGCGTACACCGCCCGTGCGGGGTGGTTAAAGCGTTGATCGCCCGTGAGGGGTGTCTAAGGCGTACACCGCCCGTGCGGGGTGGTTAAAGCGTTGATCGCCCGTGAGGGGTGTCTAAGGCGTACACCGCCCGTGCGGGGTGGTTAAGGCGTACAGCGCCCGTGCGGGGTGGTTAAGGCGTACACCGCCCTTGCGGGGTGGTTAAGGCGTACACCGCACGTGCGGGGTGCTTAAGGCAGTGGCGTAACCAGAATTTCATATTGGAGAGGTCCACTCAAGCTGTTTCTGAATTCTGTTAGGTCACACTTTCACGGTGGTTGGGAAATACCCGTAACATTTAAAATAATTGACATTTTATTACTTTATTTAAATTGCATAACAAGAACACTATTTAGTAGATGCTTTTAGGGTGGCAAAAATTATATACCACATGTCCGAAAAGGCGTCCACCGAAGACGCAATGCTCGTACGTGACGGAGGTATGGAGACCCTCCCCCAAAACATGTTGAAATATTGACCAACTTTAGCACTATCCTGGCGCGTTTTCTGCTTCAAAAGAAATGTACTGCTGGTCTACACGATGCTGCGCAATAACGGATTTAAACGACGGAACATTAAAGTGTTCTTCACGAACGGAGCCCAGTCTCTCGTTGGTGTGTATAATGTAACCAATGCTGCGGGAGTGGCCGTTTGATACCATTTGTTTTATGAGTTGTTGCCAGCGAAGGAACGTGATAATAATTTTGTTTAAAACAGTTGTAAAATAAATGGTATCTAATGGACCTTAAAGCAGTCTTCTATTTCTTACATATCATCAAAAACAACCAAAACAAAACAAACAAGTAAACAACGACAAAACCCCCAACAATAATTTTTTTTAAATATATTTACAAATATTTAAAAATTTCTTTCGAGGTAGTAAAACCACATTTATTATTTTGATCTTAACAAAAAGTTTGAATAAAAATGGTTGTGACTGAGAGCATGACCTCCATGCGTACACCACTCGGACATGGTGGATAAGACGTACACAACTCGTACGGGGTGGGTTTAATGCGTACACCGCTTGTACGGGGTAGGTTTAATGCGTACACCGCTTGTACGGGGTAGGTTTAATGCGTACACCGCTTGTACGGGGTGGGTTTAATGCGTACACCGCTTGTACGGGGTGGGTTTAATGCGTACACCGCTTGTACGGGGTAGGCTTAATGCGTACACCGCTTGTACGGTGTGGGTTTAATGCGTACACCACTCGTACGGGGTGGGTTTAATGCGTATACCACTCGTACGGGGTGGGTTTAATGCGTATATCGCTTGTACGGGGTAGGTGTAATGCATACACCTCTTGTACGGGGTGGGTTTAATGCGCATACCACTCGTACGGGGTTTAATGTGTATACCACTCGTACGGGGTGGGTTTAATGCGTATACCACTCGTACGGGGTGGGTTTAATGTGTATACCGCTCATACATGGTGGTTAAGACGTACTCCGCTTGTACAGGGTGGGTTTAATGCGTACACCGTTCGTGCGGGTTGGGTGTGAGGCGATACTGGATCTTAACTTACTCTTACCCCTACAATATAATGCTAGCCACTGTATCCATTTCAAACAGCATTTGTGAGGTACGGACTTCTTATTATCAGCGAGACACCACGGGCACCCCTATCCCCGATTGTCTCTCCGGGTCCACCTCTGAACTTAATTAAGAAGAGGTGTTCCCTGTGAAAATTACTTGTTTTGGACTCCCTACGGTGAGGGGGCGTTTTAAGTGTAGGTCGTTCTTTTAAGAGTAGCCCGTACGGGCCTTGCTGCGACCCCACTGTAATTTCAAAACGATGGGAGATAATTTCGTTCTTTCATCACGATACGAATTCGCGGGCTCCCATTGTGTGAGATACACATTTACACAGCGGGGAGCGAAATCGCCTTATTATCGGTGAAATGTGTTTGGTCTGAACCCTCGACACTTAAACACAAACTGGTGGGCTCCACAAAAAATTAAAGTTTTCTTTTTTTTAAAGTTTATTTTTTATTATTTTTTATTAGACCTTGCTGTTGAAGGTGAGCTATGACCCCCCCCCCCCACCCTCCCCTGAGACTAGTTCAAGGAGAGTAATTTTTAGCTCCCCTCAACTTGTGAATTTATTTGGTATCGATATGGTAATATCTTAAATAGCTTCCTGTAATCTAAGTTTGTGAAGAAATTAATCACTCCCCTCAATATTTTTCATTCATTTATTCATTTCAACTTATTTTCGTGCTTATATCCAATTAACGTCCATGCACGCTATCTTGGGTACATACCTCAGCTGTCTGGACTGTCTGTCCAGGACAGAGGGTTGAGGGTTAGCGGTTAGTTGTTAGTGGTTAGTGAGAGAGAAGTCGGTGTAGTGGCCTTAGCCCTACCCATTGAGTCGTTAAACTCGCCGTGAGAGAGAGACGGTACCGGGATGCGAACCCTGAACCTACAAGCCTTACACCTACCCACTGAGTTGTGAAACTCGCTCTGGGTGGGAGCCGGTATGCTACCTAGGCCGGTACTATTTTTCATGACGAAATCTGTTTGTTGTTGTTTGTTGTTGTTTTTGTTGTTTTGTTTTTTTCTTTTTCTTTTTCTTTATAGCAAACAGGATGTGGATCAACAAGACCACTATGTAGTAATAACAAATACTAGATTACGAGGTGAAATACTCAAACGTTTTACAAATGAAGCATTAAATTATTACTTTAAACATGTATTTATCTTTGCAGCTCAAAATGGAGAATGTCTGCGACTTGCACTACGAAGGAGATGTAAAAACGCTTTGGAGCGGAGATCAAAACGACGTAACTTCGCGAGACGGTGCGAGATTAACTTCCTACCGGTGGTGCACCTCAACCGGAAGAAGGAAGACTACTTCGCGAAAGGGCGCGAAAACCATTTGAAATGCATGTCCCACCTGGACGGCTTCGGCGCGTGCCCTGAACTGAGGTCTCAGAACGAGACGGCGAAGATAATGTGCAATCCCATCAGAGACAACACGCAGCGCTGTTCCACCACTCAGGAGACGGTGCGCACGAGTTGTCGCCCCTTGGAGACGTGCGACCAGGCGGTGATTTTGTCAGGTGGCTGGAACCGCCAGATGACCGGATTACGGCACAAGAGAAATCTACTGCTGGTCTACACGATGCTGCGCAATAACGGATTTAAACGACGGAACATTAAAGTGTTCTTCGCGAACGGAGCCCAGTCTCTCGTTGGTGTGTATAATGTAACCAATGCTGCGGGAAGTGGCCGTTTGATACCATTTGTCTTATGAGTTGTTACCAGCGAAGGAACGTGATAATAAAAAATTTAAAAACCGTTGTAAAATAAATGGTATCTAATGGACCTTAAAGCAGTCTTCTATTTCTTACATATAATCAAAAACAATCAAAACAAAACAAACAAGCAAACAACAACAACAACAACAACAACAAAAAAAACAATAATAATTTAAAAAAATATTTACAACGCTTAATTGATCTTGCACCGTTAACTTATAAATCAGTTTCGGAACCGTTTAAAATTCCATTGGGCGCTATGGCTTTGTCGTCCGGGTCATCATCGCGGAGCAGCCGATCAGATGTCTTTTAAATCGATATTCTCACAGGTGTGTTACAAAACATATTTAAATCGATATCCTCACAGGTGTGTTACAAAACATATTTAAATCGATATTCTCACAGGTGTTACAAAACATATTTAAATCGATATTCTCACGGGTGTGTTACAAAACGTATTTAAATCGATATCCTCACAGGTGTGTTACAAAACATTTAAATCGATATCCTCACAGGTGTGTTACAAAACATATTTAAATCGATATCCCACATCAGTCTGTGGAATTAAGGCTGTTAGGTACATAGTTCGCATCCTGGTACTGACTCCCACCCAGATCGAGTGTAACGACTCGGTGGGCAGGTGTAATTTCGCTACACCGAAGTCTCTCCCACGAACACCTAACACGTAAGCACTAACCCACTGTCCGGGATAGACAGCCCGAGTAGCTGAGATGTGTGTCAGGTCAAAACTAGGTATAAATGAAATGAATTAAAGAACTACGTGGGATTGCACCGTGTGATACACCACACTTTCTTTCGGACGGCTGTGTAATATGTGACGTGTTCGTTCATGTGAGTGGAACCAACACACGGAATACCTCTACATGATGCTTATTGGCTTTGTTAACGTTACTGTAGGTAGCGCTGAACCTATCCTGTTAGACTGAGAGAAAAAAAAGAACATGATTAGAAATCTTGCAATCTATCGTATCAAAGGGAAATTGAAATTCAAGATGTCTATTGGGGAAAATGTAAGATTTTTCAGATGTAGGTTTTATCATTACTCAAAGTAAGTGTGATGGCCTTTAAATGAATTTGTATGATCCAAAAAAAAACCCATCAACAGACGGGTCTGTACGTAGGTGATGATGACATAAACATCAAGCACCGCCTCCCCCTACATTGGAATGCTTAATGTTTTGGTGGTTGGGTATCTTTTTAGAGGTGGTTCAATATATCAGGGCAGGAATATTCATTATGATAAGTAGGTAGAGTGCATTGGCTTGCAATGATGTTAGTTATATCAAAATAGGGAAAGTAAAAAATTACAAAAAATAACACAAAAACCCACCCCACCCAGCCAAAGAAATTGAAACAAAACCCCAAAGAAATACTGCCTATCCATTATTTAAATGCTTATGGGGTTACAAATGTCGATTATTGAACATCTATGGAATTAAAAATGTTGATTACTTTAGTGCCTATGTGGTTACGAATGTCGATTATCGTATTGCTTATGGGGTTAAAAATATTGGTTATTTTGGCGCTTACGATAATATATCGATCTATAATTATATTACTGTTTTGAGTCTGTGAAGACTTTATTTCTAAACGTTAAAGCAAGACATACGAAAGTAAAGAACAGAACATGGAGGTCTCCCGACTCCTAAAAATACGACTGTGTGTACACTGTGAAAAGAAATATCGCCAGCTTTTTATAAATTTAATCCAATCACGCTGCCCTTGATCTATCTGGGTTGTTTGGGCAGGGCAGTTAATGTCGAGGCGGGTTCGGAGGGGGGGGGGGGGGGGGGGGGTCATGGGGACCCGTCCCCTATCTTCAAGTGCCTTTTTTTTCTTTTTTAAATTTCCTTTGGGTTGTCTTTTTCACGAGTTAGTTCAAATGCCCGTTTCCCATTAGTCTTACCTCAAAAAAAAAAAAAAATCCTGGATCGGTCCCAGTAATTGTTGTTATTGAGAAAATAAATGAATGAATATTAGACACCTCAGCACAACAAAAAAATAGTTTGGTGTCCGAGTGTCAAACTGGGTTCAGACAAAGGAAAAGTAAAACCCGTGCTAAGCAGCCGGGAAATGAAGTAACAAAAATGGCCCTTTAAGGGGAGTGGCTGCATAATACAGGTCAGTATGTCAGTAAGTGATTTGGGAGAATGAAAATGTGGCCATTTAAGGCAGTTGTTGCTTAATACAGGTGGCCGCTAGAGCAGCTTTGACTGTGTATGAAGGTGTTAGTAAGAGTGGAGTTGATGCAGTAGCCGTCATTATTCACTGTTGGTGTGAGCCGGTATCGAGTTGGAAACCTAGCCCCTACCAGCAATAAGTCCGATGGCTTAATAACTGCGTAGGTGGGTGGGGGGACGCAGCCCAGTGGTAAAACTCGCTTGATACATGGTCGGTCTAGGATCGAACCCTGTCCGCGGGCCTATTGGGCTATTTCTCGTTCAAGCCAGTGTAACACGAATGATATATCAAAGGTTGTGGTATGCGCTATCATGTTTGTGGGATGGTGCATATAAAGATTCCTTGCTACAATGATAAAAAATTACCGAGTTTCTCTCTAAACGTCAAAATTACCAAATGTTTGACGTACAATAACCGATGATTAATAAATCAATGTACTCTAGTGGTATTATTCTAACCACTACGTGAATTCAGAAGCCATGTTATTTAGTTCCAGGAGACGGCAGTCACCGCGTCTACCCTGCCGCCATGAAAGGCGCGTTCCGCCATCACATCCGGAAGACGTGTCTCTCGCCCCACTGCGCAGACTCGCTCGTCCTCTACCTGAACAGTCCGGCCCGGAACGACGGCACGTCACTGCTGTGGGATGTCAATGCTGACGGCTTGGTAAGTAACGGCGCGGCATCAGTCGTGTGACGTCACTTCATATTAATAGACAGTATATAACTATTTTATTACCCATATGCTTAAAGGGACATTCCTGAGTTTGCTCCATTGTAAGATGTTTCCGACTAATAAAATATTTCTACGATTAAACTTACATATTAAATATATTTTCTTGTTTAGAATATCAGTGTCTGTATATTCAATGTGTTTCTGGTTGCCTTAATATTTGTAAGAAGCCCAAACTGGATATCGTCTTCAGATAATTTCGTACACGAAAAAATTATATTTTAGGAAATAAAATGAAATTTAACCTAGTACAAATATTAGGACGATCAGAAACACGTTTAATATGCAGCCACAAATATTTTATGCAGAAAAATATATTTGATATGTAATTACAATTGATAAAAAAAGTATCTGTTAGTCGATAACATCTTTAAAATTGCAGCAAAGTCAGGAATGTCCCTTTAACAATATATTGGTTCATATCAAGTGTTAGTTACGTCCCATTAGAACGTAATGGAGGAAGGCTAGTAAGTTGTATAACCAGAGCCTAATCCATTGGTTTGTATCTTTTAAAGCAATAAAACTTTTTTCAATCAGAATGTAAAGTGTGACGTAATACCTCGACGTCATACGACTGGTGCACTACGACCTTATCGGAAGGTCAACCAAATGAGTTCATTTAAATCGAGTGTAGTTAATAAATAGGATATTAAAGTCGCTACCATTTCGTACCATGTTTTATGACCCTCGTGAAATCATTTTCATTTTCACTCGGCAAAGCTCGTGGCAGTTGATAATTACTTCACTTTGGACTGTGAGGTTTTTGATGTAAAATTCACCAATGAATATTGTTTTTGTAACCTAGCATGTTGTATGTTTAACGACACTCCGGCAGCACATTTTTAAGTGTGACTATTAAAGTGTCTGACTTGTTACTGTTATTGACATACGTAGGCTAGAAAATAACTGTAACAGATGTTTAAATTATAATAGCTTTTTTACAGTCAGGACAGCACGTTGGATAACATTTTCCTTTCAGCAACTTCTTTATAAACGTATCTAACGAGAAAAAGTGAGTTGGATACGTTTTTAAACAACAAGTCGCAAGGTACCTGGTATCTAACGAACACAAATGTAGTATTCTATTTGTTACATATCCTTAAAACAATTTTTTTTTAATAAATGTAAACGTCTTTTCCAACTAAAAGTTATTTATGAATCCAACAAATAATATGTGTCACAAAGCAATCAATTTCGGTAGTGGTATTTTATTGGATGGCGTGGCTGGGGTGACTGGGTCACCACCGTTGAGCAACCAATCACACGTCTCAAAAGTGACCGTCAACATATGCTGGAGATGAAACTTGTCAACGGGTGATCTCTCACAACAGTGTGTAAGGAATACTATGGTCATCAATATGCCAGTCGTGGGTTAACCGTTCGACTGGGGTGACGAGTAATGGAGATTCATCACATGTCTGGCGAGCGCTCTGCCACTGAGTACATCTCGCCTCTAGCAATGGGAAATGCGCGCTTACCATTCTCTGATTAGTGGTTATTCAGGTCGTGGTTAGAGTTTATGGATGTGCAGTTAAAACCACTCGATGGAACGAGTCATGTGCGTACCCTGTATTCAGTGTATTGTTGTATATATCGAGTACTATATACCACAATACTGGGTAGGCCTACGTGCATGACTCGTTCCGTCGAGTGGTATTAACTAACACCCATAAACTCTAACCAGGACCCCGACGCACGTGCTCTGATTGGGTTTTTTCTCCTGTCCCAGCCAGTGCCCCACGACTGGTATATCAAGTGCTGTTTTGTCATTAGGAAAATATTCCTTGCTATTACTGTCAAATGATGCGGGTTTCCTCTAAGACTATATGTCAGAATTACCAAATGTTTCACATCTAACAGCCAATGACTAATTTAAATCAATTTGCTCTAATGGTGTCGTTAAACAACACAAACTTTAACTTTAATGATTAGGGTATACGTTCTTTCAGAAAATGTGTATAAACTGTTTACTTCCCTTATAACAGCAGTTGGGTAAACTGTAGAAGTGTGTTCGCCGAGCTGAACATTATTCGAACAATAGACCAAGTATTATTGTCAGTGTATCAACTATCAAAACGTTTGTTTAACTGAAACGTGAGGGCATTACGTATATTTACAAATGGCTTCACGAAAACGTGAGGTAGAAACACAGTTGAAGAAACAAAATGCAGGTCCCACTGGCGGATCCAGGAAAGATGCAAGGGGGTGCTTGTTAGAGGGTTTTTTTTCTAAATACATTTTAAATATTACAACTATGTGATGATTAATTGTGAAACAACATTCTTCTGAAATCGGAAGCATCGTTTT
This sequence comes from Gigantopelta aegis, assembly GCF_016097555.1. Classification (NCBI taxonomy): domain Eukaryota; kingdom Metazoa; phylum Mollusca; class Gastropoda; order Neomphalida; family Peltospiridae; genus Gigantopelta; species Gigantopelta aegis. The sequence goes on along the minus strand of NC_054707.1, from coordinate 49,862,327 downwards.
GGGTGTCTTTTCAATGAAAAAAAAAACTCAACACAATGAGGGTAGATTGTTAAAATCCCGAAACTTGTCTCATTTTATAGCTAATGGTATGTAGTTTATGTGTACCAAATTTCATTATCCATATAGAAGTCTTTTTAGGAAATTAATTTTGTAATTATGGATGAATTTAGCACTGACGAAGCACTGAGGTGGACTTGACAGAGAAACAAACAAACAATAAATAAATGTGTGTTATACTGAATGTAAAACAGCGTTTTTGGTGTCTAAATAAATTTCTGCTCGTAACATAAAATGGCATTTTAAAGATTCTTCAGTTGTCTCAAAGTATCTAGTGTATTCTTCAGTTGTCTCAAAGTATCTAGTGTATTAGTTTCATGTTTCTATGTACATTACGTCCCGAGATAATGCGACTTCAAATATAGCACGGACATGATGACGGTTAGTAAATTGACCATTTCTCAAAAACTGCTTGGAATACAAAGCCCATGTGGAAGTTTGGAATATTTGGTACAAATTTCAAGTGAATCTGAGACTGAAGTGCGTGAGCGACCATAAATATTTGAGATGGATTTATTAATGTTATATTGACATACTAGATGTCATACCAGAATATTGCTATTCTTAATAGATTCATCTTTACAAGAGACATGTCCTTTTATATGGATATTCCGCATTATTTTTCGCCTTGGAGCGGAACTCTTTTTTTTTTTTTGGGGGGGGGGGGAGGGTTACGGGCCAGGGGACGTAGCTCATGGTAAAGCTCTCGTCTTGTGCACGGTCGGTCTAGGGTGTATCCCCGTCGATGGGCCCATTGGGTTATTTCTCGTTCCAGCCAGTGCAACACGACTGGTATATTCAAGGCCATGGTATGTGCTTATCGTGTCTGTGGGATGGTGCATATAAAATATCCTTCACTACTAATAGTAAAATGTAGCGGTTTTCCTGTCTAAGACTGTGTCAGCATTACCAAATGTTTGACATCTAATAGCCGATGATTAGTAAATCAATGAGCTCAAGTGGTGTCTTTAAACAAAAACAAAATTTTTGATTCCACCTACTACTGTTAGAGAACTCTGTTTTTGTATATTCTAAAAAATATGGTGGAAGGCTCTGTTGACGTTGTCTCCCCCTCCTGAATCTGCCAAAATATCACGTCCAATACGTGAGAAGTGAGAAAACCGCCATTGTTAATTGTTGTAAATTGTTTTCAAGTTAAAATAACATTAGAAATGATGTTGTCGCCCCGAGAAGTGCTCCGCTAATGTTCCGTGGCGTGTTGCCAATTCCAAATAGCGTTTTCGTTTTAAGAAAATGGAACTGTTATTAACTAGAAAAAGGTTTTTGTTTACGCAACGTCACCAGCTGGTGGTGTGTCTGTCCTGAGTGAAAACAAAAGCCGCACTGCATGTTTTAAATGTTAAACTGGTTCAGTAGATGTAATTTAAGAGAAGATTGAAAACAAATTCCACTAAATTTAAACCTTAATCTCGAATATATTTTTAACATCTAGAAATTAGATTTTAAATTAGTTCCAGTTTACATTTTTACATCTGAATCTGAACAACAAAACCGTAACACGTGATCAAGGTCGTATCTCTGTACAATGCAGGGGCGGGACGTAGCTCAGTGATACAGCGCTCGCCTGATGCGCGATCGATCTAAGATCGATTCCCGTCGGTGGGCCCATTGGGCTATTTCTCGTTCCAGCCAGTGATCCACATCTGGTGTAACAAAGGCCGTGGTATGTACTATCCTGTCTGTGGCTTGGTGCATATAAAAGATCCCTTGTTGCTGAAGTGGCAACAGCGGGTTTCCGCTCAATACCTGTGTGGTCCATAACCATATGTTCAACGCCATATAACCGTAAATAAAATGTGTTGAGTGCATCGTTAACTAAAACACTTCCTTCCATCCTCTGTACGATGCAGAGTCGAATGGGCATTTGGCAAAATAGTGGTTGATTCAATCGACCTCTAGCTAGTGCCTCGTGTATAGGAGGACAACTTCCCCAGCAGATCCTTTACTGGAGATTTCATCCTTCTTGAACCGCCACAAGAGGACTGCCACACCAGACTAATTTACTGAATCAAAACTAGCACCGGACAGATCTCAATGGAATAAATGCAATGTTGTTGAATGTTCGCTATTATGAAACATTTGGGCGGAACTGGTGTACATCTATCACATTAATTAAAGAAAAACCATGTACGCTACCCTTGGTGTATCTCACCGTATAAGACACTCCTTTAGTTGGACTGACGGACGGACGAAAAGATTTCCTGCCGATATTTCATATTTGCGAGAAGCTTGTTTCAGCTGTTATTATTTAAGGTATATTTAATTTTTTTAGTTGCTGGGATGGGATGGGTGTATCGAGCTGGGAGGGTCCTTGTGCTTACGTTAAATCTGAATGACAAAACTGTATTCCATGATCAAAATCGTATCTCTATAGAAGGCAGAGTCGAAAGAATGTTAGGTTAAAGTTATTATTTTACTGAAATTGGTTGAAATGCTGACCAGTAGAGAGTTATTTATTTATTTATTTATTTATTTATTTAATATTTTCAGGCTGAAGAAAATGAGCGCTATACACTTCGTGAATTGAAAGATGATCTGTCCAATTGCGAGGCAAAGTCTGTCCACGTGATCGTTGACCAGAGTTATTCCGGTGAAATTAGCCACGCCTTTCAAGACTCACGTGAACACAAAAACGTCATCGTGATGGTCAGCGGCAAGGGAAATGAATATTCATATGATGACGAGTACACAAGACACTGGGTAGCCAATAACCACACTAGGATGTGTTCACGTGATGTTCACGAGGTAACGTATATCCTGTGTATTACGTCATTTTCACCCGAAATTCATTCGTATTATGAACTTGTTTAATTGATTTTTTATTTATCATAAGCATCTAAATGCTCTTTTTTTTCTCAAGATATTGTTAACTTTCATTTCCTTATTGTTTTTTTTGTTGTTTTTTTTTGTTTGTTTTTTTTGTTTTTTTTTGTTGTTGGTTTTTTTTTTTATTTTTTTTTTTTTTTGGGGGGAGGGTACTTTTCTCTAAAGTCTTCTTGTCTTCACTCTAACAATTCTGTATGCACTTGGTTTATTACTTAAGGAATGTTAACAAAGAACTGGCAGAAGGTAACCTAATTCTTATTTCTAATCCAATGTTATTACTCGGGTTTTTTTTCTTTCCAAACACCATTTTTATTGCATTAGCAAACATAATCGTATACATTAATGTCGGAGCGGGCATATTTTATTAAAAATTGATCTGAAATGGCAGTTATGCCTCTTGCTTCATTAAGCGCTTATCTTTTGATAATAGAAAGGGAACTGATCCATTGAGAATTTTCCGTTTTTGGACTCGTAGTCATACATGCATAACGGTGTTTCGAGGGACCCGGGGTTGGAAAACTAGTGCCACGTAGATGGCGAAAGGATCGTTGAAGATCGCATAAAATCATGGCGGATCTGTTGGTTGAGTTTGCATTAGAATACTAAATATATAGGACTAGGTGAGATCAAATCTAACTGGTATGTACTGAACATCATTCAAAATGAAATGTGGACCTAGAGCTTGATTCCCAAAAGCCAATTACGAGAACGAAAACGAGTACGTCTGAAGTGATGACATAGATCATGAAAATCTGTTATTTCTCATTGGGCTGGTTCTTGGTTGGGACAACACAACGTCTTTAAAATTAATTTATTTAATGTTATTCGTAACCCAGAATTTATGTTTTCCGGATACTGTAGTAAAACAAATTAAATTTACGAAATACATTTCTGTTTTCCAGCAAAGTAAGAATGCGGTGAAGCACTCGTCTCCGCAGGTTGGAGAGGGTGTCGTGGACCAAGTCCGTGCGACCATATTTGGAGCTCCGTGTGACGTCACACCGCCGTTTTCCGCCAGAGAACTTAAGCGTGATTATTTTGGATGTCAGAATGTCCCCACGGCTGTATGGTTAAAACAGATGTTGAGATCCGGAAGTGCGTACTCACAACGAGGCTCAGATGATGTCGAGGACGAGGAGAAGCAGACAGGCTGGTGATATTCAGACAAGTGGAGACGACGACGACGATAATGATGATGATGTGATTATGATGACAGTGATGATGATGATGATGGTCGTAGTGATCAAATATGGTAGTGATGCCAATCACTGAAGTACATGTTAAAACAATTCACCATTTTGTATGTTTTCGTCAGCTAACAAATGATTTTCGATCACTCCTTGGCATTATTTGACAAGGTAACCAAGGTTTTGAGGTCATTTGTTCGTTTGCTCCAAGATGACACGAGATTCACTCACTTAAGACATTAGTGTGATATTTAGTAGTGTATCTAAAAAACCCACCTTGATTTATATTGACCCACAAATGGGTCTCTCAACAAATAGACTTCACTCATAACCACTAAAACAAAAAATAGAGACATGTCAAGAGAAAGAACTCTACAATAAGTTTAGTTGGCCTGCAAGACGTGAACATAAAGAGACCACAATTTGATAAACGTCACACAATCAACTGTTCTTTAGCAGAAACGTTACACCAAAATAGTTTGAATGTCCTCGGTTTCATTGATATAGTATATTGTATATAACAACTGTTGTTAGTAGCACAGGTAAGACCCAAGGAATAGCTGATTAGCATGTCGTTTGAATCGTTAATTGTGAAGAAAAATATTGAAAACACAGGCAGGTTGAACGTGATGAATGATTGTAATTGTTTGAAATTTACGAAGTGAGATTGTATGTACAATTTGTCTCATGTTCTTAAATCTACAACCAGTTATTTAACAGAACAGAACCGATCTTTATTACTATCAAGATCACCATTCGGTGACATAAGAGGAGTGCCTAAGTTTACAAAAAGTGAGCGATTAATGCTAGGCTCAGACTACCAACAGTCACGACGGACTCGACGGTTGCGTTGTAATACCCCAGCCACACACACACACACACACACACACACACACACACACACACACAAGCAAGACTGGTGCGCTAGGATTAACCACTAATCGGTCGTACAAGTTGTATACGACGAGAATCGAGTTGTAAGAGCACACAAACTAGCAACTGGACAGTCGTAGAAGTGAGATAGACGAGTTAGCCAACTCCGTCGTGACAGTTTGTAGTCTGAGCCTAGCATAAAATATCGAGATATTAGATAGATAAGCATACAAAATGACGAGACGAAATGACGAGACGAAGTTTATATTCAAGTGATATTCAATAAGCTTGGTGCAAGCTCAGTTGTCTTTAGTTCCAACAGACGTCCCCGATATATACTGGTTATTATAAGGCTGGGTTGAGAGGTCGATGGTTACGTTACCTTTATTCATTCACACCAATTTACTTGCGTGCTTAAGTTCAATTAAGATTCAGTCACGCTGTCCTGGAGAGGAGTTCGTGATTAGTTGTTAGTGGCTAGCTAGAGCAAAGTAGATGTAGTAACCTATACGTCTGTGAGCCTTTAAAACACACTGGGTTGGAGCCGGTACTAGAATATGAATCCATTACGTGTTGTTTTGTTGAGGGGGTTTTCTTGGTAATGCATTTCACCTATACTGTACTGTATTAATGGACCATAATTAATTTATTTACACAAATTAAAGGTGTGTCACTGCTAGCCATTGTAAAGTCTTTTTGTAATGATACAACACATATTCTTATGAAATAAATAGATTTTTGTTATGGGGATTTCTTTATTGATCCTAAACTTGCAAATGACCGACCAAATGGTTAGGTTATAATAAACAAAATTTACTAAGTGGTCACTATTCACATATTGTAGAAACATTATCGTTTCTCTTTCTTTAAATCATAATTCAAGGTGTTTGACAAAGAATATGTATTATATTTTATGCTGTGTACAATAAGGCAATTACGAGTATATAAGTCCACGCTTTAGTTGGATTACTTTTGGTACGTACTGTTGTGTAATATAACATCCCATGACAAACAATAAAACTTGTATTTTATTATTCATTTCCAATATAACTTATCTACACAAACATATTTGAAATTATTAAAAATATAAAATAATTATTAAGGAATCCTTTGTGTATACGCGTATATTCGTATTTGAGTATTGTATTTGTTATTTGTATTGTAATACACATGTATTTGTATTCGAGTTTTAAAATTATGTATAATAAAACAGACTTAAAGAAAAACTGTTAGAAAATGTATTAAACTGAATCAACTTGTCTACAGTGTGCTGTTCGTGTATAATATCTGATTGTGTTTTCTTGAAATTTGGTAACGCATATTGATGTTCTGTAGTTTTCATGTTGAAACTCAATTTCAGAACATTAACTATGTTGTTGCTTTAGAATGTATGCAGGTAATACATTTCTATAATATTACAGATCTACATTGTGTGGTATAAGTTGTATTCATTACACTCAGAAGAGAGGAAACACACATTAACACAATCTACGTTTTATTGTTAATTTTAAAAAGTTGTCTTTAATTAACCACCCGACATAACGATGATGATGATAACCTTGATGATTATGATTTTACAAACACACACACATCCACACACACACACACACACACACACACACACACACACATCCACACGCGCGCGCGCGCGCACACACACACACACACACACACACACACACACACACATACATATTTCTTACTGTTTGTATGTATATTTATTGTAAAAATAATTTGGTACTCTGTATATGTTAGTAAATATTGTATGGAAGTCTGACTCCCAGTATCCATATATATCGTAAGACGGATGTTTCTCTTTAGACATGCCCAGATAGAAACAGAACCATTAACTGTTTGTGTCGTGGACTTGTATTGTGAATGAAGAAAGGCGACGTTTTGTTTGCAATAAATATCTTGGAAAAGCGTTCATTTGGTGTTTGCTTTATCAGTATAACCATTGTCTTCTCGTGTGTTTCGACAGGAGGGATGGGTTATTATTTTGTTGTTGATGGTTGGTGGAGGTTAAAGATTGCTTTCATGCAAATAACGCCACATGGTTTAACGAAATTGTAAACGTGAGGCAAACTAAAACGTGCCACCTGCCAGTGACAGGACAGTGCTCTAACACGAGACAAAGAGGGATGAAACCCGTCTAGAAGTATTACGCAAAAAACTATCTTTTAATTTTTGGAACCAATGCTTTATAAGTGTGTTAATGTTCCCTGGTACCCTTGTGTGTGTGTCTGTCTGTCTGTCTCTCTCTCTCTCTCTCTCTCTCTCTCTCTCTCTCTCTCTCTCTCTCTCTCTCTCTCTCTCTCTCTCTCTCTCTCTCTCTCTCTCTCTCTCTCTCTCTCTCTCCAATGTGCCCACCTAGTAGGATGCTTGCTGAACCTTGCAGTTCGGTACCCATAGTTGTTCTTTGTGGCTTTTGCATGTTTGGAAAGTGATGATGGGCTACAAACTTGGTACCGTTCTGGGGCGTAGCCAGACAGGAAAAAACGCCTAGGAAAACCCAGATCTATAAAATAAATATCAGTGTCATGGGGAAAAATTAAATAAATCTGGGGAAATTCCAGACGAGGCAAGCGCCTCGTTTTTCTCATGCTGGCTACGCCATTGCCGTTAAGCATTTTGAAATATTCAAGATGGATGCCAAAACACACAACTGATAATATCTTGGCTAATTTATGTCGATTATGGTGTTTTAGTGGTCAATGAATTCATTTTGAACTAGCCCCAATTAAGGCATCACAACATCATTTAAATCCAATATGGCCAGAAAAGGATAATTGCAAATATCACATTTTTCATTCACTTAGAAGAGATTTTGATGTTAGTAATTGAAATGTATGAGCCAAGGAATTCATGTTTAACAACATTTTGCTAATTGGGAGATTGCAACGGCCACCAAGTGTAGGCAGCAATCATATCTTACATTCTATTTTAGCCGAAACAATAAAGTATACTTCAAGAGTGCAAGGAATTCAATTCTCGCATTCGTTTGCTATAAACAGAGATTTTGTTTTTATCATTGATTGAATTCAAGATGGCAAAAGCAAATAAACATAAATCGGTTGCATGTCATTTGCTGCCACGTGCCCTTTCAGACTATGAAACTAATGCAATGATATAAAGGGTTGCAAAAGCAATACTCTTTAAATTCTGTTTGAATCATTTATACGTAGAAAATCTGAGGACGTAGATATTTATTAATATTTGTATTTTATGAATATATGGTTACTCCTCTAGCGATGTTATAGGTATAATCGGATACATATAAAAACAATTGCAATGCTAAGGTGAGTAACGTTGATGTCGGATGAATTACAGTCAACGAAATGCAGCCTTGAACGATATATATATATATATATATACTCTTCAAAAGAAGAAACGCAAAACCACATTGTCGTAACATTTGGAGAATTGATTGAATTATTGAATGGTGAGTCCGATAATTACCAAATGTTGCAGGATTGTTCACAATTCACTCTAGTCCATTGTGAGTAAGTGATAGGACACACCACCAAGGTTAAGGTCATCTGGAGTCAATACCGGGTGTGGCCTCCGCGTGTGTTGACAACTGCCTGGCACCGCCTGCCCATTGAAGCAACCAGAGTACGGATGACGTCCCGGGGGATGGTGGCCCACTCGGCCTGCAAGGCTGCTGCCAGCTCGGGCAGGGTCTGGGGCTGTGGTTGTCGCTGTCGGAGGCGTCGGTCCAACTCGTCCCATAGATGCTCAATTGGGTTCAAATCCGGTGATATCGATGGCCAAGGAAGGACATTAATGTTGTTCTTCTGTAGGAAAGTCGTTGTGAGACGTGCTGTGTGAGGCCTGGCGTTGTCATGTTGGAACACTGCGTTGGCGTTGGCCATAACTGGAACGATGTGTGGCCGGAGGATCTGGTCAATGTAGCCCTGTGCATTCAGGTTGCCCTGCACGTGGACCAGGTCAGTTCTGCCAGTGTGTGAGATGGCTGCCCACACCATGACACTACCCCCGCCGAATCTGTCCACTTCCTGCACGCAGTTTGCCGCATAACGTTCACCACGACGCCTATACACGCGACATCTTCCATCATGACATCGGAGCAGAAATCGGGACTCGTCACTGAACCACACCTGTCTCCATCGCAGTTGAGGCCATTGTCGATGAATCTGGCACCACTGCAGTCGGAGTCGACGGTGTTGAGGTGTTAAGATGACACCTCGAACTGGACGTCTGGCACGAATTCCTACCTCACGTAGGAGGTTCCGTACGGTCTGGTCGGATATCCTGCGCAAACCTGGTATTGCTGCGGCTGTGGAGGTGGCAGTAGTCAATCGTTCCCGAAGGTGGCGTACCCGGATGTAGCGGTCCTGCCCGGGGGTAGTGACCCGTGGTCGACCGGATCTAGGGAGGTCACGTGTTGATCCATGTTGCTGGTAACGGTCCCACAGTCTGGAGATGGTGCTTGGGGACACATGGAATGCCCTGGCAACGGCCGTTCTGGATTCGCCTGCGTCTAGTCGGCCGATGGCATTGTTTCTCTGCGGTTCACTGAGACGTGGCATGTCCTGGATTGTCAACTGTCGGCCAGATACAGAGGCGAGGCAAGCGAACACCCTGCACTTTTATACTGTCGGTGTTCATGTTGCATGTGCAGACAACGCACGTGCAGTGGTGACATGGTTTGCACGTGGCTGCGTTTTTGCGAATATTCACATTTTGGAACTTTATTGTACAGTAGCTGCGTTTTTTCGAATGTAACCGTGGGAATGTGTTTGGGACATGCAATGACCTTATATTCACAAAGCATGAACCGGTAGGAAACATAAAATCGGAGTTATAACCCATTTGTACCCTTTTGCGTTTCTTTTTTTGAAGAGATATATATATATATCCATTATCAAGAGGCATAACATGACAAAAGTGATTCCATAGTCTTTGTGAAATGACACCCAATAGACGAGCGTATTTTTGTGCTGGAGTGTCGTTAAACATTCATTCATTCATTGCCTAAGAAAAAGCTGTCCGCTTAAAAATATAATTAAATGTTTTAGATAATGTTTCAGATAACTTTACTATACCCTCAAATCTTTCAGACTGATTGTTTTTCATATCATGGACATTTCTTTGGGTTTTGTTAAGCCATCGTAGATACAAGCAATGATACAAATTGCTGTGCATTATAAGAAAATGCAAGGGAAAAATTCCTAACGCCTAAAAGTCTGTATTTGGAGTAAGTATTATTCTGGAGAGTAAAATATAATGCAAGATAAGATCACTTCTTACACTGAGCGACCATTTTAATGGCCTCTTTGATTTAAATGATGATGCAATATATCATTTAGCAAGAGACTGTTATAAATTAATCCCTTGACCCATAAAACTGTAGTGGCGGTCATTTTGGATTTAAATTATGATGCAATGTCTTAATTGGCTGAGGGGTAGTTAAAAATTAATTCCTTGACCCCTAAAACACTGCAATAGACATGGACAGTTTCTTCATATGTGATAAAGCATCGGAGTTCTGTATTTGGCAACCATCATGAATATTTCAAAATGCTCAAGGGTGCCAAATCTGCACCTCTCAGATGCACCTTCCAAAGATGCAAAAACCACAAAGAACATTTGTGGGTACCGAACTGCAATATTTAGTGTCATGGCAAACAGAATATAGGTAGTTTAAGCCCTGAATAATCGTTTATTGGACAATACTTAATCAATCATTCGTGAGGTCATGTAATAACCTATCTGGTCCCAGAAACTTTGTAACGAGTCGCAGATATCAAGTTCCCATATATTTCAATGTTTTCAATCTTTCGGAGATAATCTGCGACTATGTTCCAATAAATCTGTTGTTGGTCTGCGACGACCTGTGGCCATCTGCGGAGTTTATGGGAACCAGGTTTTACAATGCATGCATATGGAGGGTGCTGCCCTGAAAAACTAATAAGTAAATGGGGAATATGTAATGTCTTGGCCAGGTTGATAGTTCTGAGCAAGATTACCACATAGTTTATAGGCGCATAATGTGCGCATGCGAATGTTAATATGTGCGTGTCTGTGTGTACGTGTGTGGGAGGTAGAGGATCTAGAGATCGGGCAATTAATTTTCAGTCTTCAATCGAATCAATTTGAAACATTCTTTATTTTAGTTTCTTACATATTGAATGAATTATGTTAGTTTGAGCAACAATATAGGATTCACAATAAGGAAAACAACTCGCATTGGGATTTTAACAGTAAAAGCATGCTTACTGCTCATGGACTATTTTTAAAGGGACATTCCTGAGTTTGCTACACTTTTTAAAGATGTTATCGACTAACAGAAAGAAGTGTTTTATTTAACGACGCACTCAACACATTTTATTTACGGTTATATGGCGTCAGACATATGGTTAAGGACCACGCAGATTTTTTTAGAGGAAACCCGCTGTCGCCACATAGGCTACTCTTTTACGACAGGCAGCAAAGGATCTTTTATTTGCGCTTCCCACAGGCAGGATAGCACAAACCATGGCCTTTGTTGAACCAGTTATGGATCACTGGTCGGTGCAAGTGGTTTACACCTACCCATTGAGTCTTGCGGAGCACTCACTCAGGGTTTGGAGTCGGTATCTGGATTAAAAATTCCATGCCTCGACTGGGATCCGAACCCAGTACCTACCAGCCTGTAGACCGATGACCTGCCACGACGCCACCGAGGCCGGTTTCGACTAACAGAGACTTTTTAACGATTGTAATTACATAACAAATATATTTTTCTGCATAAAATATTCGTGTCCCTGTATTAAATGTGTGTTTTGATCGTTCTAATATTTGTACTAGGTTAAATTTCATCTTATTTCCTAAAATATTGTGTTTTCGTATGTAAGAAATTATTTGAAGACAAAATCCAGTTTGGGCTTCTTACAAATATTAAGACAACCAGAAATACATTCAATATACAGACACTGCTATTCTAAACCAAAAAAATATATATTTAATATGTAAGTTTAATCGTAGAAATATTTTATTAGTCGGAAACATCTTACAATGCAACAAGTAAAATTTGTTTTATTTAACGACGTCACTAGAGCACACTGTCACAGATTTTTTTTTAATCTTATCATCGGCTATTGGACGTCAAACATATGGTCATTCTGACACTGGGATTTTTTTTTTTTAGGAAACCCGCTTTCACCACATACGCTACTCTTTTACGACAGGCAGCAAGGGATCTTTTATTTGTGCTTCCCACAAGCAGGATAGCACAAACCATGGCCTTTGTTGAACCAGTTATGGATCATTAGTCGGTGCAAGTGGTTTACACCTACCCATTGAGCCTTGCGGAGCACTCACTCAGGGTTTGGAGTCGGTATCTGGATTAAAAATCCCATGCCTCGACTGGGATCCGAACCCAGTACCTACCAGCCTGTAGACCGATGGCCTAACCACGACACCATCGAGGCACTATTTTTTTTCTTTACGCTGTTGAAGCGTTGCGCTAGTGTGGGACGGGCTTTAGATGACAAACTAGTTCATGAGCAGTAAGCGTGTGTTTACTATTACAAACCCAATGTGAGTTATTTCCCTTACTGCGAATACCGTAGTTTGGCTTCGACAGTTGGGAGTTGCCTCATGCCAGGGTTAGTGTACTTCATACTGATTTTAAACACAGCATTATCCAATATGGCAAGGTGATTAGAACGGTGCGGTTGCGAACAAGCTTCATTCTGTGAAGCCAGTTCTGGGAGAGTGGCAGTCCTCCTGTAGGCGGTACAGGGGGGATGAAATGGTGTTGTGTCGTGCTCGCATCTCTCATACATAGTTGACCCATTCAGTTATCTTGAAGAAGGATCCTCCACCTCAGTGTGTGCACTGTCAGTGTATTCTGACAGTACGCCATATTTTTTTGCTGGAGTGCAATCATCTGAAGGAAACTAAACGCCGTGTAACGATGCAACAGCAGACTAATACCGCGTCCACCTGAAAACATGGCATGTTGCACAGTATAGCCAAAAAAAATAAACAACATAATTCACTCCTCTTATTTTAAATCTGAAACTAGCTGCAATCCTAAACCCTACAGGGACCAAACAAATAGAACCCCCCAAAAAGGAGAGAGGAAGCAACACCCACCCTCTTTTAAAAAAAACCCCAGCATCTTTAGATTCTTGTTTAGATTAAAAGTAGTGTGTTCTCGGATTCCTTCAGACCGTTATTGTGTATTAACTGGATTTATGTACATGCAAGCATCGGAATATTAATGTTAGTACCCGATAACCCGTGTTCAGGTCACTATACATTACGGGTCTGGTAACCTATAGGTTAGGACACATTGGTCAAAATTTAATTTCCAGTTCCCATTATCACTTCTTCAAAAACACTGCCACTTGGCTATTCATTCATAATCATTGGTGTTGATACTGGTGTACGCGTGTGTGTGTGTGCGCGTGTGTGTGTGCTAGCACGCATTTATGTCTCTCTCTGTCTCTCTCTCTCTCTCTCTCTCTCTCTCTCTCTCTCTCTCTCTCTCTCTCTCTCTCTCTCTCTCTCTCTCTCTCTCTCTCTCTCTCTCTCTCTCTCTCTCTCTCTCTCTCTCTCTCTCTCTCTCTCTCTCTCTCTCTCTCTCTCTCTCTCTCTCTCTCTCTCTCTCTGTACGCGTGCGTCTGTGTGCATGTGCGTGCGTTAGTGTGTGTGTGTGTGTGTGTGTGTGTGTGTGTGTGTGATTAATATTTAAACAGCACACATTTGATAACAATTTAAGCTGTGAAGTTTTTGTTCAAAACATTTTGTGGAAAACGAAGTACCTTTCTTGGCATGTGATAACCTCCTGTTAACCTGAATGGCCGGTTTCGACTTATTTCGAATCCTGCGTATGTATTTTAGTTGAAGTGTGTTTACCAGTGTAACAGATGGATGATTCTAGACGCATTCCGGGCGTTTGTCATGTGTCGAGAGCACAATAGAGGCAGACATAACATTCTGTCATGTTTATTGTTTAGTCATTCGAATCTATCAAACACTCTTAGCGACTGTGTATGTAGGGTGTCTTTTTCTGTTATAGATTTCGTCCGTTACAAAAGGTCTCAATTACAGTAAACCTGCCATCTGTATTTAGCGGCCACCTGTTTTAAGTGCTCGCCTAAATTCCTCCCGAACAATGTTTTGTTAAGTGTCCCATATTAAGTGATTACCTAGTGACTATCCAACTTATTAGGCCCTCTCCTAATTAGGAACATTAATATTTGTAATCAGGAGAGGGCCCTGTAAGTTGGATAACTAGTGCTCAATCCTTTTGTGTATACACAGTCAAACTTCGAAAACTCGATCTTGAAGGGACGAGGGGTGTGTGTGTGTGTGTGTGTGTGTTAGATGTATAACCAGTGTAACTTATTTCAGTGTACTTTGGGCATATATTTCGTTATAGTTTTGGACAAAAAACTGATATTTCAATACTTCATTTGGGAGGGGGAAGGGGAGGGGGTGAGATGGGGGTTCCAGGGGGCATGTACGTGTATCCTTTGAACCTTTTTAACCCTTTGGGTGAAGACTTCAAGAATGACGTCATCATGGATAACTTATTATCAGCTGTGATTGGTTATGGTTTTCATTTCAGGTAAAATCTGTTTAAAATTTATTTTTAAACTGTCTTTGGCTGCAGGTCGCTAGAACTTATTAATGTTTAAAGAACCAACATATTTAATCAAATTATTTTATATGTAATATAATTATTAATTATTATTTGTAACTAAATTATTTTGCCACGTTTGAGTTAATTTTGTTTCGACAATTTTTGTTTTAAATATTTTTAAGACGCCACTTGGTCCAACTGTGGGTAGGTCAATCGATGTTTTATTACACGACAGTGGTTCTTAATGATACACCAAAGAGTGTGGTGTGGCTCAGTGCTAGAGAACTCGCCGTCATGGATCGCAGGGTCGATCGCCCTCAATGTACTCGAGTTTGTTCCTAGCTAGAGCCTCACCACAGGTACGACAAAGGCCGTGGTATGTACTGTGCTGCCTATGGGGAAGTGCATATAACAGATCCTCTGCTTTATCGGTAGGAGTAATTGGGAAATAAAATAAAGTCTGAACTACTTCAAACATTAAATGATCAGAAACATATTGAATAGATACTGATATTCGAAACAAGAACAAATATTTAGCATGTAATTTTAGTTGTTTAAAAGTGTAAGTAGGAACTCAAGACAAACTAAGTGTGGGTTTGTTTTACTTGATTTAGATTGGAAATTACAGCGAAGAATGGCGCGTCGCGTGTTGAAATGAATCTGCATATATTCTGAAGGCTTAAATAATAAAAACAATATACATACTGTATTCAATATTGCAGATTAAAAACCCCCCACCTATAACAGGGCTCGAACCCACCGCCTGTTACCAACTCCGGTCGGGCTGCTGGTGCTCTTTTGCACCTGCTAATGCAGGCGGTCCCTTCTCCCACCCACTCCAACCCTTTCCTGTCCTAGACGGAGGAACTGGCCGAGGCCGACACCTGTGCCCATGACAGGCGTGCGCTACAACAGCCCACCGTTTCAGTCCATGAAAATACACACTAAGTTTAGTTAATCTACAGACGTGTAACACATTTGATAAAGTTACAATTGAGTGAAACATGAGTCTGCGACTTTGAAATGGTGAAATACCATCTTAAAATAGACTAAAACTCGACTCCATAACTGTTACTTCTCAGACGCACATGCGTTTTTAAAAATATGATAAATGAATTTTGTGATATTAAAAACGCCAGGATTACCAAAACACTTAGAATGTACTAAACTGGATAATCTAAACAATAAAATCTAAGTAAAGTATGATTTCAGTTATCAAAACGGCTTTAATGGTAAAAATATGCCTTAGTGTTTAAAAACTAGGGTATGTCACTTTAAGCCCTATGGCCTGATCTGGCCTCAGGGCTCGAAGTTAACGGCGTCACCGACAACAAGTTCGAATCCTGCTACAAATCGTTGTTATAAATCGCTTCGCGATGGCGTACCTTTAGATGTTGAATTTGTTATCTGTAATTTAATAATGGGTGTTGTTTTGACTGGTATAGGGCATAAAGTGAACAAGATATCGAACAAAACATAACACGCATTCATTAGTCTCGATTTTTTTTTTTTTTTTTTTTCTATTTTTTTTTTCGTCTGCTGTCAATATTCAAATAGGTAATATTCGTAAAAAGCAGGACGAACGTCGCATAAAGAATTAATGACGACTTCTTTATTTGCTGTCAATGTGAACCACACAGTTCGGCGTGCAGACAGGTGCAAACAGGTGCAGACAGGTGAAAGAACACTGTCACCGGCTCGTCTTCAACGACATCAAACAAACTAAAGCAATACAAACACTCTCCGTCTAATCAATTGCAGAGCAGGTGAAACAAACACACCCTAAACCAATCACAAGACCACGGGTAGGGCATCGGTTCTAGAACGATTATAGTTGTCCGATAAATTTACCATCAAATAAAATGTCCTAAGTTATGTTTTTCATCCACTGAATAAAAATGGCCGAAATGATAAAACATAATGCATGTTGTCTCATCATTTTATACATCCTGCCCCATGTAACGTTTTGTAATGCTAAGACCATTCGCTCTCTAAAACTATTACCCACCTCTGTTCATCCATTCAACTGATTGTGTTTTTCTCGTTCCAACCAGTGCACCACAACTGGTCAAAGGCAGTGGTATGTGCTTTCATGTCTGTGGGAAAGTGCATATAAAAGATCTCTTGCTGCATTAGGCGAAATGTAGCGGGTTTCCTTTGATGACTACGAGTCATAATTACAAAATGCTTGACATTCAATAGCCGATGATTAATTAATAAATGTGCTCTAGTGGTGTCGGAAAACAAAACAAACTTTAACTCTAAAATGACTTAAAGCTCGCTCTCCCACTCTAATCACCACCCACCCACCCTCACTCCGCCGTTATTCCTATCATAATGATATAATTCGACTGAAGTGTGTTTCTTTTGTTTAACGACAATTAACCATCGGCTATTGGATGTCAAACATTTGGTAATTTTGACATTATAGTCTTAGACAGGAAACCTGCTACATTTTTCAGTTAGTAGCGAGAGATTTTTTATATGCACCATCCTACAGACAGGATAGTACATACCGCGACCTTTGATGTACCAGTCATAGTGCACTGGCTAGAACGAGAAATAGCCCGATGGGCCCACCGACGGGGATCGATTCTAGACCGATCGCGCATCAGGCGAGTGCTTTATCACTGGACTACGTCCCCTACAATTCGAATAAAATTTGACTGAAATTATCGGATTTCTGATTTGTATTTCTGTTTTGCATTGTTTGGTTTGGTTTTATAATTATTATTTTTTAAATTAATAAACTACATGTATATTTGTATACTTTAGGTTTAATGCGGTTTAACACCCATTTTCAATACTGTTTAATTTTTCAAAAAATCCGTTTGTGATGTCTTGACATTTCAGAAAGCATTTCCCAGTAACAGAGTTCTGTTAGTGTGGAGCCGGTATTTACCTGATTACAGGTAGACGAGACGTCACTGTGTATTTTCACCTGGATTATTGATTCCGTGCTTTCTGCACCCACTTACTTATTAAAGAAAACACGTCGATTGTATTAGACTAAGTCGCTAACCAGCTTTATCAACCTGTCGTACTAGTACTTTAAATAAACGTCTGTGATAATCAGTTAGTGTGTGTCTACGTGTGTGCGTGTGTGTGCGCGCGCACGCGTGTGTGTTTGTGTGTGTGCGTGCGTGTATATGTGTGTGTTTGTGTGAGAGAGATAGCTAGTGTTGGTGTGTGTATGTGCGCGTGCGTGTCTGTGTATATATACACGTGTGTGTTTTTGTGTGAAAGAGAGTGAGAAAGAGAGCTAGAGTGTATGCCTGTGTTTGAGAGAGGTGAGAGAAAGTATGTGTGTGTGTGAGAGTGTGAGAGAGAGAGAGAGAGAGAGAGAGAGAGAGAGAGAGAGAGAGAGAGAGAGAGAGAGAGAGAGAGAGAGAGAGAGAGAGAGAGAGAGAGAGAGATTGGGGAGGGAGAAAAAGAGTTGATCGAATTTAGAGCATAATTGTTTTTCTTTATTCTCTCCTCTCACTATTTTCGTAAATTTTAATTACATGTGTATTTCCTTCCTAGTCCCTTGATAAGGAAACAGATGGCCGTGTATCAGTCTGAACTGATTGAAGTTTGGAGTGCCTGGCACACTGGAGGAGAGAGATTAAGAACGTACACATGACACCACCAGTCACCGTAAACATTGTTCTCACCGTACTTCCTTCCTTCCGTCGTTCATTGACTATTATTGGGGCGAGACGTAGCCAAGTGGTAAAGCGTTCGCTTCATGCGCGGTCAGTCTAGGATCGATCCCCGTCGGTGGACCCGTTGGGCTATTTCTCGTTCCAGCCAGTGCTATACAACTGGTGTAACAAAGGCCGTGGTATGTACTATCATGTCTGTGGGATGGTGCATATAAAAGATCCACTGCTGTTAATCGAAAAGAGTAGCCCATGAATATCAATATTGTGTACGGTCCTTAACCATATGTCTGACGCCATATAACCGTAAATAAAATGTGTTGAGTGCATCGTTAAATAAAACATTTCCTTCCTTCCTTCCATTCATGTCCATTATATAACACTGACAAAGGGACATAAGCCCGGTGGTAAAGCGCTCGTTTACTGTGCGGTCGGTCTAGAATCGATCCCCGTTGGTGGGCTCTTGGATTATTGCTCGTTCCAGTCAGTGCATCACGACTGGTATATCAAAGGCCGTGGTATGTTGTATCCTGTCTGTTGGTTCTTCAAAGATCAATAAGTTCTAACGTTTACCAGCTAAATAAATTTTAAAAATAAATTTCAACTAGAATCGTGCGCCACGACTGGTTTCCTAGACGTTACACAATTATAACTGGTTACCGTTTGTTCAATACTACACCAGAAAGTTGTGATTTCCTACACGTTACACAATTATAACCGGTTACCGCTTGTTCAGTACTACACCAGAAACTGTGATTTTCTAGACGTTACATAATTATAACTGGTTGCCGCGTGTTCAATACTACACTAGAAACGTGTGATTTCCTAGACGTTACACAATTATAACTGGTTACCGTTTGTTCAATACTACACCAGAAACGTGTGATTTCCTAGACGTTACACAATTATAACTGGTTACCGCTTGTTCAATACTACACCAGAAACGTGTGATTTCCTAGACGTTACACAATTATAACTGGTTACCGTTTATTCAATACTACACCAGAAACGTGTGATTTCATAGACGTTACACAATTATAACCGGTTACCGCTTGTTCAATACTACACCAGAAACGTGTGATTTCCTAGACGTTACACAATTATAACCGGTTACCGCTTGTTCAATACTACACCAGAAACGTGTGATTTCCTAGACGTTACACAATTATAACCGGTTACCGCTTGTTCAATACTACACCAGAAACGTGTGATTTCCTAGACGTTACACAATTATAACCGGTTACCGCTTGTTCAATACTACGCCAGAAAGTTGTGATTTCCTAAACGTTACACAATTATAACTGGTTACCGCTTGTTCAGTACTACACCAGAAACGTGTGATTTCCTAGATCTTTCAATCGTTCACTTGTGTATCGTGTTTTCAGGCAGTAGTATTTTCTGCATATATCACTCAAGTGTACTTTCTGTCTGCTTATCGCTAAATGAAAGAGTTACAGCCAAATGAACAAATACTCTTAAACGGGACAAGACGCTAGTTTCGCCCTAACGGTGGATTTATATAATTAGTGTTTTTGCCTGCAGTAAATCAGCGGCGGTTGTCATGGTAATTACAAAGCGCCTGGATTTCAATAGAAGATTTATACAGACTGATTAATTTTTATCCTAATGAGGCAGTTACTCAAGTTGCATAACGATTGAAAAATTGATTATTTGGGATTTTTTAAATATGAAATCTAAAGATTATACTTTAAAGGTACATACCCTAGAGTGTTTAAACACTAACACATATTGTTTTTACTATTAGAACCGTTTTTGATAACTGAAATCATACTTTACTTATATTTTATTGTTTAGATTATCCATTTCCGTACATTCGAAGTGTTTTTGGTCATCCTGGTGTTTTTAATATCACAAAATACATTTCTCATATTTTTAAAAACCCACGTGCGTCCGAGTAGTAACAGTTATGGAGTCGAGTTTTAGTGTATTTTTAGAGGGTATTTCACCATTTCAAAGTCACAGACTCATGTTTCACTCAATTGTAACTTTATCTAAATGTGTTAAGGTTTGTATATGAATTAATCTTAGGGTTTATTTTCACGGGTTCATACAAATTACATTCAACTAATTTCATTGACTACTATTTTATTAGTTTATATTATGAATTAAATTTTTTTTAAATATGTGTGACCGAAATGCTCACACGTAACATCACAATCTGAATTTGATTTGCATGCGTCCATATTGACTTGTTTAAAAATAGATGTATTTTAATGTATGTACAAAGAATATTTATTTTTTCTATTTTCCTTCGACACGATTTCTCTAAGAAACCCCACTGTTTATTGCGAGCGACTTAGTTATGAAAGGAAAATGTTGAGGGGTGGGGGTCCAAGTAGTCCCGAGATGAGGACTGTAGTCGGCGAACACTCATTCTCCTAATGTTCACACTTTCAGTCGTCTTTACTGAGATAGTTTTCAAGAATTCAAGAATCCGCCCATAATATCGTCTGCTTTAGTCATTACCAGGGGACGGGACGTAGCCAAGTGGTAAAGCGCCCGCTTCATGCGTGGTCGGTCTAAGATCGATCCCCGCCGGTAGACCAAATGGGCTATTTCTCGTTCCAGGCAGTGCCCCACGACAGGTACATCAAAGGCCGTTGCATGTGCTTTCATGTCTGTGGGATTGTGCATATAAAAGATCTCTTGCTACTAATGGAAACTTGTAGCGGGTTTCCTCTCTAAGACTAAATATCAAAATTACCAAATGTTTGGCATCCAGTAGCCGATGGTTAATAAATCAATGTGCTCTAGTGGTGTCGTTAAACAAAACAAACGTCTTACTACCAAGTAGTCATTGGCACTATTACTCGTGAGGACATATTGTTATTTTATACTGATGATAATTAAAAGCATGAAATAAACCAACTCTGGCCGGTATGCACGTGTGTTATGTGTTCATTGTGAGTCTGTTATGCTAGTAGTATTTGTAATTGTAGTAGTAGAAATAGCAGCAGTAGTAGTAGTAGTAGTAGCAGCAGCAGCAGCTGTAGCAGTAACAGTAGCAGTAGTAGCAGTAGTAGTAATAGTAGTAGTAGTAGTAGTAGTAGGAGGAGGAGGAGGAGGAAGTGTTTGTGGTAGTAATTATAGTATGTGTATGTGTGTATGTGTGTATGTATGGACGGACGGACTTTTACTATTTTATAACGTATCATATGAAACTAAGTCTAGCATTTATTGTGAGTGTCAAATGTGTTCGTATATTTAACTGGACGACAGAATGGCTAGAAATAAACAGCCTGCTCTATTTCAACGATTCCCGACATACAGACATATGAATTACAAAACAACAAAGGCGGAGATATACAACAGCCGACCATGTGTTATTGTTTGTGGCGATACGACCTGACCTTCAACATGACCTTCACTGTGTAGCTTTTTACATGCTAGTAGATCTTCTTTAGGACTGTTCCAGGTATGAATACAGTGGTGGGAATATCCACCACCCATAGAATAACAGTTAATAATTTCCACACACAGTCGCGCGCGTACACGCACACACACACACACACACACACACCACACACACACACAGACAAACATCCACCCATGAACCCTTCATAATTATTAAATTTAGTTCACACATACACGCAGAGAGAGAGAGAGAGAGAGAGAGAGAGAGAGAGAGAGAGAGAGAGAGAGACGAGAGAGAGAGATGGAGAGAGGAGAGAGAGAGAGAGGAGAGAGGACAGAGAGAGAGAGGAGAAGAGAGAGAGAGATGAGAGAGAGGAGAGGAGAGAGAGAGAGAGAGAGAGACAGGAGACAGAGAGGAGAGATGGAGGCGAGGGAGAGGACAGAGATAGAGAGAGAGAGAGAGAGAGAGAGAGAGAGAGACAGAGACAGAGAGAGAGAGAGAGAGAGAGAGAGAGAGAGAGAGAGAGAGAGAGAGAGAGAGAGAAACGAGACAGACAGACAGGACAGAGTCAGGGACAGAGAGATCAAGTACATAAAAATAATAACAGTTGAGTTGCCACCAGTACATCACCCTCACCACACCACCCGGTATGTGATTCTTTTTGGAAGAGTCCTTTATTTATTGTGATGAGACATTTATACACCTCACGTCTGGGGAATGTAAACGTAACCAAGAGAAAGATTACCCAAGGAATTTTGTTTATAACTACATGCAGTTTAACATCAACTGTTTAGTCAGGACAAAAATGTGTATGTAATTATTGTCGCTGTACTGTTGCTTGGACAAAAAGGGAAAAACCCATTAACAGCAATTCTGATGAATTCGATGTCTCGGGATATTATAAAGTTACAGTTAAAGTTTGTTTCGTTTAACAACACCACTAGAGCACGTTGATTTATTAATCATTGGCTCTTGGATGTCAAACATTTGGTAATTCTGACATTTAGTCTTAGAGAGGAAACCCGCTACACTTTTCTATTAGTAGCAAGGGATCTTTTATATGCACTATCCCACAGACAGGATAGCACATTCCACAGCCTTTGATAAACCAGTCGTGGTGCACTGGCTGGAACGAGAAATAGCCCAATGGGCCCCCTGACGGGGATCGATCTCAGACCGACCGCGCATCAAGCGAGCGCTTTACCACTGGTCTACGTCCCGTCCCAGGAATCTGATAATGTATCGTTGATATCGACATACGAGGGGCAGTAGATCTAGGTACTGAATGTGATCTCAGATCAAATAGTTTTGACATTACCTTTCACTATAATAATCCTTGACCTCAGTGACGCCATATAACCGTAAAGAAAATGTGTTGAGTGCGTCGTTAAATAAAACATTTTCATTCCATTCCTTGACCTTGATACTTTTGGCCAATTATCCTTCAAGCCAGCAAGATGGACCTATTCTGACTGGTCTCGTAACCATAGTTTCTGCAGCCTTCACACTTTCATCATTTTCAGACAAGGAACCACAGAGGAAGGCGTTCAAATTCAGCACCTAATTCAGTAACAATTAAAAGATGTTGAGAGTGGTGGGTGGGTAAAAAAAAAAACTTAAGTAAAGAAAACAATATAAAAGTTCCAATTTCATAAAACGTAAGTTTACGTTCACTACCAGCAGTTATACATGTCGTTTGTTTACATGTGTCTGATATCTATTTCATGCAAAACATTACATCATTACGGACGATGGGGCATTTTACGGACAAAAAACAAAAGAAAATGAAATATGTGTACTTCCAACTCTATTAGTTGAACCGTTAGTAGTACTACACATTGTGGTTTAGTCGTAGGTTTATGTTTAGGTGTAGTGGTTAAGTCATGGCGAGTGACACAAATGGGGAAGGATATGCTCACTCTCCGCGAACACCAGATGTCACCACTGTTATGACAGTGGTTCATGAGGGCACGTCATCACAGCTGTACTTATTCTAATGAGCTCAGTCCGATGTTACTTTTGATTTAGTAACTAGTCTAGAACTGGCAGTCCTCTTTTGGCGGTGAAAGAGGGATGAAATCGCCAGTAAAGGATCTCTTCGGAAGTGGCTGTCCTCCTATAGATGAGGCACTAGATAGAGATTCATGGAATCAACCACCGTTTGGTCAAATACCCATTCGACTCACATTGTACAGAGATACGGCCGTGACCATGTATTACGGTTTTGTCGATCAGATTGCGTGCAAAATTTACGATTAGTATTATTGTAAAATGTTACGATAGCCTGCTTCCCGTGCAATCTATTGCAACCCGCCTCGGTAGTGTCGTGGTTAAGTCATCGGCCTTAAGGCTAGTAGGTACTGGGTTCATCTTCTGGTATCGGCTTCCACCCAGAGCGAGTTTAACGACTCAGTAGGTAGATGTAAGGCCACTACACCGACTTCTCTCTTACTATGCGGGGGCGGAACGTAGCCTAGTGGTAAAGCGCACGCCTGATGAGCGGTCGGTCTAGGATCGATCGGTGGGCCTATTGGGATATTTCTCGTTCCAGCCAGTGCACCATGTCTGGTGTATCAAAGGCCGTGGTATGTGCTGTCCTGTCTGTGGGATGGTACATATAAAAGATGCCTTGCTGCTAATGGAAAAAATGTAGAGTGTTTCCTCTCTTTGAATTTGTCAAAATGATCAAATGTTTGACATCCAATAGCCGATGATTAATAAATCAATGTGCTCCAGTGATGTCGTTAAACAAGAACAAACTTTAACTCTATTACTATTTATTAACAACTAACCATTAACCCACTGTTCTGGACAGACAGCTCAGATAGCTGAGATGTGTGCCCAGGACAGCGTGCTTGAACCAACATTTGATATAAACACGAACATAACTATAAATGAATTAATCTGCTGATCCCAGATCCGATACAGACTCTCTGCGACTGTTTCCATAGAAATGGTGTTTAGTCTGCGTCGACTGGCTGCTTTGCAACATATTTTATGGAAACCAGGTTACAGAACTTCCAGCTCCTCCACAGACGGATAAACGTTGGTTAACCAAGCGCTCATAATTTCCGAGAAACAGCTTAAGAGGAGCCTGTATTTTTGTAATTACAAAGACTTGATGTAACCGCCGCCGGCCAAATAACCACTATATCCACTATGTCTCGCGTCCGCCACTTTTGTTGTAGGTGATATAAAAAAAAAAAAACCCAGAAAGAAAGGAGTTTTAAATGCATTGTTATCTATCGTTGCACATATGTTCCAAATAAGCCGATCATAAATACCGAACGAAGCACACCTGCTGTAAAGCTTTCACACACAAAAGAGACTTCATGTTTTGTGAATGAATCACACCTACAGGATTAGAGGTAGCGGCAGTGTGTGTGGGGTGGGGGTAGGGGTGAGGGATCCTTGTAGATGTCTATTATAGAATATATTTAGCAGTTTGTCTGCATTTGTCTACTGCCAAACATGTTTCAAAATTCAGTTATCTCCCCTACTCTAATGTTATCACACTATTTTATGATGCGGACCCACGTACCCTTGGAGAGTCAAGTTGAAAATCATGATGGATTTAGCCTGATTTGCAAGGAAGATTTTATTTATTTATTTATTTGTTTATTTATTTATTTTTGTATTTCCTGTTTGTAGCCAAGGATTCGTCGGGTAACCAGTTTACACCCAGTGACAGAACATCATAATTTGTTAATTGTTGACTGGATGTGAATGCGGATGCGGATGCGGCTGTTGTATATACCATATCGGATTATTTCACTGCGGCTGGCCGTGTGTGTTTTGTAGAGGCGCGTGACCAGTCTAGACGCTCTCGTTGTTCAAAACGAACGTATTTCGATCGCAAGCGCCGCATTCAATCTATATGGGCCTTTAATTATGCAATTATTAAGTGTGAAATCGATGGATTCTTAGTTATTTGTCACAAATAAACGTAAAAATTGCGAAATATGGACCTTTTAAAGTCGATAACAATGTGAGCAGTATAATAGAATCACTTTTAGTGTCAATTTAATTAACTGAATCCACAAAAGTGGACATTTAAATAATCGTATAGGTCTACACGTATCACACTGGCGTCCGTGCAACATGTGGCCGAGGCAGACAATCAGAAACCCATAAATTAATATCGATCTCCCCGCAGACTGCGACATCTAGTTCAAGGTGAACGGCGGACTGATCGTGCACAGTATCCCCAGCTTGTGAAATGTTTCATATCCCATATCGTTCTACATTCAATAAAAACTCTATAAAACCTCTCCGTGGCGTCGGAAAACTCCATCCGACTCCCATACGGGGTTTGTTTGCTTGTGGTCCCACATGGGGTCAGGTATGGTTTCTGGTTTAAACAGCTGCCGCTTGACAACAGGATAATTGCCCATAGACGCTCAGCGATTTTATAATCCACTAGTGTGTATGGGATAAAATTAATGATTTAGAAACTATCTGCTATATGAAAATTACCATTTTAATTTAGTAAAAAAAAAAAATCAATTAGAATTAGATTTTATGCCATTTGTGTGATTACCCGAGACTCAATAGTCGATTTTCCTTTGTCGTCAAAGGTTCATTCTTTCATTCATACATTTATTTATTCATCTATTCATTCATTCGTTCCTTCATTCAGATGAGGGATTTAGCTCAAGTCGGTAGAGCGCTCGCCTGAGGTGTTCGGGTCGTAGGATCAAATCTCTTCGGGGGACCCACTGGCGATTTGCCCGTTCCAACAAGTGCCTCGCGGCTGGTATATCAAAGGCTTTTATGGGCAAGTAAAAGAAACACTGCTGATGATGGAAAAATGTAACAGGTTTCCTCTGAAGACTACGTGTAATGTCAAATGTTTGACACCCAATAGCCGATGTATTTTCCGTGCTGGGTGTCGTTAAACATTCATTCATTCATTCATTCCAATAGCTGGTGTCATTACACAAAACAAACTTTACCTGAAGATTATGTGTTAAAATTATCAAATGTTTGACATCCAGTAGCTGATGATTATTTAATCAACGTGCTCTAGTGGTGTCGTTGAACAAAACAAACTTTACCTGAAGACTGTTTTAAAATTATCAATTGTTTGACATCCAATAACTAAACCGATGATTACTTAATCAATACGCTTTTGTGATGTCGTTGATCAAAACAAACATTCGCTGTCAGAATTACCCATTTTTGACATCCAGTAGCCTGTGATTACTTAATCAATATGCCCTAGTGGTGTCGTTGAACAAAAAACTTTAAAGCTGTGATTTAAAGCCGCAGATTCTTGTTTTTAGGTAGTATAACATATTTTCGGTTATTGCAGCTTTCCCCCGATTATTTACACACTATTTACAACTCATGTCAACATCGTCAGCTGTGGCACATCCAACGTTCTCTGGGGCGAGACGTAGCCCAGTGGTAAAGCGCTCGCTTGATGTGCGGTCGGTTTGGGGTCGATCGACGCCATATAACCGTAAATAAAATGTGTTGAGTGCGTCGTTAAATAAAACATTTCCATCTATCCAACGTGTTCTGGTCATTCTGGTGTTTGTAGTGACTCAAAATGCATTTTACACGAAATAGAAAAAGTTAGTTTGTTTTGTTTAACAACACCACTAGAGCACATTGATTTATTAATCATCGGATATTGGATGTCAAACATTTGGTAATTATGACTCGCAGTAAGGGATATTTCCCACACTTTCCCACAGACAGAAAAGCACATTACACGGCCTTTGACCAGTTGTGGGGCACTGGTTGGAACAAGAAAAAACCAATCAGTTGAATGGATCCACCGAGGTGGTTTGAGCCTGCGACGCAAGCACATTAGGCGAGCACCCAACCACGAAATAGAAAAGGCACGTACCTAAAGCAATAGCGTCAGTGGCTTTAAAGGCATACTGTCACAGACCACGGACCTATTAAATGGCCTAACAAAGTATTACCTGAACAAAAATATATTTGATTTCCCCCTAAATGTACTTTATTTAAACATCTACGTAACCACCATACTTCACTTATTAATGATATTTTGTGAAAATAATTGAATTATGGCAATGGTCCATAATTCAAAAACTAAAATTGCCGAGAGGGATGACATGGATTTCACTCCATCATGGTTCAGTTTAGATTTGGTTTCCAACAATTAATGTAATTTTTATTTATTATCCATTTTTAGAGAAATAAGGTCCTTAGATCCGTGACAGTATGCCTTTAAGGTATGAATTTAACCTTTAATTTTAACTGTGAGAGTCTACGATTATATATTTTATATTTTATCACCCTGAAGATTTTTATTTATTTATTTATTTATTTATTTATTTATTTATTTTTATTATTATTATTATTATTATTATTATTATTATTATTATTATTTTATTACGTTCCCAAGTCATGGCAGGGAACCTATTGTTTTTGCTGGGATTTTTGTTTGTTTTTAACCTGCCTATTTTGTCATTTTCTGAGAAAGGTTCTGGACCGATTTCGTGGAAATTGTGTAAGTAATTAGATCCCTCGAGGGGATTGAATGTATTAAAATATTTCGTTTATAGGTTATGTGTATTAGCCTCTATCGCGAATTATGTGAAATTGTTTATCAAAAAAATTCTTCAGCTGTCTGGGTTTTGGGGGTTTTTTTTGGTGAAAAACGTACCAGTTGTGTGCACCAGAAATAAGCTAGGATGTGCTATTTTGCCTGTGAGCATGAACATAACACAAAAGCCGGCTC
The DNA here is from genome assembly GCF_016097555.1 of Gigantopelta aegis. Taxonomy (NCBI): domain Eukaryota; kingdom Metazoa; phylum Mollusca; class Gastropoda; order Neomphalida; family Peltospiridae; genus Gigantopelta; species Gigantopelta aegis. The sequence goes on along the minus strand of NC_054707.1, from coordinate 49,834,024 downwards.
ACTCAGTGGTTGAGCCATCGGGCATTAGGCTGTTAGGTACTGGGTCCACAGCCCGGTACCGCCTACCACCCAAAGCGAGTTTAATTACTCAATGGGTAGGTGTAATGCCACTACACCGACGTCTCTCACTAACAACAAACAACTAACCCACTGTCCTGAACAGACAGCCCAGACAACTGAGGGGCGTATTTCACTAAAGAAGATTTTTATTTATTTATTTATTTATTTATTATTATTATTATTATTATTTTTATTAGGTTCCCAAGTCAAGGCAGGGAACCTATTGTTTTTGCTGGGATTTTTTTGTTTTTAACCTGCCTATTTTGTCATTTTCTGAGAAAAGTTCTGGACCGATTTCGTGGAAATTGTGTAAGTAATTAGATCCCTCGTGGGGATTGAATGTATTAAAATATTTCGTTTATAGGTTATGTGTATTAGCCTCTATCGCGAATTACGTGAAACTGTTTATAAAATAAATTCTTCTTTTTTGTGAAAAACGTTCTAAGCCAATATAGCTGAAATTTAGTAGGTACATGTAGTTAAGTTTATTTGGTTTTTTGGGTTTTTTGTTTGTTTTTGTTTGTTTCTTTGTATGTTGGGGGTTTTTTTTTTTTGGGGGGGGGGTTGGGGGTTGGGGGGGGGGTTGTGTTGGGTTTTTAGGCGTGGATGGGGTGATCGGGTGGATAGTAAGATCTAAATATGGCATTTAGACAAGGCAGCTAAGAAACAAAAATGTGAATCACACTCAAAGTTAGATTATAAAATAAAAAATGTGGATCATAGTTCGATTATACATTTTATACTCGGTAGAAAAAGAAGGAAAGAAATGTTTTATTTAAAGACGCACTCAACAAATTTTATTTATGGTTATATGGCGTCGGACATATTGTTAAGGACCACACATATATTGAGAGAGGAAACTCGCTTTCGCCACTTCATGGGCTACTCTTTTCGATTAGCAGCAAGGGATCTTTTATATGCACCATCCCACAGACAGGATAGTACATACCACAGCCTTTGATATACCAGTCGTGGTGCACTAGCTGAAGCAAGAAATAGCCCAATGGGCCCACCGTCGTGGATCGATCCCAGACCGACCCCGCACCAAGCGAGCGCTTTACCACTGGTCTACGTCCGTCCCTCAATAGAAAAGGCGTCCATTGTAATTAGTCATTGTGCACCGGCCGTCACGAATACACCATGTAGCATATGGCGCCATGTGCTAACTGGTCATGCATTCCTTATAGCATGTAATACTAATACTATTTTGACTATTACACTATTGACAAATTATTGACGTTCGCTCGGAGACGTCGCAAGCTGATGAATAATTTAACAATCCGTGACGGCGGTTTACGATTACAGCCTTTAGTACAGATATAGCAGTGGATTTCTGGAAATTATGAAGAGAACGAACAAAAAATATTTTTAAAAAGCTATCATACATTGATTTTGTTTTGGTTTTTGTTAACATTAAAACATATAACATAGCAACATGGAAATATTTGTTTTAAAATAGTACTAGCGAAAACTACTAGTAGGCCCGTGTCTTTATAAAAGGCGAGTTGGAAGTATAAACCCTAAAAGGCGAGTTGGAAGTATAAGCCCTAAAAGGCTAGTTGAAAGTATAAGCCCTAAAAGACGAGTTAAAAGTATAAACCCTAAAAGGCGAGTTAAAAAGTATAAGCCCTAAAAGGCGAGTTCGAAGTATAAACCCTAAAAGGCGAGTTGGAAGTCTAAAGGGAACACACCTGCACAGTAGAGGTCATATAAGGACTTACTTAACCAGTGCACCAAAAATAATATTTTGTTTTGTTTAACGACACCACTAGAACACATTGATTTATTAATCAATGGCTATTTGATGTCAAACATTCGATAATTGCGACATATAGTCTTAGAGAGGAAACCCACTACATTTTTCCATTACTAGCAAGGGATCTTTTATATGCACCATCACACAGACAGGACAGCACATACCACGGCCTTTGATATACCAGTTGTGTGCTCCAGAAATAAGCTAGGAGGTGCTATTTTGCCTGTGAGCATGAACATAACACAACAGCCGGCTCACTCAGTGTGCGCATGAACCGGCCTCTGTAGCGCAGTGGTTAAGCCATCGGGCATTAGGCTGTTAGGTACTGCGTTCACAGCCCGGTACCGCCTACCACCCTGAGCGAGTTTAATTACTCAATGGGTAGGTGTAATGCCACTACACCGGCGTCTCTCACTAACAACAAACAACTAACCCACTGTCCTGCACAGACAGCTGAGGGCCTATTTCACTAAACGTCGTAAGTTTACGTCTGTTCCTAGCAGTTATACCGGTCGTGCGTTTACACGTGTTTAACGTCTATTGCACGCAGAAATAGCATCATTACGGAAGATGGAGCATTTTAAAGACAAAAGAAAATGAACTATGTGTATTTCTAACTATATTTGTTGTACTATTATAGTAATAAGAATTGTGGTTTACGTGCAAAACTAGGCTTACGATGTTTTGTGAAATTGGGCCCAGGTGTGTGCCCAGGATAGCGTGTTCGAACCTTAATTGGATATAAGCACGAACATAAGGTGAAATGAATGTGCGCATGACACTGTAGTTGAACCATTGTTGAATATGAAGACAATAAATGACGTCATCATTAATGAAAAATATAAGATGCAGATGTTGCACTGGGTCTAAGAAGACAGTCACGTGTTTGAATTGACAAAGCTACTTGTTTACAAAAGAAACTTTCGCGCGCAGTGAATAATTATTTAGATAGGAAATCCAACAAGCACGCGCATGAGTAAAGCGCATGAGTAAAGCGCATGAGTAACGCGCACGAGTAAGTGACGTGCCTGTGCGTGTCACGGCGCGAGCACGTGACGCGATTACAAATGGCCGTTGTTTGCGAGAGAGGACAAAAAGATTACTCCTACACACATTCCCCTGAGACCACTCACAGGACCATAACAAAACACCAGATACTTGTCAGATATATGAATACATACTGTAACAAAGTATGCTTTTCTTACAAGATATGTCAGTAATTCAGGCGTGTAACTAGGGGTGGGGGGGGGGGGGTTGAGGGGAGAGAATGAATTCGGTAATTAAAAACAAAATGCAGTCCTTTGCTGGGAAACAAATATTACACATAAAATGTACTAGTTTATTACAAAATCGAACTCCTTTAAAACAAACAACAACAAATAAAAATAGGGTGAAGTAATTTACGAGAATTCGTACTTATCCGTACACATATAAATCACCTATATATAATGCTAAACGAGAACCATCTAGAATGTTAATGTCCTTCTATGTTTACACAGTCGACCTTGTCGTGTTCAGACACAAGAACAAATTCAGTTAGTGTTCCTCTATGATTAGACCGTCCACCTTGTTTAGACACAAGCGCAAATTTATTTAATGTTCCTCTAAGTTTAGACTGTCGACCTTGTCTTAGACAAAAGAGAAAATTAAGTTAATGTCCCTCTAAATTTATACTGTCAACCTTGTCTTGGGTAAATGAGAAAATTCAGTTAATGTTACTTTAAATTTATACTACCGGTATCAACTTTGTCCTGGACACAAAAGAAAATTCAGTTACTGCTCCTCTATGTTTAGACTGTCGACCTTGTCTTGGACACAAGAGTTCCTGTCTTAATATGTAAATAAAGCGACAGAACATAAAAAACAGACTAAGACTAGCTTTGACTTTGGAAAGTGAAATGTAATATGCCGGTCTGAAAACATGAAAAAAATAAATAATACTTTTACAAGTGTCTAATTATGAGGTCTCTTTAAACTTGATGTCCGCTGCAATAGGTCTTCCTGCCTTCACCACATTAATTTTGACTGACCCCCCCCCCCGCCCTTACACACACACACAAACACACACACACACACACCGACCCCCACCCCCACACCTCCGTGTGCTCACAGTATGCGTGTTTAATAGCATAAAGCTTGTAGGTACAGGGTTCGCAGCCCGGTACCGGCTCCCACCCAGAGCGAGTTGTAACGACTCAATGGGTAGGTGTAAGACCACTACACCCTCTTCTCACAGGAAGGAAAAAAATGGCAAGTGATTTATTACATATTTAAACCTGCCAATTATAGGCACCGTGAGGTACTGATTAGAAAGACTATCTAGCATCACCTACCCACACACTCTCCCTTTCGTTCTTTGGATGCGCCACTGCAAAAGTCTGTGCTGGTTGCAAAACTATTAACATAACCCTGTACTTTTTTTTCTTTCTTTTTTGAGTGGGCTTCTTTTGTGTTTAATCTTTTTCAAGCCATCGTGTCACAGGACGTAACGTGTCGCACTTGGATTCGCCCGGCAGCGGCCGCCGACATGCATGACGGCATGTCTACCACATGCAGAGCCGTGTATTAGTTACGGCAACATTACACCATCGACCACACAGGCCAGATTAACTATATGAAAAATGGAGAAGGGTGACGGCGGGGAGTCAAATGGAGGATTGCTTAGACTTGTATGGAAAATACGCCATCGGGAATACCGGAACGCCGGTTCTGAATGTCCGTAGATAAAAGCAGTAAATAGTAGGATTCGGTAGTGTTGCACTATCTTTAATATGTACAGGATAGGACATAATAATATGTTTAACATGATCATATCTATTCAATTAATATGTACAGCAGTCTATACAGTTATTTATATGACAATGTTGTGTACAAAGGAAATCTTTAAAATATAGGTTTTTCTGCTTCTCGGTTGGTTGATTTCGGAGATTAGACGTACGTTGTTTGAAGCCAGCAAGGAAAGGAATGTTTGTTTAGCGACAACTTGGTACAGTTTAGACTACAGCTGTTAGAAAGAGAATCAGAATAAAGGTCATCTGTCTTCACTGTCAACATGACCTTGAGAGGCGGTGCAGGCTGCTAGACTGTGTCCCCAGAAAAGCGTGCTACAACCTTGTCGAATAGAGAAAAACTAAATACTTTTAAGAAAGAAAGAAAGAAAGAAAGACTATTAACAGTCGTTGTCAGCAATGTAACTCAGAAGTATAAAAATCAAACAAAAAAGGTATCGACGTCATTATTAACACAAAACTGGGTGACCTAGATTGCAAATAAAATCTAAAGGAAATCGAAAAATGGTACTTCACAAACAGAAAACAAAAATTAATAATCTATTCTAAATTATTAAATGTAATTTAAACTCAGAGGCAGATCCAAGGGTGGGGACCAGGTGACCCGTCCCACCCCCTCATAATATTCAAGTGCCCGTTTTTCTTTTACTTTTGTTTCTCATTGGGATGCCCTTTTGACGAGTTGGTGGTTTATGTTAGTCGACACCCTCCTTGCAAAATATTTCCTGGATCCGCCCCTGACTTAATCATATACGTTTCACACCTTCTCCCTCCTCAAGAGTAAAGCTTTTAACTACAGTCCTGTAATAAACTGAACACACCGACAATCAACATAAAATTTAAAGCCTGGCCCGCCAATATTGGTGTAAGAGAATAAAATCCAATGGCAGACTGTAAAACCGAACTGAACAAAGCAGATGTGAAATTCTGGCTGTTCCAGACTGTCATTGGAGAACACAATGCTCCCGAGGTAATTTGTTAACAGGCACGTGAAGTTATTTCTCAAGTTAGGAGTGTTTCAAATTGTTTCGTTGAGCTAACGCGCCCGTTGACACACATAACATCGATTACAGTTGATTTATAGCAATACTTGACAGATTCCGCATACGCCAATAAAAACTGTGCCACTTCTCCCAGCCCTTATTAGATAAAATACTTCAGAATGGATAATTTAATATCTAAATTTAAAATACAAAATAAGGACCAATGACGTTGTTCTTTTAAAAAATAAAAATAAAAAGCTGAGAGAGAGACAGAGAGAGAGAGAGAGAGAGAGAGAGAGAGAGAGAGAGAGAGAGACAGAGACAGAGAGAGAGACAGAGAGAGAGACACAGACAGAGAGAGATACAGAGACAGAGAGAGAGACAGAGAGAGAGAGGGACAGAGAGACAGAGACAGAGAGAGAGAGACACAGAGAGAGACAGAGAGAGACAGAGAGACAGAGAGAGAGACACAGAGATAGAGAGACACACAGGCAGAGAGAGAGAGAGACAGAGAGAGACAGAGAGAGAGAGACAGAGAGAGAGAAACAGAGAGAGAGAAACAGAGAGAGAGAGAGAGAGAGACACACACACAGAGAGAGAGAGGGAGAGAGAGAGAGAGAGAGACAGAGAGAGAGAGACAGAGACACAGACACACACACACAGAGAGAGAGAGAGAGAGAGACACACACACACACAGAGAGAGACAGAGACAGAGACAGAGAGAGTAAATAATTTTGCACGAAGTTCATTACTACCATAATCATGTATTGTTGTCCATAAGCGTACGAGACAAAGACGCAGGGAGGGTAACTGCCCCCCCCCCCCCATTTCTGTATTTACATCATTCTACTCACAATATTAGTTGTAATCCAGGTAAAAATAAGTAATGATTCGTTTGACTTGCAACCCTATATAAATGATGTTATCCAGATTCGGGCATTTTCGTTTAATCTGGGCAAAAATCAGATCCCCCCCCCCCCCCCCCCCCCCCCCCCCCACACACACACTTATAAAAATGGGAGCCCGTACGCCTATGTTGCTGTCTCTATTACACGAAACCCCACAGACTACGTAAATAATATCTTTAATATATATTCAAAATACTTTTTAAAATTTGAAATGATTCACTGCGTCTTTGTCTAGCATTTTATACTTTCTTCAGTACTGAAAGTGCCCGAAATAAAAGATTCGTGTTACACTAATATACTGAACTCCACTGTAAACGCATCAGTCAGATTTGTGGGTGTAAAACGGATATGAGAAGAAATGATAATACATTTTACGGATTTTTGATACGGTAATCAGTTTCCGGCTGTCTTACCCGACGTTTATTGGAAGGAAGGAAATGTTTTATTTAACGACGTACTCAACACATTTCATTTACGGTTATATGTAGTCGGACATATGGTTAAGGACCACACAGATCTTGAGAGAGGAAACCCGCTGTCGCCGCTTCATGGGCTACTCGTTTCGATTAGCAGCAAGGGATCTTTCATATGCACCATCCCACAGACAGGATAGCACATACCACGGCCTTTGGTGTACCAGTCGTGGTGCACTGGCTGAAGCGAGAAATAGCCCAATGGGCCCACTAACGGGGATCGATCCCAAACCGACCACGCACCACGCGAGCGCTTTACCACTGGGCTACGTCTCGCTCCAACGTTTACTGGAAGACCGGCGTATATTAGAGGCCCGGCGTTTATTTTGTTGCGAAGTATTACAGACCCGGCGCTTATTGGAAGCCGGCGTTTATTTGAGGCCCGGCGCTTATTAGAGGTAATACGGTAATGGGATGTATTCTTGTCACGTTACCCACGGTGTTTGGTCTTGAATAATACCGTTGGTGACGCATTACCTTAATTTTCCCGGAGTACGCATAATTCCGAACGTACATTTATGTTTTATGCCTCAATTATTTAACAATAGAAAATATGCCTATATGGGCTTATAACTAAATAACATGAATCTATCCACATTCATTATTTATACGAGACAGAAGTATTGCAAAACGTCAAAAACTTTATTATAAATTATATGAAGATGGGTAACATTTAAAAAATATTTTTTATTCATAAGCGCTAACATTTCCTTAATGAACACGGGAAAATTATCGAAAAGTTTACCCAAAATATTGTCTGAAAATAAAATAACTGATAATGGATAATAGATAATGTCTCACGTAACAAAACAAATTATGGAAGCAAAATATATTCAAATAAATAATATATATTGTAGCATTTGTTCATAAATAAGGGTTATAGTGCATTTCACAACAGCCTTACACATGCGAAAGGAATAACTGAAAATTGGGTGGTGCGTTTTTAATGAAGTTCAGTGTAGAAAATGAACTGCGCTCGTTAGTTTGACATAAGACAATTGTTCTCCTTTCACTATAGCTGTAGAAGTCTTTATAGGAACTCTATCACCGGTATTAACAAACACCTATGCTAAACCCCCACTTAGATTGTTATTGCCGATTATACACGTAAAGAAACCAGCTTCACACGTAGTTGTAATTAATCCGGAATGTAAATATTTACACCAATGAATAAACTGGGATTGTGAGGTTCTGTTCTAACCTGAATGCATTTACATACACATTTGGGCTCTAAACGCCTTTACACAATCCAGGTGTGCTGTTAAATAACTCCAAATTAACAATGAGAATGGAGGTAAAAATTACTAGTATTACTGAGCAGTCCAGAAGACGTGTTTTTTCTTCTTTATCTTCAATATAAGCAAGCGGTTCATTCATTCGTTCGTTCATTCATTCATTCATTCATTCAGTCATTCAGTCATTCATTCATTCTCTCTCCCCCTCTCTCTCTGTGTGTCTTCATGTCTGTCAGTCTTTGCCTGTTCCTGTTTCTTTCTCTCTCTGCCCCCCCCCCATCTCTCTCTCTCTCTCTCTCTCTCTCTCTCTCTCTCTCTCTCTCTCTCTCTCTCTCTCTCTCCCTGTGTCCCCTTCTCTCTCCCAGATTTTGTAAAGTATAGTGACAAAAAGATATGATTTCAGATTGATACAAATACAGACAAACAAGACACACAGACAGACAGACAGACAGACAGATAGAACAGACAGAAAGACAGACAAGACAAACAGATAAGACAGATAGACAAACAAGACAGACAAACAAATGAAGATAAGACAGACAGAGGTAATCTTTTTAAAAAAGAAAGATAAAGAAATAAAGGCTTGCCATGTCGCTTTAAGAACATCAACTCATTTGGAACAATTTCGATTTATATTCCATGAACAGTGAATGAAAGCACGAAGCCAACTGGGTGCAACTGGAATGAGGGCCTAGGTGCAATAGAAGAAAGAGCAAACCTCCAGACTGAAAGAAAAAGGGGCTGGCTGTGCACGTTATTAATCTGGTGAAGGGGAGCCGGTAACCTGTGTTTTCCTGTCACATATTTCCAACCTGGATACATCAGTAACTGTGAAACGTGTTGACGCCCAGATCTAAGTAAAAAAAATTATTGCATTACACCCGTATGTACACAGCACTGTTGGGGTCTGTATTTGTGTCCACACTTGAGTGAATTTAGAGAGCATTTCAAACAAAAGAGCGCGCGTAAAAAGGTTGAGCTGGTGGAGGGATAGATAATGTAATCAAATTCAATAGCAAAACAAAAATCCAGCAAAACATCTATAAAACATCCATAAAACACGTATACGAGCGCATAAACCAAGAACACCATAGCCCCCCCCCCCCCCAACAAAACAACAGGCCCGTAGAAACGATATCTGGAGTGGGGGAGGGCACAGTCTCTGGTGGGGGGGGGGGGGGGGGGCACACGCCATATTTTTACCGTAATTTATATCGAGGACGAAAACAAACTGGGCCAAAACCAACCAACCAAGCGACACGTTGTACATGGAGAAACATATTAACAAGATTAAAGTCGTATTATCTGGTAAGTTGCTGGAGATCGTTAACAATAGATATCATATAACGTAGGTCTTCTCCCGTTTCATCCAATACACTAGAAATTAATTGTATATCGATTTGACATTGTTAATTCAAGTAGTCTATTCTATTTTGGTGTTTTGGTGTACATACCGATCGTGGTAGTGCCACTTACAGACATCAACAAGCGTATGACTCGTGGTTTATGGCATAAAAACACATATGTTGCCATCGCATGGGCTACTGTTTTAAATAACAGAGGTCAGTGGGCAATGCATTGATGAACTGTTACTACTGGCCTCAGACCACAATTAATTTCACTATGTATTCTCATGTAGCCCCAGTGGCTGTAGCACTTTTATTAATTTCACCAGGCCATTAGCATTTCACGGGAAACATTACCTGCCTGGGCCCATTGAACACTCGAAAGGACGACATCTGTTGTCCAGCTCTTTTCCGCGTTATATCAATGTAAACAAACACACGTGGGCTAAGGGACCGAATCACACCCATTTCTCTGCATTTTACACAAATTTTGCATGACTTCAATGTGCTCTGGGGGACATTATGCAGTATCCAGTGTAAACCAAGTGCACATATTCACTAACTGCATCCTCTCACCTGTCAAACCCAGTGTAACAATCCAGTATACTAAGCAGCTCCCCAGCCATTAATCACATCACAAGAAAACTATATTTTCTCGCATTAACTTCCGTATTTTGGACAACCAAATGGGTGGATAACTCTAGTCTGAGGCCTACTCAGTGGCGATAATACACAGACAGCGATGACACTTATTCATCCATAAGCGTACGAGCGAAATGAGCTGGTCTGAAACCTTCTGCACCGTATATTTACATCATTCTACACACTGAGCTGCTCTGAAACCTTCTGCACAGTGTATTAACATCATTCTACACACTGAGCTGGTCTGAAACCTTCTGCACCGTATATTTACATCATTCTACCACAATGAGCTGGTCTGAAACCTTCTACACCGTATGTTTACATCATTCTACCACAATGAGCTGGTCTGAAACCTTCTACACCGTATGTTTACATCATTCTACCACAATGAGCTGGTCTGAAACCTTCTACACCGTATGTTTACATCATTCTACACACTGAGCTGGTCTGAAACCTTCTACACCGTGTATTTACATAATTTTACCACAATGAGCTGGCCTGAAACCTTCTACACCATGCATTTACATCATTCTACCACAATGAGCTGGCCTGGAACCTTCTACACCATGTATTTATATCATTCTATCACAATGAGCTGGCCTGGAACCTACACCGTGTATTTATATCATTCTACCACAATGAGCTGGCCTGGAACCTTCTACACCATGTATTTATATCATTCTACCACAATGAGCTGGCCTGGAACCTACACCGTGTATTTACATCATTCTACCACAATGAGCTGGCCTGGAACCTTCTACACCATGTATTTACATCATTCTACCACAATGAGCTGGCCTGGAACCTACACCGTGTATTTACATCATTCTACCACAATGAGCTGGCCTGGAACCTACACCGTGTATTTATATCATTCTACCACAATGAGCTGGCCTGGAACCTACACCGTGTATTTATATCATTCTACTAACGATAGTACTTGTAATCATATGCATGTACAACTGTTTGGTAGTAATGCTAATATGAATAAATGGCATTTAAAAAAAAAATTCGGACTGGTATATTAAGGGTCGTGGTATGTACTACCCTGTCTGTGGGATGGTGCATATAAAAGATCACTTGCTGATAAACGAAAAGAATAGCCCGTGAAGTGGCGACAGCGGGTTTCCTCTCTCAGTATCTGTGTGGTCCTTAACCATATGTCTGACGCCATATAATCGTAAATAAAATGTGATGAGTGCGTCGTTAAATAAAACATTTCTTTATTTCTTTTTTCTTTTGTTCTGGTTACATCCAATACTTCCACTTCACGACTGGTATATATAGTGTACTGTATATGGGTTGGGTTGTGTTTGTTTGTTTTGGGTTGTTTTTGGGTTCGGTTTTATTTTCTATAGCAGTAGGCCTAGTATAAGCGACGACAGCGGATTCTCTCTCAACAGCCTTACACATGCGAAAGGAATAATAACTGAAAATTGGGTGGTGCGTTTTTAATGAAGTTCAGTGTAGAAAATGAACTGCGCTCGTTAGTTTGACATAAGACAATTGTTCTCCTTTCACTATAGCTGTAGAAGTCTTTATAGGAAATCTATCACCGGTATTAACAAACACCTATGCTAAACCCCCACTTAGATTGTTATTGCCGATTATACACGTAAAGAAACCAGCTTCACACGTAGTTGTAATTAATCCGGAATGTAAATATTTACACCAATGAATAAACTGGGATTGTGAGGTTCTGTTCTAACCTGAATACATTTACATACACATTTGGGCTCTAAACGCCTTTACACAATCCAGGTGTGCTGTTAAATAACTCCAAATTAACAATCAGAATGGAGGTAAAAATTACTAGTATTACTAAGCAGTCCAGAAGACGTGTTTTTTCTTCTTTATCTTCAATATAAGCAAGCGGTTCATTCATTCGTTCGTTCATTCATTCATTCATTCATTCATTCAGTCATTCAGTCATTCATTCATTCATTCTCTCTCCCCCTCTCTCTCTGTGTGTCTTCATGTCTGTCAGTCTTTGCCTGTTCCTGTTTCTTTCTCTCTCTGCCCCCCCCCCCCCCTCTCTCTCTCTCTCTCTCTCTCTCTCTCTCTCTCTCTCTCTCTCTCTCTCTCTCTCTCTCTCTCTCTCTCTCTCTCTCTCTCTCTCTCTGGAGTTCAGGGGCATTCTCCCCGTATATTTTAAAATACAAATTCTTAGAAATGCGTTTTCAAAATGTTGTATATTGTGATGATTTTTTGTTGTTGTAAACCTCTGGATTCGCCAGTGATGCTTATTCTTTATCATAGTAGTATCAATGTTTAAATGTAATATTCTAAGCACAACAAACCCAAACATGTAGTCACCCACGCTAAAACCCCGTGTCTAGCCATGCGATGAGCCGCGTTTTGAAATAACAAAAGATGAAAACCTGCCTTTCAGGTTTGTCCTTGTTAGCAAAGACATTCGCTTGTTCGTTGCCTGCCAATAAAATGTCACGGACGGAAAACGACAGTGTTTTTCCATGTTTTTCGTTTTCATTTCTTTTCTTTATTCCAGTTTCTTTCTTCTTCATCCAGACATTTGGAAGATACCTTTTAATGCATGGCTTCTTTAGGCGCAAAAAGTAAAGTTTGTTTTATTTAACGACGCCACTTGAGCACATTGATTTTTTATCTTATCATCGGCTATTGGACGTCAAACATATGGTCATTCTGACACTGTGTTTTTATTATAGGAAACCCGCTGTCGCAAATGCTAAACCTCGTATCAGCAATATTTACACATTGGGTTGACGTAAAATCAAATACCACAAATGTTCTGTTTTTATGTGCAAATTGTGAAAACATTGGTCAAGATGTAAATAAAACAACAATACTCGCCAATACTCAACAATATTCGTCTTGTAATTTGAAATTATTATTTCTCGATTTTTTTAAATTTTAAATTTCCTTTTTTAAATTATTACTATCTCCTTTTTATCCTACACGCACACACGGGATCTACAACGATAAGAGTATTAGATAGTGTGGCTTTAATTATAAGCAGCAAGGATTCTGTTATTTGCACTTTCTCAAAGACAGAACAGCACATACCTAGGCCCGAGTACTCTGACTGTAAGAGAGCTAGATGGACGTTTGGAATGAGAGGGGCATAACCTTTCAAATGTCCGTCTATCTCTCTCACAGTCAGAGTACTCGAGCTACACATACACATACACCAACGGCCTTACCTCGCCTAAAACAATCTGAGGTGCAGTAACAATTACCCCACAAACTACAGCACGGTTATATGGGGTTTTACCGGCCTCGGTGGCGTCGTGGTTAGGCCATCAGTCAACAGGCTGGTAGGTACTGGGTTCGGATCCTAGTCGAGGCATGGGATTTTTAATCCTGATACCGACTCCAAACCCTGAATGAGTGCTCCGCAAGGCTCAATGGGTAGGTGTAAACCACTTGCACCGACCAGTGATCCATAACTGGTTCAACAAAGGCCATGGTTTGTGCTATCCTGCCTGTGGGAAGCGCAAATAAAAGATCCCTTGCTGCTAATCGGAAAGAGTAGCCCATGAAGTGGCGACAGCGGGTTTCCTCTCAAAATCTGTGTGGTCCTTAACCATATGTCTGACGCCATATAACCGTAAATAAAATGTGTTGAGTGCGTCGTTAATTAAAACATTTCTTTCTATATGGGTTTTTCTCCAGTTAGTCAATAAAGGAAGTTATAAAGAAAATATTGCCCATACCCCGCCCCTCTAATACGATCATGTGGATCCGCCACTTGTGACCCAGTACAAAATCTGAAACACCACTTTTTTTGGCTATATACTTTGTGTTAAAACGTTCTTCGAAGCTCTGTACAGTCACCCTCTTCAACACAATCTGGCAGTTTTCTGTCAACTTGAAATACGCGTTTCCTTCTGCCCAACCACTGAAGCCAACTAAAGTGCTCCAATTATCGCGGAGGCCGTGTGGTGAAGTCAGAACAAATATTGAACGTGCGTGTGAACCGGGCAAGTCGGGTCTAACAAAACCGGACCGTGTCCTCGCTTGTGTACAGAAGTACCAACACTGACGTTCTTTCATTCAGAAATAGGCTTAGGTGTATTTGGCGGCGATTAATCTATTAACCGGCGTCCGACATTCACAATGTGTGGTAGTGACCATAACAATGACATTTTATTTGTCTTTGTTATAAAACTCAACAATAATTTTCCTTTTCGTGTTCTTTTTTTTGTTCTGCTTCGAAAGCCCTTTTTCTTCTTATTTTATTAAGGCATTCATCTGTGCTTATATTAGGCCAAAATACATTAGTGATCTCTAGTCAGCACGCACGTTTATTTTGACCTCACGCGTCAACATTTTTTAGTTTTTCAAATTTCCCGCGGTAGCTACAACAGCGTCATATCATTTATTCCAGAAATAATTCTCCTCAAGGAACATACAGTCGAGCATGACATGATATCTTTACCACTAAAATTAATTAATTATATTCATGAATACGTTAAACTAAGGCATTTCAGGGCACTTTAAAGGTTGGGGAAGGCGTGTGCGCCCCCAACACCACCTTCTGAATCCGTGCCTACGTTGTAGGTAAGCTTATTTGGGGGAAACAAAAATTGAACATATAGTCAGGACTGAAGAACTACAGTTCGACCCGCTTCTGAATTTTATTTACTTATTTACTTACTTACTTACGTACTTACGTACTTACTGACTGACTTACTTACTTACTTACGTATTTACTTACTTACGAAAGAACGAACATGAATGACATCAACAATACGTTAACATGCTTAATAATACCATGGTTACCTCCGTTGCTTAACAACGTCGTAGGTTATGGCCCGTTTTGTTTTTTGATTCCTGCAACTTTCTCAAATATTATTGCCAATGCCAAGCTAGGTGAGCTTTTTTCTTTCTTTTTTTAATAAATTTATATTATAGTGAAAGAATATGTTATATGTTACTACTAGCATGTAATATTGGTTGAATCTAAAGTCTCCATTTGGACGATTATGTTTCATTTCTTATCTTTATTTCGACTTTGCATCTAATGAAGGTTCAAACGCACTGCCGTGGCCTCACATCTCACCTATCTGGACTGTTTGTCCAGGTTAGTGGGTTAATGGTTAGTGAGAGAAAATCGATATAGTGGTCTTCCATTTTTAAGAGCTTTCAAAATCCCTCTCTTTGGGAGCCGATGCTGGGAAACGAACGCAGTATCCACCAGTTTTAACGCTTATCGCACCGATGGTCTTTGCTTTTCTAAAGTCTCAACTAGTGATCCACGACTAGTATATCAAAGGCCGTGATATGTACTGCCTACCTATGGAAATGTGCATATGAAAGATTCCATGCTGCTTTAATGATGGGAGTAGCAGCGGGCCTCCGTTTCTTTCTGTCTCTCTGTCTGCCTCTGTCTCTGTCTCTGTCTGTCTGTCTGTCTCATATTTCTATGCCTAGCCTCAAATAATTTGGTGGCAAAAAAAAGAGACAAACAACACAGTAATATAGGATGTTATCCGGTTAGCTAAAAAGGTAATTTTAAAACTAATACGAACACTTTTAATTTTAAAACGGAGACTTTAAAACCAACAAAGGTACTTTTAAAATTTTAAAAATGATATTTTTCATACTTTTCTATAAAGCAGCTTTGACCCAACCCCTTTACCATTAACCCAACCATCCCACCCACCCTATTCCACTCACCCCCACTCATACACCACGTAGTGTTGCAATGCAGGATTGAACCACTTCGGTGGATCCATTCAACTGATTGGGGTTTTTTTCTTGTTACAACCAGTTCATCACAACTGGTCATAGACTGTGGTATATGCTTTCCTGTCTGTGAGAAAGTGCTGATAAAAGATCCCTTGCTGCATTAGAAAAAATGTTGAGGTTTGCCTCTGATGACTACGTGTCACAGTTACCAAATGTTTGACATCCAATAGCCGATGATTAACAAATCAATGTGCTCTAGTGGTGTCGTTAAACAAAACAAACGTTTGACTTTAAAACTAACAGGGGCACTTGTAAACTATTTTATTTTTTTACTGTTGTATAGAGCAATTTTGAACCCACCCTCACCAACACCCTCACACCATCCCACCCCTACCGTTGGTTTATATTAGAAAAGGAACACTTAAATGTGTTTTGTATTATTAGTCATATATGATAAACAGCCGGTAGGCATTACACGTCCCTAGATGTAATGAAATGATAACGGTCGATATACAGTACGAAAACGTCCTGCCGTACGCGTGGTAAGAGTTGACGACATTCTGCCGGAAACCGAATCCGGTTGATGGTCAAAAGGTCGTTGAATCATGTACGTAATTAATCTACTGCACCAGACCCACTTTAATAGTTCATGTGCCAGCTCCTTTGGATTTATCACCCATTATTAGAGTTAATTCATAAATATTACTTGTATTCATCCAGATTTGTCTATAGTGTGTCCATTTGACTATTAAAAATGTGGCCTTATAACTTTTATGTATTTAGTATACAGGTCGATCTTCATAGTCAGTTATATGTCTGCACGTCGGTGTATGTTCTTAACGCTTGGATGAACAAATTAAATGTTTCTGTTATTTGAAGAACAAAATATAACATACGGCGATTACAAAATTAAGTATATTTAACCTTGTAAAATAAAAGTTTAAAAACAAGCATCACAGAAAGAACCTGACCTATTTTGTGTTTTGTGATATATATTTTTAAATTTATATTCCGATCTTTGTGCTCGATATATATGTCTGTCTAGTGTCTGACTGTCTGGTTGTCTGTCTGTCTGTCTGTCTAGCTGGCTGTATGTATTGATGTATGAATATCTATATATTGTATGTATGTCGGGTTTGACTATTACATACATAGATATTAACGCACTGGCACAAGAGATAATTAAATCCTTTCTGGCCGACTTCAACCTGTGGCACTGAATCGCCCGCTCCGTGCAGACTTGCCACTTGACTCGGCTATCGAATGTGTGTATGTATGTGTATGTATGTATGTATTGATGTATGAATATCTATATATTGTATGTATGTCGAGGTTGACTGTTACATACATAGATATTAACGCACTGGCGCAGGGGATAATTAAATCCTTTCTGGCCTCACAAATTGTCTCATGCCGTTGCTGGGACTCGAACCTGTGGCACCGAATCGCCCGCAAATTGCAAGACTAACCACGATACGCTCTGAGCTATCGAAGCTTCCATAAAAAGGAAGTTCTTTAGCTCAACCATATGCATGGGGGTCTACAATCTACGCGGTCGATCCCGCTTACGTGCATATGTATGTATGTATGTATGTATGTATGAATCACAAATCAATAAAAATATCGTTTGACAAATGATCCAAATACTTGAGATGTGAGATACGTAATGACACTTGTTGGGGGAGGGGGAGTTTGGAGGAGGCGGATGTTGGGGGAGGGGGCTGGATGTTAGGTTATTTATTGCTTTCTGTGTCCCATGGAAAATTAAGTTTCTTAACAAAAAATGGATCTCAAAGGTATTTTTTGATCAAGTCACAAACGACAAGTTTGTATGCTCGTAAGATCAATAAGATCAAAAACGGCTATTGAAGATTTAGCGACATGTCTCGCGTCGTAGGACGTCGCACGCCTATTCATGCTATAGCACATTAAAGGCGCGAACACCATAAAACATGATATATGTGTATCTATCCATCACATACGAGGCTATTGGAGGGCACCGGTACCGCATGTAATGCCCAATCGTTGTCATTTACGGAGTACTTATTATTTTTTGTTAAAGGTCACCCACAGTAGTGAATTGACGCCTATTTATATAGGTCGTAGACAATTCAAGCAAGGCATTTTAACGGGTCGTAAAAATAGAATTGTCGTAGCTCAGTTTGATGGCTTTCCGCCTATTGACAATACTGAATAACAAAGTATTTAGTTGCAAAAAAAAACGTCATTCTCATAACGCATGACATATCACTTTAACACGCGAAATAATTGAATATTTAACAGCCCCATATCATTGCCTAACCACTGGCTGGAAAACATCTAGTAAACGGTAATGGCAATAGAAAAGTCTATGCTATAGTAATATAAAGCATTACATAATAGTCTATACTCTAATGACTCTTCCCATAAAGATGGCAACCATGCTGCGTGTCGTCATTGGGGGGGGGGGGGGGGGCACCTTTGAGTTTGTCTATTTTGGAATCAACAGTAGCAGGAAAGTGGAAGCGTGTCTTTTCATTAACATTTATTTATAAATATATTAAACCATTAATAAAGTGCCATTTGTAACTTTATTTTGGCACCAAATTGCTTTTATTAATGGAGTCCTTTATTGTTAAAAATATGTAACTGTCAAAAACCATTAGTTAATGATGCTATCTTAAATATACGTTTGTGCATCGAATCAGCATACCGGTTCTGAGTACACAATTGCAATGCACCCAGGGGAAGCTGAACAAAAGAATATCGGCCTCCCCCACCCAAACCCCCAATACTTGCTGCTGGTAATAACTTGGTACTTGGTGATGCCTCAACCAGAAGCGGTCAGGCCCTATGGGCAACCTAGAGAAACACCACAGCATCGTAGAGGTCTAAAATTAACGAGCTACTCTCGATTCACTAATATCAAAACTTATATTAGCTCGGCCATTTACCTTTCGACCGACCGTTCAAAATTGCGCCAAATTCCCTCAATCAAAATTGCGCACCCTTTTATCTTTGGCATTTAACTGCTCCATTCAAATTCCATAGCACCACCACCACCCCCACCCGCCTGCTACCGATTTGATCGGGCTGCTGGTGCTCCCTTGCACCTGCCAGTGCAGGCGGTCCCTCCTCTCCCCTCTCCCCTCCCCCACCTTTCCTGTCATGGACGGAGGAGCCGGCCAAGGCCGGCTCTTGTGCTCACGACAGGCGTGCGCTACAACAGCTTGTTCTGAATGTGCACGTAAAACCCTATGACATGACATGACATCAGCATACCGGCCTCGGTGGCGTCGTGGTTAGGCCATCGGTCAACAGGCTGATAGGTACTGGGTTCGGATCCCAGTCGAGGCATGGGATTTTTAATCCAGATACCGACTCCAAACCCTGAGTGAGTGCTCCGCAAGGCTCAATGGGTAGGTGTAAACTACTTGCACCGACCAGTGTTCCATAACTGGTTCAACAAAGGCCATGGTTTGTGCTATCCTGCCTGTGGGAAGCGCAAATAAAAGATCCCTTGCTGCTAATCGGAAAGAGTAGCCCATGAAGTGGCGACAGCGGGTTTCCTCTCAAAATCTGTGCGGTCCTTAACCATATGTCTGACCCATATAACCGTAAATAAAATGTGTTGAGTGCGTTGTTAAATAAAACATTTCTTTCTTTCGAATCAGCATTCTTGTATATAGTGTTCTTGCTAACAACTTTTGCCGCCTTAATAGTTTACCTCCGAAAGCGATTAGAGTATAATGCTAGTTTCAGACTGTCAACGGTCACGACAAAGTTGGCCAACTCGGTGGCTGAGTTGTAAAAGTAAAGTTTGTTTTATTTAACGACGCCACTTGAGCACATTGATTTTTTATCTTATCATCGGCTATTGGACGTCAAACATATGGTCATTCTGACACTGCTTAACCACGACGCCACCGAGGCCGATCTTAGTTGTAATTTCCCCAACTCGCGACTTACGACGGGTGTACTTAGATTAACAACTAAACTGTTGTAGGAGTTGTATACGACGAAAATCGAGTTGTAAGATCGCTCAGAATAGCAACTGGACAGTCGAAGAAGTCGTATACGACGAAACTCGACAGTCGTAGAACTCGTAGAGCAACATTTTGGCCAACTTTGTGCTGGCAGTCGGTAGTTTGGAACTAGTCTAAAGGACATATAGTTTTTCTCATGAGTCTAACGTCCCAACTCTGAGCCGCACCGAACATATAGAAACACTGACCAGTATTGAGGAAATCGTGGAATAGCTGAGTAAATTGTAGAATAGTTGAATAAATCATAGATTAGTTGAGTAAATCGTAGATTAGTTGAGTAAATCGTAGAATAGCCGAGTCACTCTTAGAGTAGTTGAGTAACTCGTAGAATAGTTGAGTAAATCATAGAGTAGTTGAGTAACTCGTAGAATAGTTGAGTAACTCGTAGAATAGTTGAGTAAATCGTAGAATAGTTGAGTAAATCGTAGAGTAGTTGAATAAATCGTACGTAGTTGAGGAAATCGTAGAGTAGTTGAGGAAATCGTAGAATAGCTGAGGAAATCGTAGAGTTGCTGAGGAAATCGTAGAATAGTTGAGGAAATCGTGGAGTAGTTAAGTAAATCATAGAGTAGTTGAGTAACTCGTAGAATAGTTGAGTATATCGTATGATAGTTAGTTTGTTTGTGGTTTGGTTTCGTTTGGTTTAGTGGAATCCTGTCGAGGAAAGTTTGTTTTAACGACACCACTAGAGCACATTGATTTATTAATCATCGACTATTGGACGTCAAACATTTGGTTATTTGACATGTAGTGTATTTTATTTAAATAATACTTATTAACAAACTGCTTGCTCTTGTGGGCGAGACATAGCCCAGTGGTAAAACGCTAGCCTCAAACGCTCTCGGTTTGGGATCGCTCCCCGTCGGTGGGCCTATTGGGCTATTCTCATTCCAGCCAGTGCACCACGACTGGTTTATAAAAGGCCGTGGTATGTGCTGTTCTGTCTGTGGGAAAGTGCTGTTAATGAAAAAATGTAGCGGGTTTTCGATAAGACTGCAAGTTAAATATCCCCAAATGTTTGACATCTAATAGTCGATGATTAATAAACCAATGTGCTCTCGTGGTATCGTTAAACAAAACAAACTTTAACTTTTTATTTAAGTTTCACACATTTTACGGACGTAAAAAAAAAGAAAAAAGAGCATGTTCCAACCAGTAAGGAAATACAAACTGCGGACCACGAAGACTAAAAACTGATACATACTAAATGCATTACAGGGTTGAAAATTAGCAGTCGCCCGGTTGCCCGTAGCGACCTTTATTGGCTATGGGCGACTATGAATTTCACAAAGGTAGTCCGTTGGGCGACCATTGATTATAGAGTCTGGCGAATATGGTACAAGGTGAAAAATAAATCAATGCACTGAAACTGAATCGAATGTGACAAAACATACCGCTATTGTGCTGGCGCGAACTACAGATTTGGCAACAGATAACATTATAGAACATGTTCTATATTTTGACAACGCCAGACTTACCAGACTCAGCCTCAGCTTCTGAGATTTTGGTCCGAGGCTTAAAACAAATATAGCTCAAAACGTATTGCAAGCACATCATGTTTTTTTGTTTGTTTTTTAAGTTGTCGGATTAATGGACTGGATACGCCATAATTATTTAGTAGACCTACTTTGTGACAGTATTCAATGTTAAGGTACAAATTTAATTAGCTTATATTATTCTGGGACAAAATCAAATGAAATGTTCCATTACTACATGGAGGATTATTTCAAAAGTCAGTTAACTGGCATGTAGGCCTAAAGATAAAATTCATATAAAAACATATTAATTTATTAAATTGCAAACCCATATATCATCTGAAATAACGTTTTTTGGGGGGTAAAACATTCAGTGTAAATAAAAACAATATATATTTAGAAAACAGCATAGGATAAATCCAACGTCATCTGAACGACAAAAACCGTAATACGAGATCAGGGCCGTATCTCTGCACAATGCAGAGTCGATTGGGTATTTGGCAAAATAGTGGATGATTCCATGAATCTTTATCTTGTTCCTCTTCTTTAGCAGAAAAGCCACTCCCAAGAAGATCCTTTACTGGAGAGTTCTCCATATTGAACCACCTCTCACAGGTGCACAAAGAAGACTGTCATTCCCAAACTAATATACTAAAACACATGCAGTTCTACCTTTAGTCTCGTTGTATTGCATTATTGATTACTCCAGAGACAATGAAAGTGAAGCTGCATACCTTGGCTGTTCTAGCATACTTTTTTTTGTATCACTATATTAAAAATTATATTTAATCTTTATCATTTAATGGTAACTTTTAAAGTAAATTTTATTTATACTGGACTATTTTTTTTCTCTTTAAATATGATTTGGGTTGGTGTGAGTTTAAAACATAATAATATGTTTCTAATATGAATTTTAACTTTATTCGTTATGAAGTTACATGCCAATTCATCGGTTTCCTTTCGACGCAAATGGACTATATACATGGTTATTATTATACATGGTTATTATCCAACAAAGAACATTCTAGTTTTGACTTTGGCTATGCAGTTAAATTGGAGGGCTAGTTGAATTTGAGAAGGGCCAGTAAGATTTTTCTTCAACTGGCCCTGCTGGCGACTATGGTTTTCATGTTAATTTTCAACCCTGGTATTATTTCACTTCCGCAAAAAACAAGCGTGCAGTCAAATCTAGGCCCGAGGCTCACCGCACTTCACAGTAACAGCTAATGCCACAGCCAGCTGTCGCTTTTCTTGACAACAGCTGGGCAGTGAAGTTGACGATGACAATTTTGACAGATGTAAAGCGATAGATGTACTTTCTTTTTACAAGTGGCGGGAGGATCGGTCTAAGAAAGGATATGCTGTTGGAGAAATGTCAGTGGTTCAAAAGTTAGAAATTATAACATGCATTCCAAAGCCAAATACGCCTAAGCTATTTTTAAAAATTGGAGACCTATAACTCTTTTAAATTGCTCATATAAAATAGGTGCAGGTTGCATAGCTAACAGAATTAAAACGGTTCTTGATAGAATAATAGATGATGATCAAACGGGTTTATTAAGGGTCGATATATTAGAGAAAACATACGCTTAGTATATGACATTATGCAGTATACCGAAACTCATTACATACCTGGTCTTTTGATACTAGTAGATTTTGAAAAGGCATTTGATTCTTTATCTTGGTCCTTTATAGATAAAGCATTAGAAATATTTAACTTTGGATCATCAATAAAAAGATGGGTAAAAACGTTTTATAATAACTCTATGTCTAGTATAATTCAAAATGGTCATATATCAGAATCATTTAAGCTCGAAAGAGGATGCAGGCAAGGAGATCCACGTTCTCCGTATATTTTTATAATTTGCGCTGAAATCCTTGCTATTTTGGTTAGAAACAACAAAGATATAAAGGGTATTAATTGATGGCGTAGAATACCTGATAGCACAATACGCTGATGATACTACGTTTATTTTAGACGGATCATCCCAGTCTCTGAATAATACTATGGTTTTACTTGACTATTACTCAACTATGTCTGGTTTAAAAATTAATTACACTAAGTCGAAAGCCATTTGGATAGGTAGCAAAATGCATTTTCAAAGAAGTCTATTACCACACACGATGGAAACTAGAATGGGGTGCGGAAAAATTTAATCTACTTGATATAAACTTTACAGTTAATTTAGATTGTATAATATAATATAATTATAACCCAAAGATTATAGACATGCAGCACTTACTTAAACCTTTGTCAGTTAGAAAACTGTCTGTCCTTGGAAGAGTTACAGTCCTTAAAACTTTAATAATACAAAAAAATGATCCATTTACTATTAGCACTACCAAATCCACCAAAATATATGATAGAAACCCTTAAAAGAATGTTTTCTAAATTTATTTGGCAAAATAAACCCGAAAATGTCAAGCGAGAAATATTAACACAAGATTATAAATATGGTGGGCTAAAAGTTCCAGATATACAACACCTTGTTTCATTTCTAAAATCTACATGGATACAAAGACTTTTTCGGCAAACCACAAAATGGATTACACTATTTGAATCCACTACTGGCTTAAACACTAAAGATCTCATTATATATGGAGATTATTTTATTGCAATGAAAAAAGAATATATAACAAATGTGTTTTGGAGAGATGCTATATACAGCTGGGTACTAGTTCAACAAAACCAAACGTTACAAAACACAGAAGATATCCAGGGACTTAATATTTGGTGTAATACGAAGATATTAAAAAATAATAAACCATTTTTATATAGGATTTTTATTAACAAAGGAATTATTTACATTAACGACTTACTTGATGAACAAGGAAACCTTTTTGAATTTGAAACTTTCACCCAAAAATATAACTTAAAAACTAATTTTTGTATATTATGCATCGCTAATGAATGCTACAAAATCTTTTTTAAAAACATTAAATATTATAAATAATTCATTTACTGCTGTTAAAAGACCAGTTCTGCCATTTAAATTAAAACTCTTGGTAAATACAAACACGGTAAGTAAAGTTTTATACAACATTGTTAACAATAAAATTACACTTCCAAAGGCACAAACAAAATATGCAAATAAGGGTCTAACATTTGACCGCTTTACATGGGAAAAATATTATGTTTTACCTTTTAAATGTTTAAAAGACACCACTTTGATATGGTTTCAGTATAGACTGTTACACAGAATTATTAAAATATTATGTTTTACCTTTTAAATGTTTAAAAGACACCACTTTGATATGGTTTCAGTATAGACTGTTACACAGAATTATTCAAATATTATGTTTTACCTTTTAAATGTTTAAAAGACACCACTTTGATATGGTTTCAGCATAGACTGTTACACAGAATTATTGGTACAAATACTTTTTTACATATGATAAACTGCGTAGATTCAGATAAATGTACATTTTGTAATAACTTGCCTGAAACTTTGCAACATTTGTTTTACGATTGTGCCAAAGTACAACAGCTTTGGACAGATGTAGAAAATTGGATATTATTTTGACAAAATAGGAGTTCACACTTCACTTAATAAAAATGTAGTTATCTTTAGGATGATAGATACTGATTTGGTTAAAACTGTAAACTGGTTAACAATTAATATTAAATATTATATTTACACAATGAAAATGCTTATTTTTTTTTTATGTATTAATGCTATAAAAATTATTTTAAAAAGGAAATTTGAAATAGAGCAATACATTTATTTAAAAAATTGCGAGTATGAACAATTTAATGACTGCTGAGGCAAGTGGCTTGACCTTTTTATTTGAAAAAAAAGGAAAACAAGATACACAAATTCAGTAAAATTCTGTCTGCTAACTGTACTTATTTTTATTATCAGTATTTCTACTCCATCAAAAAAAAAAAAAAAAAAAAAAAAATATATAAAACCAAAGAAAACAACAAATTCCACTTTTTCATTTATTCATTTATTTATTTCTTCTTCTTTCTTTCTTTTCTCCTCAGATCAAAACTTACTCAGGCACGAGTAACAAAATAACTTGTTACATTTAAATCACTAAAAATATATGTCTATATCTGTGAAAATATATTTATGTATGTATACTTTATGTATAATGTATGGATATGGATATGTATGTTACAAACACTTTGTAAGTCAATGATTCAAGGCACCCCATCCTTGACATTGTTACATTAATCTGGGGCAATAAAAAAATAAAGATAAAAAAAGAAAGGATCGCTTATCAACATGTCGCTCATCAATAAATGATACGATTTAGGGGGGTTCGTAGGGTGGGGTAAGGTGGAGTAGGGTGCGGGGATTAAACACATTATTTAATATTACATATATTTAGTTTTTAGTTTTTTACGAATCATTAATTTGCTTCCTAAATCGTTTCTTCAAAGTGACACCCCCCCCCCCAGCCCCCCTCCATTTCCCCATTCTGATACCGCCTCTAATTCTCGATGCTTAACTTAATCCTCATAATTTAAGCTTAAAAACCCCAAAAGTCACGTGCAGTCAAAAAAACAGTAGGAGTGAGTGCGCCTAAAGGGTTTCAGAATTCTCGAAATATCATCTTTTTCTTTTTTTGTTCCGTGAGAACGTTTCGTGTGACTCGGCCTTCAGGCACGTGTCTGAAGAGCGGTCAAGGTGGGGTGAGTGCAAACTTCTCGGTGTGAAGGTTAACATAGCGAGGCAATGTCGCCAACAGTCGGTGCGACCGACACTTAAAACGTAGTGCTACGCGCGAGACGACGTCATTGTGTTCAGTGAGGTCGCAATCTAGAGTTACCAATGTTAATCATGAATTATCTGTTCATGGGATGGTGCATATAAACGATCTCTTGCTATTAATAGAACAAAGTAGCGTGTTTCATCTCTAAGACTATATGTCAAAATTACCATATGTTTAACATCCAATAGCCGATGATTAATAAATGAATGTGCTCTAGTGGTGTCGTTAAACAAAACAGTTAAACCAACATGAACAACGCTGTTGGCCAATCCCCAGACCGCTACTGTTTTTGAACGGCAATAAATATTGTTTAAACCACAATAGCCGCCGTTAAGATATAATTGCCGTGGATCGGGAGTATCACAAACGGCACTTTTGTGCCGTGGATCCAAATTACTGCCGTCGGTAAAACTCCTGAAGCAAAAATGCAAAAACATATATATATAGCATATATATATATATATATATATATATATATATATATATATATATATATATATATATATATATATATATATGCATGTATGGTGTTCATTATCTGCTATATTTGACATTTGTACACTTGAAATATGTCTACATACAGCTAAATAGCCTTTCAGTCACTTAAAAAAAAAATTCATTAGGCAGGTTCAAAATTGCGTCGGTATGTCGTTTCACTCATGGCAATTTTAAGAAAAAAATGCCGTGGGTGACAAATTCATAAATTTAAATCTTGTAACACTAGTAGCTACGAATTTGTGAACTGTTATTAATTTGCATCAGTCCTGACGTCTGCCTGTCTGTCTGTCTGTCTGTCTGTCTGTCTCTCTCTCTCTCTCTCTCTCTCTCTCTCTCTCTCTCTCTCTCTCTCTCTCTCTCTCTCTCTCTCTCTCTCTCTCTCTCTCTCTCTCTCTCTCTCTCTCTCTCTCTCTCTCTCTCTCTCTCTGTCTGCCTTTCCGAGGACTCGATGACTAAGACACTTAATGGTTTCCACTATGTGATTTTAAATGCAGGGACACGATATGACTCTTCACAAACAATAAATATACCAACTGGTTACGTGTCGGTGTCATGTGGGTCACGGGGTGTTAGCCGACAGGCAGCTGCAGAGAAGGTCGATGACGTAATAGTGGTCGCCTTGGATTACCTGAGGCAGACCGTACAGCATCATGGGTATTCGTGAACAGTCGGGGTCGTGGTGCACCTGTCTGTTAACGTTTTTATCGTTTGTTTATGCACGTACTTATTGTCGAGTTATATCCAATTACGGTTCAAGCACGCTGTCCTGAGCTGTGTGTTAGTTGCTAGTGCTTAGTGAGAGAGAAGGCGATGTAGTGGTCTTACACCTACTCAGCGAGTCGTTAAACTCGCTCTGCATGGAATTCGGTACCAGGAATCGAACCCAGTACCTACCAGCGTTACGTCCAATAGCTTAACCGAGGTCGATGTCTGTCAACGATCGTTTACTTTACTTAAATTCACTGCAGAGTCTAAAACAATCATCTAGGCCTACCTGTTGTCTAGAATAGGACTCTTTTGGTGAAGTCAGATGTTGAATCCAGGAAAGACGTGCTTGAACAGTTCTCTGATGAAAGCATGCCAAAAATTAACCATCCACACTACTGTGTCAAAGAGCAGTTGGTATCGGTATCATTCTTGTAGAGTGGCAGGCTGGCTAATCTAATTAAAATTAGCTCCACTGGTTAATTACTATTACCTGTGGATCTAACAGCACCCCGTTGGAGCTCATGTCCAGTTGACCTTTCATTGGACAAATCAAAACCTTACTTGCAAAATCATGCCAGTGTGATGGTGGAGCCATAAAATCTGTTTATACTATAAGTAGTGTCGGAAATAGAATAAAAATTATTTTCGTCGATTATGTTAAAGAGACAAGTAAATATTTTGTAAATATCTATTTAAATATAGTCTACCTAATTTAGCATTTACTTGTTTTGGCTCTCATTGATGCACAAGGTGGTGTTTACCCTTGAAGTTAAAAGAAATAGGTCAGTAAACGTGATTTGTGCACTTTATTGGAACAGACTATAACAAATTTTGATCAACATGTGTCAGTTTCATTGCTGTTTCAATATGTCAGGGACCGTTTCTGATGACGGTTTACCCCATTCCTCTCCAAAACAAAATATTTGTAGACATTTATAAGTAACTTTGAGCAAAACTGTCAAGAACCATTTTGAGTTAGTGATCTATTATACCGGTATTAAAAGTGCTATCTCAAAGTTGCACAATGACATCTATTGCAAATCATGCTTTTATTAAATTGTGCTTTAACATTTAAAGATTACGCCTTTAACTATATTCCCATAAATGATTATAGGAAATAATTTTATCTACTAGTAGAAAAAAATATTTTTATTGGAGAATCTTTATCACAAACAGATGCTCACATATAACTTCAGATATAGCACCTTTAAGTGGTTGCAAGATTGTGTAAATTTCTAATCTACTAATATTGAATTTATATTCACTAAATATGCTGGTCATAATTAATAATTTATGCTGCAATTTAATATAATCAGTTAACTTGCAGTTTTAAATTAAAAGTTTGTTTAAAGGTAACTGAACCTGACACATATCCACCAAAATGTGTTATAGTCTGTTCTATTAAAGGTCACAAACTGACATCTTTATTTTAATTTCAAGAGTAAACACCACCTTGTATATCAATGACAGCCCAAACAAGTAAATGCTAAATTAGGTAGACTATCATTAAATATATATTTACAAAATATTTACTTGTCAGTTTAATATGAAAGAAATAATTGACGAAAATCATTTTTATTCTATTTCCGACACTACTTTAGTATACAATCCAGAGTTTATTACTGCACTTTCCCCCCTTTTTTAATGTTGATATAGACCAACAAGTTCGCCTATTGCATAAATAGTCTCGTCCAATATTTTAAGAATTTGTATGCTCCCGAATAACGCTATAAAAGGCGAAGTGTAATTGGTCGATATTTAAATTGTTATTTATAGATGAAATGTCACCTGGACATGGGAGTCCACGCAATGCTGTTAGATCTACTGGTAGACCCAGTAGAGCTAATTTTAATCAGTTTGAAAAATACCCGAATCTGAATAACAACATTTATTCATATTAGCATTACTACCAAACAGCTATATAGGGTTGCAATCGAATCACTAGATGTTTTTACATGGATTACAACTAATTTTGAGAGTAGAATGATGAAAATACATGGTCAAAAGGTCTCAGGTTAGCACATTTTGCCCGAGGTTTTGCTCTAGCACTAAGGGGGCAGTTGCCCTACACCTGTCCCTTGTCTCGTATGCCTATGGGTAGGTACTGTGTTCGCATCCCGGAAACAACTGTTATCAAAAGTGCTTGAGTTGTAATGGTTTAACTGTAAGTTTTAAAGTCACAACACGAGTTCTCTCTCAGTGACCACTAACAACTTGTTATTAACCCATTGTCCTGGACATACAGCCCAGTTAGCCCAGGTGCACGACCAGGGCAGTGTGCTTGAGAATTAACTGGATATTAAGTATAAACGGATGATATAGAGAGATAGATAGCTCTAGACAGACAGACAGACAGACAGACAGACTGGGAAAGATAGAGACAGACAAAGAAGGAGAGACAGAAAGAGAGAGAGAGAGAGAGAGAGAGAGAGAGAGAGAGAGAGAGAGAGAGAGAGAGAGAGAGAGAGAGAGAGAGAATGTTTTTCGGTTGTTTCTTTTGTTGTTTTTGTTGGGTTTTTACACGACCCCATTGATTTATTAATTATCGGCTATTGGATGTCAAACAGTTGGTAAATTAATCACCCCATTCAATATTTTTCATGAGATCTGTTTTACTATTTTTTCTTAATAACAAACGGGATGTCGATCAACAAAACAACCATGTAGTTGGGTTTTTTGGGTTTTTTTTAATTTAACGACACACTCAACACATTTTATTTACGGTTATATGGCGTCAGACATATGGTTAAGGACCACACAGATTTTGAGAGGAAACCCGCTGTCGCCACTACATGGGCTACTCTTTCCGATTAGCAGCAAGGGATTTTTTATTTGCGCTTCCCACAGGCAGGATAGCACAAACCATGGCCTTTGTTGAACCAGTTATGGATCACTGGTCGCTGCAAGTGGTTTACACCTACTCATTGAGCCTTGCGGAACACTCACTCAGGGTTTGGAGTCGGTATCTGGATTAAAAATCCCATGCCTCGGCTGGGATCCGAACCCAGTACCTACCAGCCTGTAGACCGATGGCCTAACCACGACGCCACCGAGGCCGGTCAACCATGTAGTAATTACAACTACATGTACTAGATTACGAGGTCAACGTTTTACACATGAAAAGTTAAAGTATGTTTTGTTTAACTACACCACTAGAGCACGTTGATTTATTAATCATCGGCTATCGGATGTCAAACATATGGTAATTTTTACATATAGTTTTAGAGATGAAACTAGCTACATTTTCCCATTAGTAGCAAGGGATCTTTTATATACACCACCCCACATACAGGATAATACATAGCACGCCCATTGATGTACCAGTCGTGGTACACTGGCTGGAGCGAGAAATAGCCCAAAGGGCACACCGACGGGGATCGATCCCAGACCGACCGCGCTTCAAGCGAGCGCTTTACCAGTGGGCTAAGTCTCGCCCGTTGAGAGAGAGAGACTGAGACAGACATACAGCTAGAAACGTATACAGATTCAGACATAGATGGATTCAGAAATAAAACCATAATGTGCATGTATTTCACCACAAGCAGGCATTGTTTGACGGGAGATAAATTACTTTCATAAACTGTCTGACACTGATATAGTTCTGCCACTCTGAATCATGTCCCTTTAACCCATGACCAGGGCGGACGTTCCTCAGCTTGGATTTGATAGGCGCAGGTATTAAAGCTGCAGAATCTAGGGTATTTTTCAACTTCTGTTTTCTTCTCGTGACGCGCCATTCTTCGATTTCATTTAGAGCTTAGGCGTGTCTATGAGGTCGAGCAGTCGCGAATAATTCGACTGGTACCATCGTGTCCTATCATATCACAAACATTTAGCATTAGGTGCATCGTGACAGCACGCGGTCCTCTATTTACAATCTATTTATCTATGTGATGTTAAATTATTGAATGTGAAATAGACAACAACTGGCGTCGCGTTAGGATGGAAGGGGAAGGGAATAGTTTCTTACCAACACATTAGGTCCTGTGCAATGCGTACATACGTACGCAAAAAGCCATTTATATTGTCAACTTGAGTAGAAATGCATGCACGCTTAGGAGCACAAAAAGTGAAAACAAACACTATACATGTAATGTAGTAGTTTTGTTCTGGGTATCACATTTCATGTAGCCAAACGTTAATTAAACAAAAAAAAAAAAAATAAAAAATTGTTCACAATTTCATTGCTATTGCATGCGTATGCGTACAGGGTGGAGGGGGGTCTGGTCCACTACGTATGCCATGCATACAAGGGGAGGGAAGAGGGTACAAACTATTTAGTGTTTTGCGTATGTACTATATGGACGACACCTTAACATATTTTAAGCTACGGCCATTTGGTGTTTAATATCTAGTTATTTTGACATTCAGTCGATAAACAGAAAGAGAAAAAAACTGGCTGGAACGATCAGTAGACCAATGGGCCCACCGAATGGGAATTGATCCAAGACCGACCGTGCATCAGGCGAGCGAGCGCTTTACCACTGAGCTACAACCCGCCTCGTGTTGAAAACAAATGGGACTTCTGTGTTTCAAAGACGCTACCTTTTGTTTTGTTGGAAAGAGATATTTCAGCTAAGTTCGTTTTGTTTAACGACACCACTTGAGCACAATGATTACCTAATCGTTAGCTATAGGCTGTCAAACATTTGGCAATTCTGACAAACACTCTTTAGAGAAAGCTCGCTACATTTTTTTCCATTAGTAGCAAAGGATCTTTTATATTCTTTTTTCCAAGACAGGTCAGCACATACCATGGGGATTTCGGTTTGTAACACAACTATCCTTCTGTGTTACAAGCAGTGGTGCACATCACAGCTGGCAGAGGTAAGCTTAAGGTCACTACAGCCACATGTCTCTCGTGCCGCTAACCATAAATCTGTCATGTTTGTCCTGCAGTGACGGTCACAGTCCAGACAGCCCAAGTAGGTACCCAGGACAGCGTGCTTGGATCTTATTTAGACAGACACAGAATAATAACACACAGGCGTTGTGAGATGACAACGACTGGAAGAGGGGGACAGTTATATAGTAATTTGATTTCACACTGGGGAAGGGGGGGGGGGGGCATTATCTTCATAGTTTAGGGTGGTGATGCCCCCTATTCCATGACCCCTCGCCCCCCATCCCTCACTTCAGACGCATATAACATAAATGAACGCGGTTTAGTAGAAATCTGTGTCACCTTGGGGAGAATGACCGAGTGGAAATAACGTGGTCATAAATTAGCAGTATTTGTGTCACGTTCCACACAAACTATTGTATTACAGGTAAACACAAGTGTGATAATTTCTGAAAACACCTGCTGAGCTGGCTATAAACAGTTCGTCTGCTTTCGGAATCTCGGCAAAATCACACGTGAACGCATTCGGAATTCCTCGACCGTTTCGTTCGTTTTGCTTTAGATGCAGTGAGTATACGATGACACGGGAAGGGGAGGGGGAGAGAGGGAAGAAAGATGAGATAAAGAGAGATGGAGAGAGAGACGGTGAGAGATGGGGAGAGAGCGAGAGAGAAACGGGTGGATGAGAGAGAAACAGAGAGAGAAGAATGAAAAAGGCAAGAGTGAAAAAGAATGAATGAATGTATCAGTGAATGAATGAGGCCCCCTGCCACTATCCCTTCTACAAATTCTGTCTTTTCTCCTGTCCTAATACCAGCTCCTTCTTCTTCTTCTTCTTCTTCTTCTTCTTCTTCTTCTCCTCCTTTTTATTTTTTCGAAGCCAGTTGTCACGGGGATCCTATAATACCTGTAACTGAATGAAACACGATTATCAAAATATCTCTCCTAACTGTATATCTATTAGATCTCTCTGTAACGGGCGGTTATACCCTAGTGGCTCGTCTCTAGGTATGATCAGATACGATCTTATATAACGTATGTATAATATAGCACGTTTAGTTCACTAGAAAACACAACAAAAACACAATACACTTTGGAATCTACGCTGACAAATGTACTGCCGCAGTAGTTAATTAACAACAACAAATAATAACAACCCAGAACTGATCACTTAATTAGTTAATCTCTAGGTGTCTAGTTTACATAATATTCTAATCACTTCACCGTGCCACAACACCCACACGTGTGATAATTGAGAAACGCTTCCAGGGGAACTTAATTAATAAAGGAATTACAACTCTATTCCGAACTGGTTAATTTTTAATTAACCCTTAACTACTCATTCAATAACGTGTGATAATTGAGAAACGCTGCCAGGGGAACGTAATTAATAAAGGAATTACAACTCTATTCCTAACTGGTTAATTTTTAATTAACCCTTAACTACTCATTAAAGTAACCTTGTAACACAGAATTAATACTGGTACCTATCACAATAAAGACAATAACCTACAGTTTACCTAGGTCCTCTAGGATGACTGGATAAGCTTTATATATATAGAACAGTGAGTCTACAGTTTACTGCGTCAGATTACCGGCAGCACCGTCTAAATAATATTGGTATAATACAGTATTAAAACATTTAAAGTCATATCAATCACATCAAGGTTATACACAGAGCAGAAAAATATATTTACCACGCCCGGACTGAACTTATATATTTCGTTCAGTGGACGACGTCCGTTTCCCCTGCAGCCTTCCTATGTTTCTCCCCGATGTCTCTAAAACCCTAGCTATTTATCATGAATATCGCCTGGGGGCACAACGCGGTACCTCACGTATCATGAGATATTTCCCCAACTCCCAGAGACGCATTTTTCTCTTAGAAGACCAGACTGGCTGTCGCCATTCCGCGAGCAATTCCCTGGTCATAAACAGCACTACCGGAGTTATTACGTAACTACTGGCCACATGGCCTCCATACCTGGGCTGGGTGTGTATTGGAACAGCTCGACCACCGTCGCGCAGCGGAGGTATTACGTAACAAAGTGCCCACCTGGGCTTAAGTGCATATTGGAACTGCACACGGCCCTCTAAAACAATTAATATCGCCACAGGCGAAAACAAAATTAAGAGCATGTTCCGTCACACCAGTACTTTTCAAAGGCGGATCTAGGATTTTGTAAAGGGTGATCATACATGTTTTAAGTGGGCAATTGTGAGCTTATCGAAAGCAAACAAACTGAGCTTTCAATAGGAGTGAGATCTTCATGTGGTTTCAGGGGCATGCTTCTCGGAACATTTTCAAATAAAGATACTCAGATGTCTACGCTTTTTCAGGGCAATTTAATGTTGTATATTGTGGATGATGACTTTAAAAAATATATCTTTAAACAGTCACCCCTCTGGATCTGCCGGTGACGTTTAGCCGGTTTAGGGTACAGCTTAGCATGCTTTCGTAACACAACTCGTATATCAAAGGCCGTGGTATGTGCTATCCTGTCTGTGGGATGGTGCATATAAAAGATCCCTTGCTACAATGATTAAGCCACCGGACTACAGGCTGATAGGTACAGGGTTCGCAGCCCGGTACCGGCTTCAACCCAGAGTGAGTTCTTAAGGGATCAATGGATAGGTGGTGTAAGGCCAATACACCCTCTTCTCTCTCACTAACCAACTAACAACTAACCCACTGTCCTGGACGGACAGCTCAGATAGCTGAGGTGTGTGCCCAGGTCAGAGGTGCTTGAACCTTATTTGGATATAAGCACGAAAATAAGTTGAAATGAAATAAATAAATGCTACTAATGGAAATATGTATCTGGTTTCCTTTAAGACTATATATCAAAATTACCAAATGTTTGACATCCAATAGCCGACCGGCCTCGGTGGCGTCGTGGTTAGGCCATCGGTCTACAGGCTGGTAGGTACTGGGTTTGGATCCCAGTCGAGGCATGGGATTTTTTAATCCAAATACCGACTCCAAACCCTGAGTGAGTGCTCCGCAAGGCTCAATAACTGGTTCAACAAAGGCCATGGTTTGTGCTATCCTGCCTGTGGGAAGCGCAAATAAAAGATCCCTTGCTGCTAATCGGAAAGCGTTGCCCATGTAGTGGCGACAGCGGGTTTCCTCTCAAAATCTGTGTGGTCCTTAACCATATGTCTGACGCCATATAACTGTAAATAAAATGTGTTGAGGGCGTCGTTAAATAAAACATTTCTTTCTTTCTTTTCAACAGCCGATGATTAATAAATAAATGAGCTTTAGGGGTGTCGTTAGACACAACCAGGGGGAGGGGGGGGGGGGGTAGGGTAAGCTTACGATAACCACTTCATATCCAAACATGCTCATCCCTAGACCCAGTTTCTGACTTGGCTAGAGGCTCGGTTCAGGATAGGATCATCCAGTAGCACACATTATGAGTGATGTTATGATCATTATTATTAAACACACCTGAAGTCGGAGAGAGAGGTCGTGTCATGATCACATTACCGGCTCCTGTCGTCGAGTCATCTGCGTGGAGTGTTTGTACACTGTACTCGGGTCGTGTCCGGCTAGTAAGACATGAAAAATGATATTAAAAACACACTGGTTTAGTCTAATGAAGTGAGTTGGTGTCGTGTTCACAGTGGCAGTTTATCTGAAATCGATTCAGCTGCTTAAAACGGTTTAGGCGTTCAGCATACACAGTTCTTAAAGCGATGTTGCGCCGTTTCAGGTAAAATGATGCACGAACCATTTAGACACAAATAAAACGCAAGTGCAGTCTTCGTTGGCATACTAGTACTCATGACATGGTACGTGGGGTCTTGTAATTCGAAAACAACTTGAGAGTGAACGGGTTAAAACGAAGTGAAAGCGTATTGAATTGCCAGTACTTACAGTGTGAATGCTATTTAAAACCGAGTAGCCCAGTGGTAAAGCGCTCGCTTGATGCGCGGTCGGTTTAGGATCGATCCCCGTCGGAGGGTTCATTTGAGCTATTTCTCGCTCCAGCCAGTGCACCACGACTGGTACATCAAAGGCAGTGGTATGTGCTATCTTGCCTGTGGGATGGTGCATATAAAAGATCCCTTGCTGCTAATCGAAAAGAGTAGCCCATGAAGTGGCGACAGCGGGTTTCCTCCCTCAATATCTGTGTGGTCCTTCACCATATATCCGACGCCATATAACAGTAAATAAAATGTGTTGAGCGCGTCGTTAAATAAAACATTTCCTTCCTTCCTATTTAAAAACGAATGCCCCAGATAGATTTGGGGGACATAGACGAATAATGCTGTAAGACCGGTGATGGCGAAACTGCGGCTTTAAATCTGGCAGGCGCTGAATCATATCCCAGAACCCCCTGCAACCCGGAGTGAGTGTTCACAGCTCAGTGTAAAACCGCTAAGCCGACTTCTTCCTCATAAATCACTAACCCCTGTCCTAGGACATCCCACAGAACTGAGGTCTGTGTCCGACACAGCTTCAACCTGTGGAGACTAGCAGTTTTGTCTTTAACTGTAACCCATGAACCACTGCGCTACACAAGTTTTGCAAACAGCCGAATTGCATGCTTTTTAATAAATTAATTAGTACAAATATATATATTATATTATTTAATTTTTTTTATGTTTTTGTGTCTTGTTATTGTTGTAGTTTTTTTTGTGTGTTTTGCTTGGGGGGGGGGGGTGTTGTTGTTTGTTTCGGGGGTTTTGTTGTTGTTTTTTTGTTTTTTTTCTTGTTGTTATTTGTTGCTTTTTATTTCGTTATTTTTCGTGCATGCTTTTGTTTGTTTGCTTGTTTTTTGTTTGTTTGTTTAGTTTTTGTTGGGGCTTTTTGTTTGTTCTTCTCTCTCTCTCTCTCTCTCTCTCTCTCTCTCTCTCTCTCTCTCTCTCTCTCTCTCTCTCTCTCTCTCTCTCTCTCTCTCTCTCTCTCTCTCTCTCTCTCTCTCTCTTGTTTGGGGGGGGGGAGTGGGGAGGGGAGAGGTGTTTGTGTGGGGTTTTTGTGTTTTTGCTTCTTTCTTCTTTTTTTATTGCTCTTTTTGATGTTGTTGTTGTTTTGTGTTTTTTGTTTTAGTTTATTTATTTAAAAAAATTTCAGTTTGCTGATTTCTAAATTTTATTACTTTAAATGATTGTGCATTTTAAAATAAATAGTACATATTCATTTAAACTATAATTTATAATTTTAAAGGTATACTATTTTTGCACTGTATTATTTAAATTTATTCAGTGTAAAGGTGTGACATAAATGACTTGAATAAGCGGCCACCCATCCAAATCACCTCTGTTTCTAATAAGCGGCCACTGTTTTTGTTTAAACCTTGAATTTTTTATATTGATGTTGATCATCACTTTATTTATTTGCATTACCATAGTTTCCAATAATGCGCTGGGGTGTCGTTAAACATTCAGTCATTCTCTGTTTCTACAAGCCAATAAAGGTGACCTGCGGGTGAACATGTGACGTCAGAGTTTATATTGACCTGCATCTCCATACTGACACTGACCTGACTGCTAGTTTAATGGAAACGCGATGAAGTTTTTCTGTATAACTTATATTTTTCACCAATTATTCTCGAAAAAAAATCACTATTTACACACCTATTAGCAACACATTACAGTTATGATTTCTCGAGTTAATTATGCAAAGAGTATTATTATGAGATATCGATCAATTTGTAGCCGTTTTTAATCACAAATAGGAAAATGTGATGGGTGGGGTCTAGACTATGGAGAGTGAAGTTTTTTTGTTGTTGTTTGTTTTTTGTTTTTTGTTGTTGTTGTTTTTGTTTGTTGTTGGGTTTTTTGTTTTGTATTTTGTTGTTGTTGTTGTGGGGTGGGGGTTTTTTTTGGGGGGGTTGAGGGGTTCTGTTGGTTGTGGAGTTTTTTGTTTGTTTTTTGTTTGTTTATTTTATTGGGGTTTTTTTCTTTGTTGTTGTTGTTTTTTGTTTGTTTGATTTGTTTTTATTTATTGATTTGTTTTTTTTGGGGGTGGGGGGGGAGTCAGGTCATGCTCCCTCGTAAAATACATTGAAAAAAGTAAATTCGTTTGGAGCACACGTCTGCAAATAGCCTACGGATAACTTTTTTTTTAATAAAACCGAAATATGACACCTGCAGCTTAGAGAATGTCCCTTTAACAGTGAGAGCACGCGAACGGGGTAGTGCCGCGCGCCCGCCACCACGGCGCAAGTTGATACGGCGATACCGCTTTAATACACACAATCAGCAAATTGACCGTCTATATGCATATTCAACGGCATTGGCGGCGGGATGCTTGCCAAGTTCGCCATTAATACCACCGTCGCTTCTCGTTTATTTAGCCTCTGCTGACCTCTTATTAATAACAGTTATCAATGGTGGCTGAGCGACAAATAACTGCCTTTTGAACCTTTAAAGTGAACTGGAACTATCATTGCATTATATCCTTCAGCTGTACCGTGTGTTCTGATAGTCTTAACAACCAGAGAAAACAAATTACTAGATGGGCAATTTTTTAAACCAGAGATATTATAGTATTAACATTAGTAAAGACACTGCCCCCACAACTTTGAAGATTAAAGTGACAGCACCAGTTTTTAAACACTACGACATATCTGTTTACTATTAAAGCTGTTTTTGATCATTTAAACTAGGAATACTTGCATTTTATCATTTAGAATATTAATTTTCGTACACCTGAAGTGCTTCTAGTTATTTGGTTTTTTTGTAATACCCCAAAATACATGTTTTATAATTCTAAAAACGCACGTTCGTCTGAGAAGTAATGGTTATCGAGACAAGCTCTAGCTTATTTTCGGACGGCATTTCCCTATTTAAACATGACAGACTTTAGCTTTTCTCTGATATAACCTTATCCAAATGTGCTGCAGGTTTGTAAATTAATTAAAGGTAGTGTCTATTTTCATGGCTTGAAATTAGTGTCTACGCTTTTAAGCATCCTCCATAACAATGAAGTTAAAGTTGGTTTTGTTTAACGACAGCAGCAAAACAAGAATGTAGCAAAGGATCTTTTATATGCACCACCCCACAGACAGGTTAGCACATACCACGGCCTTTGATATATCAGTCGCGGTGCACTGGCTGGAGCAAAAAATACCCCAAGGGGCTCACAGACGAGGTCATCCCAATGAAAGGCCAATTAATAGTATATAACTGACCCCTCCATTTGCAGGTATCTTTTGACGCTTTAATAAATATAATATGTTTATTTAAAGACACTATCTACCTGTTTCCTAATATATAACATATTTTATTAAATTATAAACAGAACTAAACTGTAGCCTGGTATACTTTTAACTATTAAAACCGCTGACCGTATCTCCACAAGTACGTACTTTTTCTGTTCCGCATACAATGTTACCGTAGTGTGAGCTACTGCGAACATCAGGATGACCAGAAACACATTGGGTATACTTGATATTTCGGTAAGAAGTAGTATACTTGATTATTTCGGTAAGAAGTAGTATGCGTGATTATTTCGGTACGAAGTAGTATACTTGATTATTTCGGTAAGAAGTAGTATGCTTGATCGTTTTGGTAAGAAGTGGTATGCTTGATCATTTTGGTAAGAAATAGTAGCAGGCGCTGATCCGGGGGAGCGGGGGGGGGGGGGGGGGGGGGGGGGTTAGATCATCCGTTAATGACGAACAAATTATTTGATTGTTTGATTTTTTTAGATTTTTTTTTAGTTTGTTTTGTTGTTTGTTGTTGATTGTTTTGTTGGGGGGTTTTGGGGTCATTTATTTTAAAGTGCATTTGAGTAGTTAAATGTGTGATATAACAATGAATACTAGTAGCCTAGTTTGATAGCTGACACTATTTTTACACACTGCCTAAAAGCTAGCGTCAGTGCTTTAACAGTTTCGACTGGCCGTCAACATTATTCAAAACTAACGGTTGCCATTTTAAAAGATTTTAATAAATTATATCCACACAGAAGGAAAAAAGAGGCAGTGGTAATTAACTTTAAAACACGGACATAATGGCGACGGCAAAATTATTACATTCCGTGAAATGTGCCTCCCGATAACAGGAACTTCATTTGCACATCATGTTGCATGTAGAACTAAAGAACTCAGCAGATGTTGAAGAAGGCAATCATAATGGAAAAACAAAGCCGGATGTTGTAGTTGATAGAAATCAATATTATATTGAATAAAAACGTGTCCGATATTCGGGCTTTAACGATATCTCCGCACACGATCTAATTATCGTCTGCAGTACGCGGAGGACCATGGCAGCAGACATAACTGTACGGTACCATTTTGACAGAGATGTTTCGTGTTGGTTCTGATTTTAGAGAAAACTGTAGGCCTGGCTTATTCTCTACACAATAGTCACAATTTTAAATGACCAGCAAAAATTTAAAATGGTCATACCAATCAACAAAGCAGTAGCGTTAGCAGTAGTCAGTGACGTAGGCAGAGGGTCACGGGGGTTATCCCCCTGCCCCCATCAAGCTTTTTTAAAAACTGTATTAAACTTTATAAAATTATACATACATACATTGTCTATATACATACATACATACATACATGGGACAATTTGTGAGGCCCGAAAGGATTTAATTATCCCCTGCGCCAGTGCGTTAATATATATGTATGTAACAGTCAACCTCGACATACATACAATATATAGATATTCATACATCAATACATACTAGCCAGTGCCAGGTCTGCCCACAGTTTCATGCACGTAAGCGGGATCGACCGCGTAGATTGTAGGCCCCATGCATATGGTTGAGTTAAAGAACTTCCTTTTTTATGGAAGCTTCGATAGCTCAGAGTGTATCGTGGTTAGTCTTGCAATTTGCGGGCGAATCGGTGCCACAGGTTCGAGTCCCAGCAACGGCATGGGGCAATTTGTGAGGCCAGAAAGGATTTAATTATCCCCTACGCCAGTGCGTTAATATCTGTGTAGGTAACAGTCAACCTCGACATACATACAATATATAGATATTCATACATCAATACATGCATACATGTATGGATAGCTCAGAACGTTTCGTGGTTAGTCAGCAATTTGTGGGCGATTCGGTGCCATAGGTTCGCGTCCCAGCAACGGCATGGGACAATTTATGGGGCCAGAAAGGAGTTAATTATATCCTGTGCCAGTGCGTTAATATCTATGTATGTAATAGTTAACTTCGACATACATACAATATATAAATATTCATACATATATGTATACTAGCCTGTGCCAGGTCTGCCCACTGTTTCATGTACGTAAGCGGGATCGACCGCGTAGATTTTAGGCCCTATGCATGTGGTTGAGTTAAAGAGCATCATCATTATGGATACCTCAATAGCTCAGAGCGCATCGTGGTTAGTCTGCAATTTGCGGGCGATTCGGTGCCACAGGTTCGAGTCCCAGCAACGGCATGGGACAATTTGTGAGGCCAGAAACGATTTAATTATCTCCTGTGCCAGTGCGTTAATATCTATGTATGTAACAGTCAACCTCGACATACATACAATATATAAATATTCATACATAAATACATACATTGTGTACATACATGCATACAATACAAAATCCTGACTACGCCAGTGGTAGCAGTAGCAGTAGCAGTAGCAGTAGCAGTTGCAGTAGTAGCAGCAGCAGCAGTAGTAGCAGTAGTAGTAGTGATGGTAGTACATGTAATAGCAATGGTCGTAATATAGTAGTAGTAGTACTACTACTAGTTGTATTAGTAGTTGTAATTGTTGTTGTTGTTGTTGCTGCTGCTGTAGTAGTAGTAGTAGTAGTAATAGTGGTAATGGTAGTAGTTATAGTAGTAGTAGTAGTAGTAGTAGTAGTAGTAGTAGTAGTAGTAGTAGTAGTGGTGGTGGTGGTGGGGTGTGTGGTAGTAGTAGTAGTGGTTGTGATGGTAGTGGCAGTGGTAGTAGTAGTGGTAGTGGTGATTGTGGTAACGGTGGTGGTAGTGGTAGTGGTGGTGGTGGTGGTAGTAGTAGTGGTGGTGGCGATAGTGGTGGTGGTGGTAGTAGTAGTAGAGGTGGTGGTAGTAGTGGTGGTGGTGGTGGTGGTAGTGTAGTGGTGGTGGTGGTAGTAGTAGTAGTGGTAGTGGTAGTAGTGGTAACAGTTGATGTTGTTGCTGTAGTAGTTAACTGGGCTAGTAATAACCCGTGGGTTGCATATTTGGGACAGGATATTATCCTAACCTGCTGATATTTGCAGCAATATGACGAATGGAAGTATATAACAGGAATATTGACTGATTGGATAATATCGGTTGACACGGCTCTCATTGGTGTGAAGCTGTCAGTGATCTAATTACTAGATTGCTCTTCCCAGCGGTGGGCGCGTTCACCTTATTACCAAGTGCTTTGTTTCGTGTTTCGTGGCAGTAACGCCACATTAGCGCTGGCTCAACTCACATCCAGTATGTCTCGCTATTTCCCGCCAGCTTCAGTGGGTGTTCAACCAAACACTCGTAATGTCGCTGACGTCGTCAAGTGCTACTTAAAGGTGCTATCTTACAAAGTTACAGGGCATCGGTCAGGGTGGTGTAGTTGTTAAGCCAATGGTCGTAAGGCTAGTAGATTTTGGGTTCGCAGCCCGGTACCGGCACCCACCCAGAGTGAGTTTAATGATTCTTGAATCTTACTTGGATATAAGCACAAAAATAAATTGAAATCAGTGAATGTGTGTGTGTGGTGTGTGTGTCTCTTTCTCTCTCTCTCTCTCTCTCTCCTCTCTCTCTCTCTGTCTCTCTCTTTCTCAGTCTCTCTCTGTCTGTTTATTTGTCTGCGTTTCTCTCTGTCTGTCTGTCTGTCTGTCTATCTGTCTGTCTCTCTCTCTCTCTCTCTCTCTCTCTCTCTCTCTCTCTCTCTCTCTCTCTCTCTCTCTCAGTCTGTCTCTCCCCCCACCTGAAATACGTACATTATTTTAGACACCTTGGGTGTCCTACCAAATATACTTTCTTTGGCTTCAACTTTTAAGGCCATCCTACATTGTATAAAACAAACCTAATCGTGTCCAGTCAAAACTAAAGGCCACTGGCTCTTCCTTCGTGGTCTCCTTGTGCTATGTTATGTCGGTGTCGATGTATCACGAATCCCAAGGGGAAATCTGTTTACAGAATCAATCATCAACCGCTATCATTACTCAGATACTGACAAATAATGATTCATATTAAGTGTTCAGGAAAACTGAAAGTGATCTCCATGGAATGTATTATAATTGTTGATATTCACCATCAGGGATCATAGCGTTGTTATACAGATCGATGTCGCTCAACACCATTAGTTGGCCTGCTAATTATTAAGGAGCGTTATGTGGAACGACTTTCAATAACTATTTATGATCGCTAGTTTGTTTTATTTAACGACACCACAAGAGCATATTAATTAACGAAGCATCGGCTCTTGAATGTCAAACATTTGATGATTCAGGCGCATGGTCTTCATAGGAAGCCCGCTACAGTTTTCCATTAGTAGCAAGGGATTATTAGATATTTTATAAGCACTTTACCACAGACAGGACAGCACATACCACTGTATTCCATACATAAGTCATGACGCTGGTTGGGACAGGTAAACCCAATGGGTCCGTCGGGGTAGTATTACTGATACATGTACCATTAACTAAGATGGTTACTGTGTAAGGTTCTCACAAAAAATTTGAATTGAAGTCGCAAAATGTTGACGCACTTATTTAAAAGCCTTACATTTGTACTGTGTCTGTGTATCTTAGTATTTCCGTTCTGTGTACATGATAATGACAATGGTGATAATGATGGGGGTAGTGGTAGTGA
This sequence comes from Gigantopelta aegis, assembly GCF_016097555.1. Lineage (NCBI taxonomy): Eukaryota > Metazoa > Mollusca > Gastropoda > Neomphalida > Peltospiridae > Gigantopelta > Gigantopelta aegis. The sequence goes on along the minus strand of NC_054707.1, from coordinate 49,790,145 downwards.
TAATATGAAGATGGTGATGATGGTATGATAATGTTAATGATGGTGGTTGTGATGATGATGGTTGTAATGATGGTGATGATGATGATGATGGTTGTGATGATGATGATGCTGATGATGGTTGTGATGATGGTAGTGATGATGATGATGACGACGATGATGATGAAGAAGAAAAAAGAAAGAGATGATGATGATGATGATGATGATGAAAGATGATGATGGTGATGAAGAAGAAAGAGATGATCATGATGATCATGATGATAATGATGATGACGAATTATCTGATCTCCATTCTCCCCTACATTCCATGCTGTGCGGTCAAAGGTACACGGTAATTTTACAACATTGTACGGTTCTAATTGTTCAAACTTCCATTGCCTTGCATAGAATATTCACACCAGTCCCTGTATACCTAGCGTGTTCTTGGAATATCCCTGTGTGTTCTTGGGTCTGTAAACTGTTCAGACCGGTACCGTGTCTTGATATGAAAGTTTGGCGGGTAACTCCTACAAAGAATCCTATTGAATCGTTCGGATGTGTAACAATGCAGAACACTTCACCTGTTCACAGACATACGAATTCACTCATCTCGTGATAAAAATTGAATGCTGTGGTTTGGGGAATCTGGGAATAATTTGTAGTTTATTACACATCAAGAAATAATTTCACACATTTTCGTAGATGTGAAGAAATCGCTACTTGAAGC